>NW_028225179.1:80938953-81394538 GCF_052327205.1 Somniosus microcephalus | reverse complement strand
CTGACCCTCCTTTTCCCCTCTCACTGAGCCTCCCTTTCCCCTCTCACTGACCCTCCCTTTCCGCTCTCACTGACCCTCCCTTTGCCCTCTCACTGACCCTCCCTTTCCCCTCACTGACCCTCCCTTTCCCCTCACTGACCCTCCCTTTCCTCTCACTGACCTTCCCTTTCCCCTCTCACTGACCCTCCCTTTCCCCTCACTGACCCTCCCTTTCCCCTCACTGACCCTCCCTTTCCCCTCACTGACCCTCCCTTTCCCCTCACTGACCCTCCCTTTCCCCCCTCACTGACCCTCCCTTTCCCCCCTCACTGACCCTCCCTTTCCCCCCTCACTGACCCTCCCTTTCCCCCCTCACTGACCCTCCCTTTCCCCCCTCACTGACCCTCCCTTTCCCCTCTCACTTACCCTCCCTTTCCCCTCTCACTGACCCTCCCTTTCACCCTCTCACTGACCCTCCCTTTCCTCTCTCACTGACCCTCCCTTTCCCCTCTCACTGACCCTCCCTTTCCCCTCTCACTGACCCTCCCTTTCCCCTCTCACTGACCCTCCCTTTCCCCTGTCACTGACCCTCCCTATCCCCTCTCACTGACCCTCCCTTTCCCCTCTCACTGACCCTCCCTTTCCCCTCTCACTGACCCTCCCTTTCCCCTCTCACTGACCCTCCCTTTCCCCTCTCACTGACCCTCCCTTTCCCCTCTCACTGACCCTCCCTTTCCCCTCTCACTGACCCTCCCTTTCCCCTCTCACTGACCCTCCCTTTCCCCTCTCACTGACCCTCCCTTTCCCCTCTCACTGACCCTCCCTTTCCCCTCTCACTGACCCTCCCTTTCCCCTCTCACTGACCCTCCCTTTCCCCTCTCACTGACCCTCCCTTTCCCCTCTCACTGACCCTCCCTTTCCCCTCTCACTGACCCTCCCTTTCCCCTCTCACTGACCCTCCCTTTCCCCTCTCACTGACCCTCCCTTTCCCCTCTCACTGACCCTCCCTTTCCCCTCTCACTGACCCTCCCTTTCCCCTCTCACTGACCCTCCCTTTCCCCTCTCACTGACCCTCCCTTTCCCCTCACTGACCCTCCCTTTCCCCTCACTGACCCTCCCTTTCCCCTCTCACTGACCCTCCCTTTCCCCTCACTGACCCTCCCTTTCCCCTCACTGACCCTCCCTTTCCCCTCACTGCCCCTCCCTTTCCCCTCACTGTCCCTCCCTTTCCCCTCTCACTGACCCTCCCTTTCCCCTCTCACTGACCCTCCCTTTCCCCTCTCACTGACCCTCCCTTTCCCCTCTCACTGACCCTCCCTTTCCCCTCTCACTGACCCTCCCTTTCCCCTCTCACTGACCCTCCCTATCCCCTCTCACTGACCCTCCCTTTCCCCTCTCACTGACCCTCCCTTTCCCCTCTCACTGACCCTCCCTTTCCCCTCTCACTGACCCTCCCTTTCCCCTCTCACTGACCCTCCTGTAATGTTATCTTAATAACGCAATTACGAGTCTCCCAAGCAGTTGTAGTGGAGTGCCATTTATTCAATCCTGACTCTGTGTCTCCTGGTACAGTACCTCAATCATGGCCAAGATGGCGTCGGATCCCACCCCCGGATATGACGTCAACCAGCTGTCAATCACACGCCGCTGTCTTTACGACAGCTTCGGTTATCCGTGCATCTTCCCCCTTCAATGAAGACATAACACAGTAACAAGATAACATAACATAACATATAGAACACTTGTTAACATCATATAGTAACATTCAGTGTAACTACACCGTTGAACTAATTGCAGGTAGGTATAAACCTTACCCACACCCAGGAGTCCATTAACTGTTTGCAGTCTTATCAATCCCTGTCTACAGGTCAAGTTTAACTACAGGCTTTCTGGTGCGCTGTGACCTGTGTGGTTGAACGGGTGTTTGCTGAACCACCCCAGTTGTATCCTTTAAGTTCATTTCTGTACCACACAGGTCCCTTGTCACATTATCACTACTGTGTCCTTCGTAACTTTGTGGCATTTCCCTCATCTCGTCTCTTTGTGGCATTTCCCTCATCTCATCATCCTGTCTGTCCTCCTGAGGCTGAAAGGTCTCTGTGGTTGTCAGTAGGTGCCTCCTGTTTCTGCGAAACACATTGCCGTTCTCTGTCATGACACTGTATGACCTGGGGGTGACCTGTTGTAGAACGATGGCTCTTTTAGGCCATGACTCAGGACCTTCAATGCGAACTATATCCTTCTCCTGTAGAGGCACTAGTGTAGTGGCTGTGCGGTCATGAAGTGTTTTTTGTTTCTGTTGTCGTTTCCGAGCCTTGTCTGCCCACACCTCATCTCTGTGGTCAGGTGTGACATAACTGGGAAGTCGTGTATGGATTTTCCGACCCAGTAAGAGCTCAGCTGGAGACTTGCCACTTGCTAGCGGGCCCGCCCTGTACGACATCAGGGCCAGATATGGGTCAGTGTTGCTGTGTGCTGCTTTCTTTAATAGTCTTTTCACAATCTGTACCCCCTTCTCCGCTTTTCCATTAGCCTGAGGATAGAGCGGACTGGAGGTTACATGATTAAACTCATACTCTGAAGCAAATGACTGAAACTCATGACTGGCATCGGGAGGGCCATTATCAGAGACCAGGGTTAGAGGGATGCCCTGCCTGGCAAAGATTGACTTCAGGTGAGTTATCACAGCTCTTGATATGGTACTGGACAAGAGAGCCATCTCCGGATAATTGGAATAATAATCAATAACTAGCAAATAGTCTTTTCCTTCATTGTGAAATATATCAGTTCCGACCTTTTCCCAAGGTTGTGATGGGAGCTCTGTGGTAATGAGGGGCTCTTTTGTTTGCTTGTAGTGATACTCCTGACATGCACACTCGCTGATCAACTGGTCAATATCAGAGTTCATGTTTGGCCAGTAGAGTGCCTCACGTGCTCTCCTTTTTGACTTTTCTGCACCCAGGTGCCCTTCATGTATCCTGTTGAGCATTTCTCGTCACATAGAGGTGGGCACTACTATCCTGTCACACTTAAGCAGTAGTCCATTGACCACAGAGAGCTCAGGCTGAATGTGATAATATTGTTTACATGACCCTTTCTTCCAGCTCTCTTGAAGATTTCTCATTACTTTACTCAGGACTGCGTCCTTTGATGTCTCTGTGACTATCAGTGATAGTTGTTCCTGTGTGGCGGGCAATGCTGCGTAGACCATATCCACATGAAGAGCCACATCCTCTTCTGATTCACTGTTTTGTGTGGCGTAAGGCACAGCCCTGGATAGTGTGTCTGCAATGAACATTTGTGTCCCTGGCACATATATTAGCTCAAAATCGTAACGTTGAAGTCTCATCATTAGGCGTTGTATCCGTGGTGACATGTCACACAGATTCTTCTTTGCGATCCCTAACAGTGGCTTATGGTCCATTTCTAGGATAACCTTGGGAAGACCATAGATGTAGGTATGAAATTTTTTACACCCAAATGCCAAGCCAAGGCACTCCTTCTCGATTTGCGTGTACCGGCACTCTGTAGCCGTCATGGAGCGTGACGCATATGCCACTGGTCGCCATTCTCCTTCATCTTCCTGTAGAAGGACAGCCCCTAATCCATTCTTAGAGGCATCTGTGGACACTTTTGTCCTCTTTTTAGGGTAGAAGAACTTCAGTAGGGGTTCACTTGCTAGAATGTGTAGCAGCCCCTTCCATTCTCTCTCATGTTCATGTCCCCATTGGAACTCTGTCTCTTGGTGTAGCAGTTTTCTCAGATGAACAGTTTTCACTGCTAGATTTGGAATGAATTTTCCTAGGTAGTTAACCATGCCAAGGGCCCGCTGAACCCCTTTCTTGTCCTTTGGTTTCTCCATGTCATGTATAGCCTTTACCTTTGACTTGTCTGGCTGAATCCCCTCTGTAGAGATCTTGTCTCCGAGGAATGTGATTTCATTGACACTGAACTGACATTTGTCTTTATTTAGTTTGAGTCCGTACTGCTGTATTCTCTGTTTTGATTTCTTTTTGGGTTCAATAAAGACTCATTTCTGAAAGAGAATGTTGTTTAATCTAAAGTCTTGTTCAAGACTTTCTACAGCTTTTTACAGAACACACTATGCTGTGATGCATCTAGAATGAAACTGAAAGTAAAACTCCCCTGGACTGCTTGTCTCTCACATGACCTCTGCTGGTCAGGCACAAGTAATCAAAAACACAGACAAATATGCTGTAAGGCACAAGTAATCAAACACAGACAAATATCATCACTATTTGCTGATATCATTACATTCTCTGAAGTGTTTTCTCCAGTCTGGTGTCGTGCTCCCCGAGTGGAGCCCCATACTACCAGATCATCCACGTACACCCGCACTCCCTCCAGGCCCTCGATGATTTGCTCCATTGCTCTGTGAAAGATTTCTGGGGCGGAGCTAATACCAAAGGGCAGACGCTGGTAGGAGTATCGGCCAAACGGGGTGTTAAAAGTACACAGCTTAGCACTTTCTTCATCAAATTTCAACTGCCAGAAACCATGCGAGGCATCCATCTTGGAGAAGACTTTTGCTTCTGTCATTTCGCTGACTATTTCCTCTCTCTTTGGAATTTGGTAGTGCTCTCTTTTGAGATTGGCGTTAAGGTCCTTGGGATCCATGCAGACACGCAATTTATCAGTTTTCTTTGAATTGACGCAGACCATGGAATTTACCCAGTCAGTCGGTTCCTTAATCTTCTTTATGACAGCTAGTCCCTCCATGCGGTCTAGCTCTTTCCTCAGTTTTTCACGGAGAGCCACTGGAACTCTCCTGGGTGTGTGAATCACAGGTTGTGCATCCTCTCTCAGTTTGATGGAGTATGTAAAGGGCAGTGCTCCGAAACCCTGAAATACATCTGCATATTTGTGTGCTATAGTCTCATGAGTCAGATTTGTACTATCTTGGGGGGCACTCTGCACACAGTTCAGTTCATTGATAGTATAGACTCATTTTACCAAGCCGAAATCCACACAGGCCTTATCCCCCAACAGTGACTCATGTCCTTCAGGCACTATAACAAAGGTCAAAGGGTGAATGTGATTTTTTACCCTAACATTCAGCCTACACGTTCCTTTTGTTTCAATGCTTTGTCCATTGTATGCCTTCAAAGACACTGTCTTGTTCAGTATTTTAGGTCGCACTTTGAGATTCCGTGCATCACTCCAACTTATGAGGTTTGCCTAAGCACCTGTATCTAGCTTAAAGGGAACAATGGTGCCATTTACCAGCAAGGGAGCTATCCAAACTTCTGTCTTTGGTCCTACAGAGTGCACTTCATTAGCATTTTTTCCGTTTTGCCTCATTTTGCACCATTCCAACAAACAAAGTCTCTGCTCCTGTCTCTTCAGTCTCAATAGCATGCACTGTCTTTTTACCTTCAGTTTTCTCTTCCCAAAAACACATCTTGGCAAAGTGATTCCTGCCTTTACATTTTGCACAGTTCTTCCCATAAACAGGACACTGTCTGGCTACGTGTTTATTACCGCACTGTCTGCATTCGTAAGGCGTCATCGTCTTGAACTCCGTGGGCCCTCTTGTGTCCCTTTTGTGTACCACATCCACCGGCAGGTTTTTCAGCCCCAGGGTGCTCCCGCCCGCTGCTGTGCTGCTCCCTTCGAAAGTTTTCATGTGCATGGCTGAGAGTTCACTAGCATGACATATTTTCACTGCTGCATCCAAATTTAGGTCAATGGGCCAGAAATTTGCGGCCAAAGGCGTGAGTGCGCTCGGGGTACTCACGCATCTGGCCATTGGAAATGCCGGCGTTCAGCATGAACAGCGCATGCGGGGAACGCCGGCATTTCCAGACCTCGAGCGCGTGCGACTGCACAGGCAGCGCTTGCACAGTGAACTTCGTAGATTTCATTCATGAAATCCGTGAGGGTAAGTCCTCAGAAGTTACACGTAAAAAAAGCAAGTGTAAAGTGGTTCATTGGCTGCGGAGGAAGAAACATTTTATCGTGGAGCTTCTGAAATGCAATTTTTTTGTTTGGGAAAGGGAGGGAAGTTATTTTAAGAAATTTTAAGTAAGTTTTAAAGTTAAAATTTTTTTTTTTTAAAAAGGGTTTTCAGAACGGTAGGTAGAAGGAGCAATTGTGGCTGTGTGAATGGAATGTGAGAATGAGTTATGTATGTATGTCCACATATATTCCTTTACGTATATGTATGTATGTTTTATATTCCTTTACTAATGTGTATGAATGTATGTTTTTAATTATGATTTTCAAATAAGTTACTTTCTCTGAAAGTCATAATTAAATAATACATTCATACACATAAGTAAAGGAATATATACATAACACGCAAAGGAATATATACAGACATACATACTTTCAGAAGCTCCACGATAAGAAATATCTTCCTCCGCAGCCTCTGGAGCAACTGTACCCATGCTTTTTTCATGTGTAAGTTGTAAGGACTTGACCTCACTGAAAGCAGTAATGAAAGCGGCGAATTATACTGCGCACACGCTGCCTGTGCAGTCGCACGCGTTCTGCCTCTGAACCCCTTCGTTCAGAGGACAGGAAATGCCAGTTTTCCCCAAAAGCACTGTGCATGCTGAAAACCGGCATTTCATCCGGCCAGATGCGTAAGTACCCCGACCGTACTCGCGCAGTTGGAAGGGAATTACTGGGCCAACATTTTACATGTCAATAAAAGGAAAAATTTAACAATTGCACGACTTGCCCCCTCGCATCTGCGACTGAGGGTCCAAGGAGGTGCATTGCGCAAGAGGTCATCATCGTATGTATCCTCACACTGTTCCCTTTGGGGAACTGTATGAAGTGGTGGAAGGATTTATGGCCGTGATTAACGCTCATTCCGTGACCGTAACCATCTTTGAACCAGCCATTCGGGTGGTTAGTCCTATGGCGGGAGGGTTTTACGGGCTCCCACAACCCATCTGAGGGGGGGGGCCACCAACACCCACGGACGCAAGTATCCCGCTGGATGTCCACCCAGAATTTAAAGTTGGAGCTCCGACTCCACTTGCCGGGACTGTCTGGAGTGGGGTTCAAAACCCTACTCCTTCTGGCCCAGCGGCGGGGATGCTTACTGCTACGCAAAAGGCCCACTCCGCACAAAAGGTGACACCCATACGTTTCCTGCGCCTTTTCCCTCCCCGTGACTGGAGCCCTATGCTGCCATTTCACGTTGCTAATCGGATTGGGCCTTTGTCATAGCGGTAGGATCCCCGCCGCTGGGCCAGATCAGGGTAGGGTTTCGAACCCCGCTCCAGACAGTCCCGGCAAGTGGAGTCGGAGCTCTGGCTCTAAATTCTGGGTTGACATCCAGTGGGATATTTGCGTCCGTGGGTGTGGGTGGCCCCCCCTCCTTGTATAGCTTGTGGCAGCCCGTAAAACCCTCCCACCATAGGACTAACCGCCCTAATGGCTGGTTCAAAGATGGTTACGGTCACGGAATGAGCGTTAATCATGGCCATAAATCCTTCCACCACTTCATACAGTTCCCCAAAGGGAACAGTGTGAAGACACGTATGACGACGACATTGCTAAATAAATAAATGGAATTAAAAAAATTCTTTTAGGGCTTTTAAAAGTCTTTAAATTGCTTTAATTCTCTTTAAAACTACTTCAGATTACTCAAAATAATGTAAACATTTTAAAAAGTTTATAAAAGTTACCAAAATCTTCAAAAAACTTCCAAAAACCTATTTAAACTGCTGCTTTGCATGTAAAAATGCCTAGCAGCTTGACAGAAACATTGGGGGCGTGTCCAGTGAAACTTAGACCTCAAGGGGCGTGTCTCACTTACACTGCACGCTCCTGGCTTCGCGCTGGCTGCACTCCTGGGCGGCATGACGTCATACGCTGCCCGGGATTCTTCTTTTTCATTCACCAAGTCCAGGCGTCCCTGGAGCTGATCGTCAGTAGCGCGGGGTAAGTGTAAATACGGGGCTTGCACGCGCTGCAAGCCCCATTCTGGAATTTCTGGGCCATTGTCTCTAAGCATTCTCTCCCTCACCTTCTTGTCGAGTATTCCAAAAACGACTTGATCGCGTATCATCGATTCCTTCAGGTCCCTAAAGTTGCATGTTTGTGCTTTTCTTTTCAAGTCTGTCAAAAAAACATCAAAGGATTATCCTTGCTTTTGCACGCGGGAGCGAAACACGAACCTCTCATACGTTTCATTCTTTTTTGGAGTGCAGTATTCGTCGAACCGTTCTATCACCTTGTCCAGATCATTTTAATCATCTTTGGCTGCAAACTTAAATGTATTAAACAGCTCAATTGCCTGCGAACCAGCCACTGTTAGCAACAAAGCTACTTTACGTGTTCCAGAGCTAGTCGAAGCGTCAATCGCTGTGAGGTAGAGAAGAAAGCGTTGCTTGAAGACACGCCAATTTTCATCCACATTTCCTTCTAGTTGCAGGCTAGCCGGAGGGTTTATTCCTTCCATTATTGTAGTTTGTCCTTATCGTGAGTTCTATAAATCCTGGTACCATATAATGTTATCTTAAAAACGTAATTACGAGTCTCCCAAGCAGTTGTAGTGGAGTGCCATTTATTCAGTCCTGACTCTGTGTCTCCTTGTACACTACCTCAAGCATGGCCAAGATGGCATCAGATCCCGCCCCCAGATATGACGTCAGCTGTCAATCACGCCCCGCTATCTTTACGACAGCTACGGTTATCCGTACACCTCCCTTTCCCCCTCACTGACCCTCCCTTTCCCCTCTCACTGACCCTCCCTTTCCCCTCACTGACCCTTCCTTTCCCCTCACTGACCCTCCCTTTCCCCTCACTGACCCTCCCTTTCCCCTCACTGACCCTCCCTTTCCCCTCACTGACCCTCCCTTTCCTCTCACTGACCCTCCCTTTCCTCTCACTGACCATCCATTTCCCCTCTCACTGACCCTCCCTTTCCCCTCTCACTGACCCTCCCTTTCCCCTCTCACTGACCCTCCCTTTCCCCTCTCACTGACCCTCCCTTTCCCCTCTCACTGACCCTCCCTTTCCCCTCACCTGACCCTCCCTTCCCCTCTCACTGACCCTCCCTTTCCCCTCTCGCTGACCCTCCCTTACCTCTCACTGACCCTCCCTTTCCCCTCTCACTGACCCTCCCTTTCCCCTCTCACTGACCCTCCCTTTCCCCCTCACTGACCCTCCTTTTCCCCTCTCACTGACCCTCCCTTTCCCCTCTCACTGACCCCCCCTTTCCCCTCTCACTGACCCTCCCTTTCCCCTCTCACTGATCCTCCCTTTCCCCTCTCACTGACCCTCCCTTTCCCCTCTCGCTGACCCTCCCTTTCCCCTCTCGCTGACCCTCCCTTTCCCCTCTCGCTGACCCTCCCTTTCCCCTATCGCTGACCCTCCCTTTCCCCTCACTGACCCTCCCTTTCCCCGCATGCTGACCCTCCCTTTCCCCTCACTGACCCTCCCTTTCCCCTCACTGACCCTCCCTTTCCTCTCTCACTGACCCTCCCTTTCCCCTCTCGCTGACCCTCCCATCTGTATCTCTCTCTATCTCTCTTCCTCTCACTGTGATGACTATGCCAGGCTCTCCCTCCCGGGTCTGCTCTTTGCTCACTCAGCATGAGAACTACACTACCCAGACAGCGCCGCGCGCCTGTGCACAGTTAGAGGCAGCAGCGGAGGGGAGCCTGGGCGCGGTGCCTCTTGGGAGTTGTAGTTATCCTGGCTCCCGCTGACTCTGGTGGTTGGCGCCCAGCGCTTGGCAGTATGAATCTGTGCGCACATTACCTTACATCGGATATACGGCACAGAAACAGGTTATTTGTCCCAGCCAGTCCATGCCGGCATTTATGCTCCATTCGAGCCAACTCAGGTCTTTCCTCATGTAAATCTATCAACAGAACATTAATCTACATATAGATTGGGCTAAACAAATTAGTAACAATACTGAGGAGGAGGAATTCCTGGAGTGTATACGGGATGTTTTCCTGGACCAATATGTCGAGGAACCAACTGGAGATCAGGTCATCTTAGACTGGGTATTATGTAATGAGAAAGGATTAATTGGCAATGTTGTTGTGCGAGGCCCCTTTGGTCGGAGGGATCATAATATGATCGAATTCTTCATTAAGATGGAGAGTGAAGTAGTTGATTCAGAGACTATGGTCCTGAATTTAAATAAAGGAAACTATGATGGTATGAGGCGCGAGTTGGGTAGGATTGATTGGGGAATGTTACTCAAAGGGTTGTCGGTGGATAGGCAATGGCAAATATTCAAAGATCGCATGGATGAACTACAGAATTTGTTCATCCCTGTTTGGCATAAAAATAAAACAAAAAAGGTGACTCAACCGTGGCTAACGAGGGAAATTAGGGATAGCATAAGATCCAAGGAGAGGACATATAAATTGGCCAGAAAAAGCAGTAAACCTGAGGATTGGGAGCAGTTTAGGATTCAGCAAAGGAGGACAAAGGGATTAATTAAGAGGGGGGAAATAGAGTATGAGAGTAAGCTTTCAAGGAACATAAAAACTGACTGTAAAAGCTTTTATAGATATGTGAAGAGAAAAAGATTGGTGAAGTCAAGCGTAGGTCCCTTGCAGTCAGAATCTGGGGAATTTATAATGGGGAACAAAGAAATGGCAGACCAATTAAATACATACTTTGATTCTGTCTTCACAAAGGAAGACACAAATAACCTCCCAGAGATGTCGGGGAACATAGGGTCTAATGAGAGGGAGGAACTGAAAGAAATCAGTATTTGTAGGGAAGTGGTGTTAGGGAAATTGATGGGATTGAAGGCCGATAAATCCCCAGGGCCTGATAATCTACATCCTAGGGTACTTAAGGAAGTGGTCCTAGAAATAATAGATGCATTGCTGGTCATCTTCCAAAATTCTATAGATTCTGGAACAGTTCCCATGGATTGGAGGGTAGCTAATGTTACCCCATTATTCAAAAAAGGTGGTAGAGAGAAAACGGGGAATTATAGACTGGTAAGCCTGACATCGGTTGTGGGGAAAATGCGAGAGTCCATTATAAAAGATGTAATAGCAGAGCACTTGGAAAACAGTGACAGGATCGGACAAAGTCAACATGGATTTACAAAAGGTAAATCGTGCTTGACTAATCTACTGGAATTTTTTGAGGATGTAACTGGTAAAATAGATAAGGGAGAACCAGTGGATGTGGTGTATTTGGACTTTCAGAAGGCTTTCGATAAGGTCCCGTATAAGAGATTAGCGTGTAAAGTTGAGGCACATGGGATTGGGGGCAAGGTACTGACTTGGATAGAAGAACTGGTTGGCAGACAGGAAGCAAAGAGTTGGAATAAACGGGTCGTTTTCCGAGTGGTAGGTAGTGACTAGTGGGGTACCACAAGGATCGGTCCTAGGACCCCAGCTGTTCACAATATATATTAATGATCTGGACGAGGGAATTGGATGTAATATCTCCCAATTTGCAGACGACACAAAGCTGGGTGGGAGGGTGTGCTGTGAGGAGGATGTCGTGAAACTCCAGTATGATTTGGACAGGTTGGGTGATTGGGCAGAAACATGGCAAATGCACCATAAACCATAATGTGGGTAAATGTGAGGTTATCCACTTTGGTGGCAAAAACAGGAAGGCAGATTATTATTTGAATGGCAATAGATTGGGAGAAGGCGAAGTGCAAAGAGACCTGGGTGTTCTTGTGCACCAGTCGCTAAAGGTAAGCATGCAGGTGCAGCAGGCGGTTAAGAAGGCAAATGGTATGTTGGCCTTCGTAGGATGAGGGTTCGAGTACAGGAACAAGGATGTCTTGCTACAGTTGTACAGGGCCTTGGTGAGACCGCACCTTGAGTATTGTGTGCAGTTTTGGTCGCCTTACCTGAGGAAGGACGTTCTTGCCATGGAAGGAGTGCAGCGAAGGTTCACCAGGCTGATACCTGGGATGGCAGGAATGACGTATGAGGAGAGATTGTGTCGATTGGGCTTATACTCACTGGAGTTTAGAAGATTGAGAGGAGATCTCATCGAAACCTATAACATTCTGTCAGGCCTGGACAGACTAGATGCAGGAAGGATGTTTCTGATGGCCGGGGAGCCCAGAACCAGGGGTCATAGTCTAAGGATAAGGGGTAAGCCATTTAGGACTGAAATGAGGAGGAATTTCTTCACCCAGAGAGTGGTGAACCTGTGGAATTCTCTGCCACAGAGGGTGGTGGAGGCCAGTTCATTAAGTATATTCAAGAAAGAGTTGGATATATTTCTTAAGGCTAAAGGGATCAAGGGATATGGGGAGAAGGCAGGGACAGGGTACTGAATTTGGATGATCAGCCATGATCTCATTGAATGGCGGAGCAGGCTCGAAGGGCCAAATGGCCTACTTCTGCTCCTATCGTCTATGTATGTTTCTATGTTTCTAACCCTCTATTCCCTTCCCCCTCATATGAGCACTTCCCGTGGCTCACGACCACCCTCTGTGTGCACATTGACCGCTCTCTGAGCAACCCTGGCCCAGAGCGAGTCCCCTCTCACCCCGCGGGCGGATGGCACCTCAGGGTAGGGTCACCCACACTGCCCGACCCACACTGCCCGGCCCCAAGAGATTTACCTCACGCCCCATGGGCAGTGCCCCAGGGTAGGGTCACCCACACTGCCCGTCCCCGGGCCCGGAGAGATTCACCCATCACCCCTCGAGTGGGCAGCACCCCAGGGTAGGGTCCCCACACTACCCGGACCCGGGGAGATTCACCTCTTACCCCTCGAGTGGGCAGCACCCCAGGGGGGGGTCACCCACACTGCCCATCCCCGGGCCCAGAGAGATTCACCCCTCACCCCACGGGTGGGCAGCACCCCAGGGCAGGGTCACCCACACTGCCTGGACCCGGTGAGCTTCACCTCGCACCCCACGGGCAGCACCCCAGGGCAGGGTCACCCACACTGCCCATCCCCGGGCCCAGAGAGATTCACCTCACATCCCATGGGCGGCACCCCAGGGCAGGGGCACTCACACATAGAAACATAGAAGATACGAGCAGGAGTAGGCCATTTGGCCCCTCGAGCCTGCTCCGCCATTCAATGCGATCATGGCTGATCATCCAAATTCAGTACCCGGTCCCTGCTTTCTCCCCATCTCCCTTGATCCCTTTAGCCTTAAGAAATATATCCAACTCCTTCTTGAATATATTTAATATATAAACACTGCCCGGACCCGGAGAGATTCACTTCTCACCCCGTGGGCAGCACCCTAGGGCAGGGTCATGAAAATTGCGTCTGAGCAGGGCTCGAGTGCTAACCCTGCAGGTGTCTCTGTTTTAGCCTCCAGGCAAGTTCAAATTATGTTAATCAGCAATTAGAACTAAAATTTTGTGCTAAAACCGGACTTTCAAACAGGCGTGTCTTATTAGCACAGCACCCATGTAGCGCCTGTTTCCACCCTTTCACCTATGTTTATCTGGGAGAGTTGACGGCTCATCCAAGACTGGACGTTGGAAAAGCAATGTGACAATACAGAGGCAGAGCAGGGGTGGAAAGGTGGAGCTTGGTGCCATCAGTCTACATGTGGAAGGTGCCACACATGCATGCTGTTGCCAATAGACTCCTTGATGAACCCCTGAGGTGTTGGTGCAGAGGGCAATAGAAGCCATTGCTAGGTCAGAGTGCAACCAAGTGAGGGCAGTCGCACCAAGCTGGCCAACCGTGGATAAATGCATTTAAATACTTAAGGCACGCATGTGAAATTCCTCTCTCTGCTATTTTGGCAGGGGCATTAACCTGGGTGTTTTACACGCCTGCACACTTCTGCTAAAATAATGAATGCAGGTAAAGTTAGGTTTTCTAGATTGTGCATCACAGTTAGGGACTTGCAGGGTGAAGGCAGCTTCTCACCAAATCGTGGGAACGCTGGCCACGGCTTTCTGTGATTTTTCATCCGTGCATGGAAGGTCACACCCGTTGCACGCATGACTTTCTGATCATCTGTAACTGACTCCATCTCTCTCCACTATCACATGCTCAAGCTGAACTACACCATGCACAACCTTAGCTTCTTGTTTAACACCAGGAAAAGCTTTAACCCCGCTCCTCCCAGTCAATGCACTTTCATGTCTGACTACTTCCATTTCTCAAACATCAACCACCTCTGCCCCTACTCAGCCCCTCTACCACTAAAACCCTTATAAATGCGACTTCCACCTCTGTACTCAATTATTCCAATGGTCTCCTTGCTGTCTCCCGTGCTGCACCATCCATAAACTACAACTTGTCCAAAGCTGCGCGACACACTTCCTGTCCAGCAATAACTTCTGCTTACCCATTGCCCCCTTTCTGGCTGACCTACATTGGATCCCTGTATCTCAACAGATTGAAATTGTTACCCTCATTTTCAAATGTGTCTATCCTACGTCATCAATCTTCAACAGCCTCTGTACCTCCTGCCCCATAAACTCGCCCTCTGACTATGATTTCTATGCATGCTCCCCTTCCTTCACCCCAACATTGGAAACAGATCCTTCAGGCACCTTGGCCTTATTGTCCGGATCTTTTCCAAAACTTCTCTGTCTCTTCTCTCAACACCTTTAAAACCTTCTTAGAACCCATCTTTCGACCAAGCACTTTGCTTCTCATCTTAATCTCTCCCTCCATTGCTTGCCATCCATTTCCTCACCTATTTATACACAGTAAAGCCAGTAGGATCGTTCTTTATGTTAAGCATGCTATATAAATGTAAGCCTTTGTTGTTTTTGTTCAATATTTGAGCTGTACTGGGGATCCTATTTGGAAGACATTCCCTGTGTGAATATTAGGGATGTAATTTGGATCCTATTTGGGAGGCATTCCCTGGGTGGATATTTGGGATGTATTGAGGATCCTGTATAGGAGACATTCCCTGTGTGAATATTTGGGATGTATTGGGGATCCTGTATAGGAAATATTCGCCTGTGTGAATATTTGGGATGTATTGGGGATCCTGTTTGGGAGACATTCCCTGTGTGAATATTTGGGATGTATTGGGGATCCTGTATAGGAAATATTCGCCTGTGTGAATATTTGGGATGTATTGGGGATCCTATTTGGAAGACATTCCCTGTGTGAATATTAGGGATGTAATTTGGATCCTATTTGGGAGGCATTCCCTGGGTGGATATTTGGGATGTATTGAGGATCCTGTATAGGAGACATTCCCTGTGTGAATATTTGGGATGTATTGGGGATCCTGTATAGGAAATATTCGCCTGTGTGAATATTTGGGATGTATTGGGGATCCTGTTTGGGAGACATTCCCTGTGTGAATATTTGGGATGTATTGAGGATCCTTTATAGGAGATATTTGGCTGTGTGAATATTTGGGATGTATTGGGGATCCTGTTTGGGAGACATTCCCTGGGTGGATATTTGGGATGTATTGAGGATCCTGTATAGGAGACATTCCCTGTGTGGATATTTGGGATGTATTGAGGATCCTTTATAGGAGATATTTGGCTGTGTGAATATTTGGGATGTATTGGGGATCCTGTTTGGGAGACATTCCCTGTGTGGATATTTGGGATGTATTGAGGGTCCTGTATAGGACATATGCCCGTGTGAATATTTGGGATTCTTTGGGCATCCTGTTTTGGAGTCATTTGTTGTGCGGTGCAGGCTCGAGGGGCCGAATGGCCTACTCCTGCTCCTATTTCTTATGTTCTTATGTTATGTGGTAAACCCGTGGCCCTATTCCATGAGGAGCAGGGTGCTCAAAGTTCTTGAGCTGGAGTCTGAGGTGCAGACATTGCAGGACATCAGGGATGGGGAGAGTTACCTGGACACTTTGATCCAGGAGGCAGTCACACTCCTTAGGTTAGGTAGTGGTACTGGTTTGTTTAGTGGTCAGGGACAGGAGGGTGTGACTGCAACTCGGGCAGGTAAGGAGACCCCAGATGCAGCCTTTGCCCTTGTCCAACAGGTATGAGGTTCTTGCTGCCTGTGTGGATGAGGGAAAAGCCTGTATGGTGGATGAGCAAGCTGACCATGGCACCATGGTGCAGGAGGCCATTCAGCTGGGGGAGTGAAAGGGAATGTAGTTGTGGTATAGTCAGGAGGATAGATACTGTTCTCTGCAGCCACGACCGAGAGTTGCAAAGGTTGTGTTGCCTGCCCGGTGCCAGGATTAAAGACAACTCCTCGCAGCAGGAGAAGAACTTGGAGTGGGAGGGGGAGGATCCAGTTGTTATGGCCCATGTAGGAACCAACGACATAGGTAGAACTAGGAATGAGGTTCTACTGAGGGAGTTTGAGGAGCTAGTTGTTATCATAAATAAATAGACGTTTTCATTATGAACAGCTAGCTTGGGCTAGTCATTTATTCAGCCATGTGGACTAGTATACAGCATCCATCTTGACTACTGCATCGTGGGTAGCCCACACTAAACATGCAGCTCCACCTAGTGTACCATTCTAGAATGACATCCCCCTTCCTTTGAGGTTAAACAAAATCAACATCAATCAACTTTCAAGAAAAATGATAAAGATGATATCAGTAACACTTTTGTTAGTGCTCTATAAACCATCGAATGAACTTGTTTTTTTTTACATAACGACATAAACATCTTCACAACAGTCAACACATTTTCAAAGCTTTACTTTATGAACTCTAAGCTTTTCATTCTTTTATTATAGTTTTCTTTGTACTCAAAGATTAAGTCTATCAGGCTTTTTTACTTCACGTGTGGATCTTCTCAGCACAGGTAAGTCTGATGTGTTTGCATGAGAGCCTGTATGTGTATTTGTGTTAGATTGTTCTGGTGGTGAGTGGCAAGATTCAGTTGCGGCATTGTCATCGATTTGCTCTTGGATAGTTTCTTGTGTTTTCAGGACGGAACGGCGGTTTCTCCTGAGAATCTGTCCTTCCTCAGTTCTAACAGTGTATGACCTTGGTCCTACTTCCTCAAGAACTGTAGCTTTCCTGTTCCATGCATCTGGATCCTCAATCCTGACAACATCATCCCTTGTCAATGGTTTCAGAGTTTTGAATGACTTGTCATAGTGTGATTTCTGTTTCAGCTTTAACAGTTGAAGTCTCTGTCTCAGTTCCTTACTCTGCTTTTCTTTTGCACAGCAGGGTAGCGTGGTGTGCAACTTGTGACCCATTAGGAGTTCAGCAGGTGAAGAACCAGAGTCTAAAGGGGAGGCTCGGTAGCTCAGCGGGGCGAGATAAGGATCAGACTTGCTTTCTGTTGCTTTCTTCAGTAGCTGTTTGAGAACTTGAACACCTTTCTCTGCCTTACCATTCGACTGAGCATACAGAGGACTGGATGTGATGTGCTGAAAGTCATAATGTGCTGCAAACTGTTGCCACTCCTTACAGTTGAAGCACGGACCATTGTCGCTAACAGCAATCCTGGGAATCCCATGTCGGGCGAAGATGGATTTAACATGCATTATGACATTGCTTGCTGATGTGCTTGAGAGCAGCGCCATCTCAGGATAGTTAGAATAGTAGTCAATCACTAATAGATATTCTTTACCATTCAAATGAAAAAGGTCCATACCAACCTTTTGCCATGGTGCTGTTGGTAAGTCAGCTACTATCATTGGTTCCTTTGCTTGTTTGTTTTGGTGTTTCTGACATGTCTCACATTTGCCTATCATGTTCTCAATGTCCTTACTTATGCCAGGCCAATAAACAGTGTCTCTTGCTCTCCTTTTGCATTTTTCAATTCCGAGGTGTCCCTCATGAATCCTTTTGAGCATGTCTCAACGTAAAGCCTGTGGAATGACTATTCTGTTCTGTTTTAGTAATAGTCCACTTGCGACACTCAACTCTGACCTGATGTGATAGTACTTTGGACAGGAACCTTTTGGCCAACCATGATGAATGTTCTCTATTACTGTTTGTAATACTGTATCTTTTACTGTTTCTTCTGCTATTTGCTTTGATTTTGTGTCTGACACGGACAGCGCAGCAGTGACCATACTCACATGAACATCCACGTCTTCCTCAGTAGAGCTCACATGACTCATTGTGGGTGCTCGGGATAGTGCATCTGCTAACACTGTGGCCTAGAAATTCAGTTGCGTTCGCCAGCCGTTAACGCCATAAGAGGGGTATATTTCCAGCGCTAGGCACTTAGCGCCCGGGCGCAGGCTGATCTGCGCCTATGCCCAAATTCAGTAGACATTTAGCGCCGGCGCAAAGTGTTTGCGCCCGCTCAGCTGCGCGCGCAGCTTATGACATCATTTCGTTGTGCAACGCTGTTTGTGCGCCCCAAACCGGAAATTCAGTGGCGCCCGCCCAATGTGGGCGTGGCGCTGTTAAGAACTGTGAAGTGGAACGCAACAGAGGCCCTGTGGGCCTCGGGGAGCGCGAATTAAAGGGCACTTACACTGACCTATAAAGCCCAGCCATTTTGCTGCAATGACTTTACTGCTTTGGATTTCTGGACAGAGACCAAGGAACAGAGCTTACTGATTTGGGACAACATAGGAGAGGTATTTTTGGCTTCTGGCCAGAGCTTTGACATTTGAATCATTGTGATTTCACTGTTTGCAAGTTTATTATGGGGGCTGTATGGGGTTCCAACCCTCAGTTGCAACATTATGTGCGAAGGGCTCGCAGACGCTGTGTGAGAGGGCCAGCCATGCCTAGACGCAGAGGGGCCATCAGGCGTCGGCAACGTAGGCCTTACCCACTCAGGCAATACCGGCAGCAGGGGTCCTATCTCACCATGACTGCCGTGCATTGTGTTAAGAGGCTGCGCTTCAGAAGGGAGGTGGTTGCAGAGATCTGCCAGCTGCTTCACAGAGATCTGCGTCCACAGCTGATGTGCAGGACGTCTCTCTCGGTGGAAGTGAAGGTCACGGTGGCTCTGAACTTTTATGCAAGCGGCTCCTTCCAAGCCGCTGCTGGGGACATAGCGAACATCTCCCAGTTCACCGTGCATCGCTGCATCCGGCAGGTCACCGATGCACTTTTCGCGAGGAGACACCAATTCATCTCCTTCCCCATGACCCTAGAGAGGCAGGAGCAGCGTGCAGTCGGATTTGGCAGGATCGCGGACTTCCCCATGGTGCAGGGTGCCATTGACTGCACGCATGTGGCTATGCGGGCACCTATCGACAATGCCGAGGATTACCGCAACCGGAAGGGCTACCATTCTCTCAATGTACAGCTGGTGTGTGACCACAGGCAGCGCATCCTAGCTGTCAATGCCCGCTTTCCAGGAAGCAGCCACGATGCATTTATCCTGCGCCAGACTACTGTGGCTGACATGTTCGAGGCACAGCCTCCACCAAGGGGATGGCTTATTGGGGACAAGAGCTACCCCTTGTGTACATGGCTCATGACCCCGCTCCGCGCGGCCAGGACCCCAGCGGAGGAGGCATACAACGAAAGCCATCAAGCCACAAGGAACATCATAGAGCAAACGATTGGCGTCCTCAAGCAACGGTTCTGCTGCCTGGATCGTTCCGGCGGATCTCTACAGTATTCGCCGGATAGAGTCTCCCAGTTCGTCGTCGTGTGCTGCATGCTGCACAACCTGGCTATCCGCAGGACTCAGGCACTGCCACCTGACATTGCACCACCACCTCAGGAGGACGAGCAGGAGGACCATGAGGAGGAGGAGGAGGAGTACCAGCCCAGGAGGGAGCCACAAGGTCCAAGGGCCGTCCGCCGGCGGCTTACTGAATGACACTTCTAGGCCCCCTGTCAGGGAATGGCCTATGGCAATGAACGCACCTGAATGCAGCTGCTCCGCAAGCCCTCAGCCGGTTAATGCAACAACCACTTGAAACATGACACCTGGACATGCTGAATAAATAAAAAGCTTTATTTTACAAACTCAGGGCCCTTCCCACATGAAACAGAAAAACAGACGAGACCCCCAAAAAACAGTCAAAAACATCTGTCACTCCCACAACCTGGGGAGGAATAACAAAACTTGCCCATCCAATTGGCCTTCATCATCAGTCTTGCAAAAATAAGCCCCCCCCTCCACAACACAAACACCCCCATAAAAACAAAAAATGCCTTCATCTTCGGCCTTACCAAAATAAGCCCCCCCCAGAACACAAACACCCCCATATAAAAAAAACCGCTATCACCACACTCTACTGGGTGTGCCGAGAGGGCGAGTCCTTATGCAGGCTTCTCCGGCCCCTGCCCGACCTGCTGCTCTGCCTCAACCTGGGCCCTGTGGGTGTGGCAAGGCTGGGGGAAGGCTCATGAGGGCCACAATGCATGACGGCAGATGCCCTTGGGGGTCGGCCTAGACGAGGCCCGGCCCGGGAGGGGCCGGCTGCTGACTGCTGCAGCTGTGGCTGGCCAGCATCAGTCTCAGCAGCAGCTCGTCGCACCTTGGCTGGGGGAGTGGCAGTGTCGGCTGCACCAATGGGGGCAAGCTGGCTGATGCCAGGCGTGCGCTGTTCGCCAGAGACACTGGCAATCGGCCGGGCTGGCAGTGCAGCAAGCGCAGCAATCTGGTGGAGGCCAGACCGTTGTGCTGCAGCAGGGCGGCGGGTGCCCTGGCGATGCCTCCGCGCCACAGCGAGTGTGGCGGAAGTGAGTGCCCGAACTGCCCTGGTATGTGCCCGCATCAGATCTGCCAGTGTCTGGACGGCACCACTCATGGACTCGCGACTCGCGCCCTGCGCTGCCGCGAGTTGTTGGACACCCCTGTCCTGCGCTGCCGCGAGTTGCTGGACACCCCTGTCGTGTACTGCCGCGAGTTGCTCGACCCCCCGGCCTGTGATTCCCCGAAAGCGACCACACTATGAGCCAGGGATTCAATGGCCTGAGGCAACTGTCCCACAACCCCCATGAACTCCTTGTGGCGCCGCTCCGACGCCGCGGACATCTCATCAAGGAGGCGCACCTCCTGGGCGAGGACCGTCTCTGGACTGGAGGGCGGACTCTCCCTCTGGGGAGAAGGCCGCCGAGCTGCCTGACCCTTCCCGCGTGCCTCGACCCCACTGGGCCCAGGAACTGCCCTCCCCTGCAACACTTCCCCCCTCTGGGGAGAAGGCCGCCGTGCTGCCCGACCCTTCCCACGTGCCTCGACCCCACTGGGCCCAGGAGCTACGCCCCCCTGCAACACTTCCCCCTGCCTCTCCTCCAGGCCAGACGTCTCCCCTCCATTGCCATCCCCGGGCACGGATGAGGGTTCCCCCGATGTGCCGCCTTCCTCCTGGTCCTCGTCGTCCTCCTCCTCCAAGGGCCTGGCACTCTGAGCTTCAGGGACCACCTCCTCCTCACCAGCTGAAAGCAGGAAGGCACAAGAGTAGCTTTAGAGTGAGGACAGGGCGTCAGCGAGGGAGGCATGAGTGGTGGCATTATGCGCATTGGTCGGACAGTGGGAAAGGATGTAGATCTGAAGCGCAAGGGCAACGAGAGAGGTCCAACCGGTCATGTCCTTACCAGTGGGTCCCAGTACAGGGTCCGCATCTCCAATGGCAACAGGGCCAGTCACCCGGCCATGCATGAGTCGAGCCACGCTCTCCTCCAGCTCACAGAGCGCCTGGTACTGGGGACGGCCTCCCCCGGTGGCAGACTGGCTCCTCAAATTCCGCGCCAGCTTGGCCTGCAAGAGAAAGGATGGCCTCTAAGTACAGTGTGGTGCCCTGTTGCTGTGTGCACTGCCTCCCATGGTCGAATAGCTTGGGCAGTGTGGTGCCCTGTTGCTGTGTGCACTGCCTCCCATGGTCGAATAGCTTGGCCAGTGTGGTGCCCTGTTGCTGTGTGCACTGCCTCCCATGGTCGAATAGCTTGGGCAGTGTGGTGCCTTGTTGCTGTGTGCACTGCCTCCCATGGTCAAATAGCTTGGCCAGTGTGTTAAGTGCAGAAAGTGTTATTGACGATCATGCCAGTGCCATAGCTGCGGGAGGAGGGCTGGCCATTAGGCCTTTGAGGTCCCTTTGCCCATAATGTGAGGTGCACATGCAAGGATGAGGAGGACACTGGAAAGGGTACTCACCTTCACCATCCGAGTGAGGTTGTTGTACTTCTTGCGGCATTGGTCCGCACTCCTGGGGACATCGCTGGTGGATGACACCCTGTGGGCGATTTTCTTCCAGGCTCTCCTGTACTGCCTCCTGGGAGCCTTCTTGCCACTGTCCGGGCACAAGATCTCTCTTTTCTTTTCCACACCATTAACCAGCACCCTCAAAGCATGCTGGGAGAAGCGCTGCGCTCGTTCACGGGCCTTCTCCATGGCTTCAGGCGCTATTTGGGTCCACCAGCAGTGTTGAGGCCTAGCTGCAGGGCTCCACTATGCAGGGCGTGGCAGCAGTCAAAGTCGACCCTTCCCCCTTTAAGAGCTGGCCGGCGTCAGGGTGTCTGCTGTCAATCAAAACATGACCGCACCTGCGCTGCGCCCGGCCTCGGCGTTATCAGTCCGCATCGCCGGCTTAGCGCCTGAAGATAGCAGTGCAACGCCAGTTTCAGCGCTCGCCCAAACTCTTGGCCAAATCTACTGAATTTCGGCGAAGTGGCCTACACTTTCCGGCGGGCGCTAACTTTAGCGACCGCCCGACTTTACCGCCCCAAAAGTGGCCAGACTGAATTTCTAGGCCTATGTGTTTGCCTAGTGTGTAGATCAGTTCAAAGTCATATCTTTGCAGCTTCATCATGAGTCGTTGAATCCTTGGAGACATCTCATTCAGGTTTTTTTTTATGATGGCAACCAGTGGGCAGTGGTCTGTCTCAACTGTGAAGGTGGGAAGTCCATATATGTAGCCATGGAACTTTTCTAGTCCAACTACCAAGCCTAGACATTCCTTTTCAATCTGGGCGTATCGACACTCAGAATCAGTCATAGACCTGGAGGCATAGGCAACAGGCTTCCAATCTTCACCCTCTGCTTGTAGCAAGACCGCGCCTAGGCCATCTTTTGATGCATCCATTGACACTTTGATTCTCTTTGTTGGGTCAAAGAAGGTGAGTACAGGTGTGGTTGTTAGCACTGTTTTAAGGTTCATCCACTCTTGTTCATGTCTTTCTGTCCATGCAAACTCATTTGTTATATGTAGCAGGTCTTGCAGACAGGCTGTCTTGGCTGACAAGTTAGGAATGAACTTTCCAATGAAGTTTATCATCCCCATGATGCGTAGCACTCTGTTTTTGTCAGTGGGTCGGGACATGTTGAGTATGGCGTTTACTTTTTCCATATCTGGCTCTATTCCTTTACCAGATAGATTATCTCCTAGGAAAGTGACTTCCTGGACGCCAAACTGACACTTGGCTTTCTTGAGCTTCCGTCCATTCCGGCGTATGCTCTGTAGCACTTTAGTCAGTCTCTCATTGTGTTCTTTCAGTGTGGAGCCCCAGATGATGATATCATCAACATAGACCCGAACTCCTTCCAGACCTTCAATTATGTGTTCCATCGCTCTATGAAAGATTTCAGATGCAGATATTATCCCAAAAGGCATTCTGAGGAAACAATACCTGCCAAATGGTGTGTTGAAGATACAGTATTTGGTGCTCTCTTCATCCAGTTTTAGTTGCCAAAATCCTTGAGGCATCTAGCTTTGTGAAGTATCTGGCACCTGACATTTCACTGGTGATTTCTTCTCGCTTGGGAATCTGGTAGTGTTCACGTTTTATGTTTGCATTTAAGTCCTTTGGATCCATGCATACTCTTAGATCATTGTTCTTTTGCTTTACACATACCATGGAGTTAACCCAGTCTGTTGGCTCTTCGACTTTCCTGATGACTCCTATTGTGGTCATTCTGTCCAGTTCTTTCTTGAGCTGGTCACGCAAGGGTGCTGGAACTCTCCATGGAGCATGTACCACTGGCTGAGCATCCTCCTTTAGCTGGATCTTGTAAGTGAATGGTAGAACTCCAAATCCATTGAACACATCCTGGAAATTACTCACTATAGAATCCACTGAGTCATCTGGTCTGCTTATGGCACAGTTTATACGGTAGACTCTCTTGACCAGTTCTAAGTCCTCACAAGCTTTGTCACCTAGTCGTGAATCAAGTCCTTCAGCCACAACAGAAAACATGAGATGATGCACTTTGTCTTTGACTGTCACTTTAAGTCTGCATACACCTAAGCTATCTATTTTCTGTCCATTATAGTTCTTCAGTAGTACTGAATTTTTCTGTATTTTGGGCTTTTCTTTCCTATTTTTAATGTCACTCATACTGATTAAATTTGCTTTTGCCCCAGTGTCTAGTTTCAATGTAACTAATGCTCCATTTACCTGCAGTGACATCATCGATTTGTCCTCTTTTACTGCATTAACTTTATGTTCAGCATTGTCCATTCCTGAGGGCTGCACATTTTCTGTATCCTTTTCTATATTGTCACATGACACCATTCCTACAAAAAATGTCTCACTTAAATCAGTGTCCTCAATCACATTGACTAGTTGCCCTTTCTTTGTTTTTACTTTTGAAAAGCATTGTTTGGCAGTGATTCTTTCCATTACATTTTGTGCACATTTTCCCAAACGCTGGGCATTGTATTGACTGGTGCTGGTAACCACAGCGTTTACAATTAAAAGTCCCATCCTCTGATTGCTTTGCATTTCTGTTCTGCCAACGTTTCTTCCCCTTGCAGGACACAGCACCAACAGCAGCACTGTCATTCACTACAGTCGCATTATTATTAATTTCACTGAAAGTCTTTGCGTGCTTCTGAGCTAGCTCACTGGCATGGCATATTTTCACAGCATCCTCCAATGTTAGTTCGGTTTCTCTCAACAAACGTTCCCTGACTTTTTTATCATGATACCAAACACAATCTGGTCACGAATCATGGATGATTTCAGTTCAGAAAAATTACATGTCTGTGCTTTCAGTTTCAGATCGGTCACAAAGCTATCAAAAGTCTCATTTTGCTGCTGTGTCCATGAACGGAACATGTACCTCTCATAGGTCTCGTTCTTTTTGGGCGAACAATGTGTATCAAACTTCTTTAGCACATCGTCCATCTTTTCTCTGTCCTCCTCTTGATCAAATACAAACGTATTAAATACCTCTATCGCCTGCGGCCCTGCAACCGTGAGCAGCAACGCTATTTTCCTTGCGTCTGGCTTCGTACCGAACCCGATGGCGGCAATGTAGAGTTCGAATTGTTGTTTGAAAGTCCGCCAATTGCAGTCGACATTCCCCGTGAGTTTCAAACCCTCCGGTGGCTTCAAATTCTCCATGTC
This sequence comes from Somniosus microcephalus, assembly GCF_052327205.1. Lineage (NCBI taxonomy): Eukaryota > Metazoa > Chordata > Chondrichthyes > Squaliformes > Somniosidae > Somniosus > Somniosus microcephalus. The sequence goes on along the minus strand of NW_028225179.1, from coordinate 81,369,472 downwards.
GCGTTTTGCAATATTCAGCAGATATTACCACTTCTGGTACCATGTTATTCATAAATAAATAGATGTTTTCATTATGAACAGCTAGCTTGGGCTAGTCATTTATTCAGCCATGTGGACTAGTATGCAGCATCCATCTTGACTACTGCATCGTGGGTAGCCCACACTAAACATACAGCTCCACCTCGTGTACCATTCTAGAATGACATGTTACTGATCATTACACTAGGGGCCAAATTAAAAATCAGATTGTACAAACTGGATTCAACCCGGGGTCTGTACAGTTACACACACTGTACAAACCGGATTCAACTCGGGGTCTGTACAGTTACACACACCGTACAAACCGGATTCAACTCGGGGTCTGTACAGTTACACACACCGTACAAACCGGATTCAACTCGGGGTCTGTACAGTTACACACTGGACAAACCGGATTCAACTCGGTCTGTACAGTTACACACTGTACAAACCGGATTCAACTCCGGGTTTGTACAGTTACACACACCGTACAAACCGGATTAAACTCAGGGTCTGCACAGTTACACACTGTACCAACCGAATTCAACTCAGGGTCTGTACAGTTACACACTGTACAAACCGGATTCAACTTGGGGTCTGTACAGTTACTCACTGTACAAACCGGATTCAACTCGGGATCTGTACAGTTACACACTGTACAAACCGGATTCAACTCAGGGTCTGTACAGTTACACACTGTACAAACCGGATTCAACTCAGGGTCTGTACAGTTACACACACTGTACAAACCGGATTCAACTCAGGGTCTGTACAGTTACACACACTGTACAAACCGGATTCAACTCAGGGTCTGTACAGTTACACACACTGCACAAACCGGATTCAACTCGGGGTCTGTACAGTTACACACTGTACAAACCGGATTCAACTCAGGGTCTGTACAGTTACACACTGGACAAACCGGATTCAACTCAGGGTCTGTACAGTTACACACACTGTACAAACCGGATTCAACTCAGGGTCTGTACAGTTACACACACTGTACAAACCGGATTCAACTCAGGGTCTGTACAGTTACACACACTGCACAAACCGGATTCAACTCGGGGTCTGTACAGTTACACACTGTACAAACCGGATTCAACTCAGGGTCTGTACAGTTACACACTGTACAAACCGGATTCAACTCGGGGTCTGTACAGTTACACACACTGTACCAACCGGATTTAACTCAGGGTCTGTACAGTTACACACTGTACAAACCGGATTCAACTCGGGGTCTGTACAGTTACACACACTGTACCAACCGGATTTAACTCAAGGTCTGTACAATCAGGGGAAGCCTGTCTGTTGTAGTAGCGACCCTTTGCCAAGAGAGGGCTCTCCAAGTCCTTGTGTCACTCCCAAACCCTGGCTGATCGCAGTAAGAATGGAAGCAACTTGTGTGGAAGTTTAGAAATATCCCACATGGAATTTTACAAGCTTTCCCCATCCTTCAACTGGATACTCGTGACCCTCCCTGATGCCTGTACCTCGGACTCCACCTGAACAACTGTGGGCTGAAGTTCCTTGAGTTGCAGACACTTAGAACATAAGAAATATGAGCTGGGGTAGGCCATACGGCCCCTCGAGCCTGCTCCTCCATTCAATAAGATCATGGCTGGTCATCGACCTCAACTCCACTTTCCCGCCCGATCTCCACGTCCCTTGATTCCCCCAGAGTCCAAAACTCTATCTGTCTCAGCCTTGAATAGACTCAAAGACTCAGCATTCACAGCCCTCTGGGGCAGAGAAATCCAACTCACGACAGATTTGGTTGTCCTGGATCGCGATGTTCTCCACAGTTGTGGCACAGCTCCTGCACTACCATCCCTATATAACCTTGTTTTATATATTTGTTTAATTAACGTTTAATTATTCAATCAACTTAGCTTATATTATTTAGTTTTTAAACTAATTACTTGATCTAGTTTAAGGTACAGGTAGATTAAGTTAAATATTTACCTGTAACATACCCCGCTGACCCGCCTTGTGTTGTGATGTAATTTTCGATTTTTCTTCCGCTCCGCTCACGCCTTTTTCTTCGATCTGGGATCTATTTGTTTACCTACAGGATGCTATACTTTTAAAACTTTGATGAATGATAAATTAAACACTTTGCTCTGATTCCTCGGCTTCAGCCGTTCCTCACTCGATACTGACTATGACGTCACTTTTTCAGTTTTCCCCCTGTTCATCTGGTGTCAGCTGTGGCTCACAGCCACCGCTCCTTTTAAATCGCTGGTGCTCGGGGTGCCCGCTCTTTGTAAGAGAGAAAAGGAGTGAAGGAGAGGGATTGACTCTGGTAAACAGGGGACTGTTAGAGTGGAAATCCCCTCCGTGCTGTACTGCTCACATCAGCATGACTCACTCACAGCCCAACTCTTTCACTATCAGTTGGTACAGGGTAAGTTAGCAGAGCCCTTGGCCGATCAATACATGTTCACCAGCAGCACACACTCACCACCCATTCCAGAGTGTTTATTCATCTACAGTTCGCAGTTAGTCTGCAGCGTCTGCCCTGCTAGTTCACACACCTCAGTTTTATGCTGTACTTTAAATTTTAGACTGGACACAAGTCACAGCAAAAGACGTCAGTGGAAGCTGGAGAGCAGCGAGCCCTCGCTCTGTTGCCACTGCAAATCCCAGGCTGCAGTCTGGACAGCTTTATATCAAAACAGTCACAGGTAATGCCTGCCACCTTAAACCACCCAGCTCACACCGCCCGATCCAGCTCACACCGCCCGATCCCGCTCACACCGCCCGATCCAGCTCACACCGCCCGATCCAGCTCAAACCGCCCGATCACGCTCACACCGCCCGATCCAGCTCACACCGCCCGATCCCGCTCACACCGCCCGATCCCGCTCACACCGCCCGATCCCGCTCACACCGCCCGATCCAGCTCACACCGCCCGATCCCGCTCACACCGCCCGATCCAGCTCACACCACCCGATCCCGCTCACACCGCCCGATCCAGCTCACACCGCCCGATCCAGCTCACACCGCCCGATCCCGCTCACACCGCCCGATCCAGCTCACACCGCCCGATCCAGCTCACACCGCCCGATCCCGCTCACACCGCCCGATCCAGCTCACACTGCCCGATCCAACACACACCACCCGATCCTGCTCACACCGCCCGATCCAGCTCACACCGCCCGATCCCGCTCACACCGCCCGATCCAGCTCACACCACCCGATCCCGCTCACACCGCCCGATCCAGCTCACACCGCCCGATCCAGCTCACACCGCCCGATCCCGCTCACACCGCCCGATCCAGCTCACACCGCCCGATCCCGCTCACACCGCCCGATCCAGCTCACACCGCCCGATCCAGCTCACACCGCCCGATCCCGCTCACACCGCCCGATCCCGCTCACACCGCCCGATCCAGCTCACACCGCCCGATCCAGCTCACACCGCCCGATCCAGCTCACACCGCCCGATCCAGCTCACACCGCCCGATCCCGGTCACAACACCTGATCCCACTCACCACCCGATCCCACAGTCCTGTTAGGGAGGGAGTTCCAGGATTTTGACCCAGCAATGCTGAAGGAATAGCGATATATTTCCAAGTCAGGATGGTGTGTGACTTGGAGGGGACCTTGGAGGTGGTGGTGTTCCCATGCACGTTTGTCCTTCTAGGTGGAAGAGGTCGCGGGTTTGGTAGGTGCTGCTGAAGAAGCCTTGGCGAGTTGCTGCAGTGCATCTTGTAGATGGTACACACTGCAGCCGCGGAGTGCCGGTGGTGGAGGGAGTGAATGTTTAAGGTGGTGGATGGGGTGCTAATCAAGCGGGCTTAAACATAGAAACATAGAAGATAGGAGCAGGAGTAGGCCATTCGGCCCCTCGAGCCTGCTCCGCCATTCAATGCGATCATGGCTGATCATCCAAGTTCAGTACCCGGTCCCTGCTTTCTCCCTACACCCCTTGATCCCTTTAGCCTTAAGAAATATATCTAACTCCTTCTTGAATATATTTAATGAATTGGCCTCTACTGCCTTCTGTGGTAGAGAATTCCACAGGTTCACCACTCTCTGGGTGAAGAAATTCCTCCTCATTTCTGTCCTAAAAGGCCTACCCCTTATCCGTAGACTGTGACCCCTGGTTCTGGATTCCCCGACCATCGGGAACATCCTTCCTGCATCTAGTCTGTCCAGTCCTGTCAGAATTTTATAAGTTTCAATGAGATCCCCTCTCATTCTTCTAAACTCCAGCGAGTACAAGCCCAATCGACCCAATCTCTCCTCATACGTCATTCCTGCCATCCCAGGTATCAGCCTGGTGAATCTTCGCTGAACTCCTTCCATGGCAAGAATATCCTTCCTCAGATAAGGCGACCAAAACGGCACACAATACTCAAGATGTGGTCACACCAAGGCCCTGTACAACTGCAGCAAGACATCCTTGTTCCTGTACTCAAACCCTCTCGCTATGAAGGCCAACATACCATTTGCCTTCTTAACCGCCTGCTGCACCTGAATGCTTACCTTCAGCGACTGGTGCACAAGGACACCCAGGTCTCGTTGCACTTCCCCTTCTCCCAATCTATTGCCATTCAGATAATAATCTGCCTTCCTGTTTTTGACACCAAAGTGGATAACCTCACATTTATCCACATTATATTGCATCTGCCATGCTTCTGTCCAATCACCCAACCTATCCAAATCATCCTGTAGTTTCTCGGCATCCTCCTCACAGCATACACACCCACCCAGCTTTGTGTCGTCTGCAAACTTGGAGATATTACATCTAGTTCCCTTGTCTAGATCATTAATATATATTGTGAATAGCTGGGGTCCAAGGACCGATCCCTGCGGTACCCCACTAGTCACTGCCTGCCACTCGGAAAAAGACCCGTTTATTCCAACTCTTTGCTTTCTATCTGCCAACCAGTTTTCTATCCAAGTCAATACCTTGCCCCCAATCCCATGTGCCTTAACTTTACACGCTAATCTCTTATGTGGGACCTTATTGAAAGCCTTCTGTAAGTCCAAGTACACCACATCCACTGGTTCTCCCTTACCTATTTTACCAGTTACATCCTCAAAAAATTCCAGTAGATTAGTCAAGCACGATTTACCTTTTGTAAATCCATGTTGACTTTGTCCGATCCTGTCACTGTTTTCCAAGTGCTCTTTTATAATGGACTCTAGCATTTTCCCCACAACCGATGTCAGGCTTACCGGTCTGTAATTCCCCGTTTTCTCTCTCACACCCTTTTTGAATAGTGGGGTTACATTAGCTACCCTCCAATCCATGGGTACTGTTCCAGATTCCATCAAATGTGGAAGATGACCAGCAATGCATCTACTATTTCTAGGGCCACTTCCTTAAGTACCCTGTGATGTAGATTATCAGGCCCTGGGGATTTATCGGCCTTCAATCCCATCAATTTCCCTAACACCATTTCCCTACAAATACTGATTTCTTTCAGTTCCTGCCTTTCATCAGACCCTATGTTCCCCGACATTTCTGGGAGGTTATTTGTGTCCTCCTTTGTGAAGACAGAACCAAAGTATGTATTTAGTTGGTCTGCCATTTCTTTGTTCCCCATTATAAATTCCCCTGATTCTGACTGCAAGGGACCTACGCTTGACTTCACCAATCTTTTTCTCTTCGCATATCTATAAAAGCTTTTACAGTCAGTTTTTATGTTACCTGCAAGCTTACTCTCATATTCTATTTTCCCTTTCTTAATTAATCCCTTTGTCCTCCTTTGTTGAATCCTAAACTGCTCCCAATCCTCTGGAGTACTGCTTTTTCTGGCCAATTTATATGTCCTCTCCTTGGATCTTATGCTATCCCTAATTTCCCTCGTTAGCCACGGTTGAGTCACCTTTTTTGTTTTATTTTTATGCCAAACTGGGATGAACAAATTCTGTAGTTCATCCATGTGATCTTTGAATGTTTGGCATTGCCTATCCACTGTTAACCCTTTGAGTGACATTCCCCATTCAATCCTACCCAACTCACGCCTCAGACCATCGTAGTTTCCTTTATTTAAATTCAGGACTGCTTTGTCCTGGATGGTGTTGAGCTATTTGAGTGTTGTTGGAGCTGCACTCATCCAGGCAAATGGAGAGTATTCCATCACACTCCTGACTTGTGCCTTGTAGATGGTGGAAAGGCTTTGGGGAGTCAGGAGGTGAGTCACTTGCCACAGAATACCGAGCCTATGACCTGCTGTTATAGCCACAGTATTTATGTGGCTGGTCCAGTTAAGTTTCTGGTCAATGGTGACCCCCCAGGATGTTGATGGTGGGGGATTCGGCGATGTCAAGGGGCGGTGGTTAGACTTTCTCTTGTTGGAGATGGTCATTGCTTGGCACTTGTGTGGCGCGGATGTTACCTGCCACTTATCAGCCTAAGCCTCAATGTTGTCCAAGTCTTGCTGCATGCGGGCATGGACTGCCTCATTTGAGGAGTTGTGAATGGAACTGAACAGTGTGCAATCATTAGCGAACATCCCCACTTCTGACCTTATGATGGAGGGAAGATCATTGATGAAGCAGCTGAAGATGCTTGAGCCTAGGACACTGAGGAACTCCTGCAGCGATGTCCTGGGCTGAGATGATTGACATCCAGAACAACAACCATCTTCCTTTGTGCTAGGTATGACTCCAGCCAGTGGAGAGTTTTCCCCCTGATTCCCATTGGCTTCAATTTTCCTCAGGCTCCTTGATGCCACACTCGGTCAAATGCTGCCTTGATGTCAAAGGCAGTCACTCTCACCTCACCTCTGGAATTCAGCTCTTTTGTCCATGTTTGGACCAAGGCTTTAATGAAGTCTGGAGCTGAGTGATCCTGGTAGAACCCAAACTGGGCATCGATGAGCAAGTTACTGGTAAGTGCTGCTTGATAGCACTGTCTACAACACCTTGCATCACTTCTCTGTGTACATGTTCCCTATTGTTTACATGTACCCTAACACTGTGTACATGTTTCCTAACTCTATGTATATCGTAGAATCATAACATAGAATCACAGAAATTTGCGGCATAGAAGGAGGCCATTCGTCCCATCATGTGTGTGCTGGCTGAAAAAGAGCTATCCAGCCTAACCCCACTTTCCAGCTCTTGGTCCATAGCCCTGCAAATGCACATCCAAGTACTTTTTAAATGTGATGAGGGTTTCTGCCTCTACCACCCTTTCAGGCAGTGAGTTCCAGACCCCCACCACCCTCTGGGTGAAAAAAGTTCTCCTCAACACCCCTCTAATCTGTTGTGTATGTGCCTTTAAGGGAATAACTGGTCTTAGACTGCAGTACCGGCAGTGACCACCCCTGTATAAAAGGCCCTAGCAGGCTTCTGTAGTTTCAGTTTCAAGCTGCCTCTTGTTCAGTAAAGTACCTGTTAAACTGTTCTCCCGAAGTCTGTGTATGATTGAGGCGCGGACTTTACAGTGGCGACGAGTAAGTTCGAACTCACCTGCAGTGTGGCATCATCTCACGGGGATCTCGCCTGAAAGGAAGGTCCTGGAAGGTCGCAGTCTGAGCAATGGGCGTCGACCGAGGGCAACCGGCCAAAGAATCCATCGGTGTTTGGAGAATTGCGGGAGAGACTGTGGTTCCAGCGAATCATGCTGGTAGCAGGTAGCGCGCTGACCCTTCCGGACTGCGGCGGGCTCAAGCTCGATCGAGCGGCTCTACAAATCGGGCCGCGCAGCGTCGCCGGGAAAAAAAAACAAGAGAGAGAGGGTGGAGCACACAGGGCGCGGTCGGTGCTCAAGAACAGGACAGCGGAGAGAAACTAAACGGGGGGGAAGGAAAGTGAGATGCGCCGAAGCTGCGGGTCGCCGCCATTACCCCGTGGAACGCTAGGAGCAGCGTGGCAGTAAGGGGAAGAAGCAAAAGCGCGGGAGGCGCCATTTTATCCCGTTGGGGAAGAAGCAAAAGCGCGGGAGGCGCCATTTTATTCCATTGGGGAAGAAGCAAAAGCACGGGAGGCGTCATTTTAAATCGCCCAAGATGCCGAAAAGTGGCAGTATCACTGCTTTCGACAACGAGGTAGAAGACTGGACCACGTATGTGGAAAGAATTGAAGTGTACTGCAAGGCAAATGAGGTGGCTGATGGAAAGAGGGCGTCGGTATTATTAAATCTGATGGGTGCGAGTACGTACGGCCTATTGCGGAATTTAATTACCCCAGCTAAACCAATGGAGAAAAGTTTTGAGGAGATTGTTCAAATCTTACAGGAACATCTAAGCCCTACACTACTGCTGATAGCAGAAAGATTCAAGTTCCATAAAAGAAACCAGCACAAAGATGAGAGCAATGCTGACTATCTTACAGAACTACGCAAGTTATCGAAGCACTGCCAGTTCGGAGCAGGACTGGCAGACACCTTACGGGATAAGTTTGTCTGCGGGCTCCAGAGTGAAGGAACCCAGAAACGACTACTTTCAAAAAAGGACCTGACGCTAGAACAGGCTTTCAGCGTGGCAGTATCCTACGAAGCAGCAGCACGGGGAGCTGCGGAAATACAACAGAAACCACAAGAATACAGCGCTAACGAAATGGCGTATGGAGCCGAAAAGTGCTATCGCTGCGGCAGAACAACCCATGAGCAGAAGGACTGCTGGTTTAAAGACAAAATATGCAGGCAATGTGGGAAAATGGGGCATATAGCAAGAGTCTGCAGGTCGGGAAAGAAGACCAACACGACAAGAACTACTAAGGAACAGTACAGGAAAGTAAAGAAACTGACAGATAGTAGTTCAGAAGATCAGGAGAGTGATAAGGACTCCGGGAGCAGGCGACTAAGTTGTTTAAAGTTACACAACGTGATCGCAAAAGAAGATCACCGAACCATTTGGGTCACCCTCATGATAGCAGGGTCCCCAGTGAAAATGGAATTGGACACAGGATCAGCCCTAACTGTCATGAATCGACAAGACTATGAGCGACTATTCTCACACATACCCTTAAAGGACACGTCCATTGTATTGAAGACATACACGGGGCAAAAGGTCTACCCCAGAGGAAAAATAAGGGTGCCAGTTGAATATAACGGAAAGGAAACACAGAAACTATACATGTATATACTACGAGATGGAGGACCACCATTATTGGGACGTGAATGGATCTGAAGACTACAATTGGATTGGCATTCCATTCTGGCACTAACTGTGACTGACAAAAAAGATGATGACGTCGCACCTGGACGTCTGTCACAAATTGTATCTGACGCGGAAGAGGTGTTCCAACAAGGACTTGGGACTCTAAAAGGAGTAAAGGCAACCATAAAGATTGAGGATAATGCAACCCCAAAATTTTTCAAGGCCAGACCGGTGCCATACGCAATACGCCCAGCTGTGGAAGCTGAACTGGAGAGTCTGGAGCGTTCGAGGGTGCTGTCTAAGGTGGACTGGAGCGAGTGGGCCACACCCATCGTTCCTGTAATGAAGAAAGCATTGAGCAGCACACCTGGGGAGCCAAGGAAGGTTCGCATCTGTGGAGACTTCAAGGTGACTGTGAACCCAGTCCTGCACACAGTACAGTATCCGCTTCCGCGGATAGAAGATATTTTCGCCTCACTATCTGGAGGGAAATGTTTTACAAAGATTGACCTGGCTCAAGCGTATCTACAAATGGAGGTGGAAGAAGCATCTAGGAAATACCTCACGATAAACACTCACAAAGGCCTTTACCAGTACAATTGACTGGTATTTGGGGTAGCATCGGCCCCGGCTATGTGGCAGAGGGCAATGGAACAAGTCCTGCAAGGGATCCCGGGGACCCAGTGTTATTTGGACGACATCCTGGTTACGGGCGAAAATGACAATGAACACCTTGCCAACCTGGAACAGGTGCTCACGAGATTGCAGGAATATGGGCTACGAGCCAACCGTCCCAAATGCGAGTTCTTCAGGAGACAAATCTCGTATTGTGGCCACATGATTGATGAGGAAGGGTTGCATAAGTCGCCGGACAAGATTGAGGCTGTAGTCAAGGCTCCAGCACCAGAAAATGTGTCGCAACTGAGGTCGTTCCTCGGGTTGGTGAACTACTACCATAAGTTCTTGCCGAATTTATCTACAATTCTGCACCCACTGAATGCCCTCCTTCAAACTGGTGTAACATGGAAATGGAGTGATGAGTGTAAGCGTGCCTTTCAGGAATGTAAATGCCAAATCACTTCAAAAGAAGTATTGGCCCACTACAACCCAACACTACCGATTCGGTTGGCATGTGATGCGTCACCTTACGGCATTGGAGCGGTGCTGTCACACAAATTCCGTGACGGTTCAGAGAGGCCAATAGCCTTTGCATCGCGCTCGCTAACCTCAGCTGAGCGTAACTACGCCCAGATTGACAGGGAGGCCCTCAGCCTGGTCTGGGGGGTGAAGAAGTTCAATCACTATCTGCACGGGCAGAAATTCACCCTACTGACTGATCATCAACCCCTGGTCTCAATTTTTAACCCAAAGAAGGGCATTCCGGTGATGACGGCGCAACGGCTGCAAAGATGGTCACTTTTTTCTAGGGGCACATCAGTATGACATAGAGTATAAAGGTACGAAACAACATGGAAACGCTGATGGGCTGTCGCGCCTACCGTTGCCTACGGCGGAAGAAGCACCTGCAGTGGACCCGGTGGAGATATTCCATGCGACCATAGTTGAATGTTTGCCTGTTACAAACGCAAGTATTGAGAAGGAAACCCGAAATGACCCGACACTCTCTCGGGTCTATGATTTGACGGTGAAGGGATGGCCAGCATATGGCGACTCACTGTTGCCAGCATTCTCGCCAAGGAGGGAACAGCTGTCAGTGTGCCGGGGAACCTTGATGTGTGGATCCCGAGTGGTAATTCCACCCAAGTTGAGAGATAGAGTACTCAATGAGCTTCACAAGGGTCATCTGGGAGGGGTAAAAATGAAGAGCCTAGCCAGGGCGTTTGTGTGGTGGCCGGGAATCGATAAAGAAATCGAGGATATGACCAAGAGATGCACAGGATGCCAGAAGGTCCAAAATGCTCCACCACAGGCCCCGTTACATCCATGGGAGTGGCCCTCATCTCCATGGCAACGGGTACACATTGATTTCGCTGGTCCATTTATGGACTCAATGGCCTAGAAATTCAGTACAGCCACTTTTGGGGCGGTAAAGTCGGGCGGCCGCTAAAGTTTGCGCCCGGCGCAAAGCCGAGGCCACTTCGCCGATATTCAGTAGCATCGCCCTAAGAGTTTGCTCGAGCGCTAAAACTGGCGATGCACGACTATCTTTAGGCGCTAAGCCGGCGGTGCTGAGTGATACCGCCGAGGCCGGGCGCAGCGCAGGTGCGGTCATTTCTTGATTGACAGCAGACACTCTGGCGCCGGCCAGCTCTTAAAGGGGGAAGGGTCGAGTAGGTCTGCTGCCATGCCCTGGACACTGCAGCCCTCCAGCTAGGCCTCAACACTGCTGCTGGAGAGAAATAGCACCGGGAAGGATGCAGAGGGCCCGTGAACGAGCGCAGCGCTTCTCTGGCCATGATTTAAAGGTGCTGGTTGGGGCTTTGGAGAGGAGACGCAAACTCTTGTTCCCGGACAGTGGCAAGAAGCCTGCCACCAGCGTCTACAGGAAAGCCTGGAGGAAGGTCGCCCACAGGGTCACATCCAACAGCAAGGTCCCCAGGAATGCTGTCCAATGCCGGAAAAAGTTCAATGACCTCACAAGGATTGTCAGGGTGAGTCCCCTTTCCAGTGTCCTCCTCATCCTTGTATGTGCACCTCACATTATTGGCAAAGGGACCTAAAAGCCATAATGGCCAGCCCTCATCCAGCAGCTATGGGACTGGCATGAACATCAATTGCACATTCTGCACTTTACACACTGGCCAAGCTATTCGACCATGGGAGGCAGTGCACACAAGATCAGGGCACCACACTGGCCAAGCTATTCGACCATGGCAGGCAGTGCACACAAGATCAGGGCACCACACTGTACTTAGAGGCCGTCCTTTCTCTTGCAGGCCAAGCTGGCACAGAATCTGAAGAGCCGGACTGAGACCGGGGGAGGCCGTCCCCAGATCCAGCAGCTCAGTGCCCCGGAGGAGCGCGTGGGTCGCCTCATGGGTGCCCGGGTGATTGGCCCCATTGCATCTGGAGATGCCGACCCTGTTCTGGGCACCAATGGTAAGGACATCACCTTTTGGACCTCTCTCGTCCCACTTGCGCTTCAGATCTACATCCTTTGCCACTGTCCGACCAATGCGCTGAATGCTACCACTCATGCCTCCCTCGCTGACGCCCTCTCCTCACTCTAAAGCTACTCTTGTGCCTTCCTGCTTTCAGATGGTGAGGAGGAGGTCCCTGAAGCTGCCAGTGACAGTCCCTCGGAAGAGGAGGAGGAGGAGGAGGAAGAGGAAGGCGGCCCATCAGTGGAACCCTCAGCCGCGCCAGGGGATGCCAATGGAGGGGACACATCTTCCCTGGAGGAGAGCCAGGGGGAAGTGTCGGAGGGGAGTGTAGTTGCTGGGCCCAGTGGCATCCAGCAACGCGGGAAGGGTCGGGCAGCTCGGTGGCCTTCTCCCCAGAGGGAGAGTCCGGCCTCCAGTCCGGAGACAGTCCTCGCCCAGGAGGTGCGCCTCCTCGATCAAATGTCCATGGACTCGGATCGCCGGCACACCGAGTTCATGGGGGTTGTGGCACGGTTGCCTGAGGCCATCGAGTCCCTGGCTCATAGTGTGGCCAATTTCGGGGCCTCACAGGCCAGGGGTTTCGAGCAATTCGGGGCAGCACAGGCCGCGAGTCGGGCCGAATTCAGGGCAGCAGAGGCAGCGAGTGGCCAGGTGATCAGTGGTGCCGTGCAGTCACTGGCTGGTGTGATGCGGGCACAGACCAGGGCAGTACGGGCACTCACTGCTGCCACACTCGCTGTGTCAGGCAGGCATCACCAGGGCACCCGCCGCGCTGCAGCAGCACAGCGGTCTGTCCTTCAGCAGATTGCTGCGCATGCTGCAGTGCTGGCCCGGGCGAGTGCCAATGTCTCAGGTGATCAGCGAGCGCCTGCCATCAGCCAGCTTGCCCCCATTCCTGCAGCTGCCACTGCCACTCCCCCAGTGGAGCTGCCACGAGCTGCTGGAGAGACTGATGCTGCCCAGCCACAGCTGCAGCAGTCACCAGCCGGCCCCTCGAGGGCCAGAGCTCGTCTAGGCCGACCCCCAAGGGCATCTGCTGTCACGCCATGTGCCCCTCAGGAGCCTTCCCCCAGCCTTGCAGCAGCCACTGGGCACAGTTTGAGGAGGAGCAGCAGGGCGGGCAGGGGCTGGACAAGGAATCGCCCTCGCGGGACACAAAGTAGAGGGTGTGGGCAAATGTTTTTTTATATGGGGATGGTTGTTTTGTATATGGGGATGGTTGTTTTGTTTATGGGGATGGTTGTTTTGTATATGGGGATGATTGTTTTGGTAAGGCCGAGGATGAAGGCCATTTTTGTGGAAATGTTTTGTTATTCCTCCCCAGGTTGTGGGAGTGAGTCATGTGTGTGACTGTTTTTTGGGGGTGTTGTCTGTTTTTGGGTTTCATGTGGGAAGGGCCCTGAGTTTGTTCAATAAAGCATTTTATTTATTCAGCTTGTCCATGTTTGATGTTGGAAGTGGTTGTTGCCTTAACCGGCTGAGGGCTTGCGGAGCGGCTGCATTCGTGTCCCTTCATTGCCACAAGCCATTCCCTGACAGGGGGCCTAGAAGTGACGTTCAATAAGCCGCCGACGGGCGGCCCTTGGACCTTGTGCCTCCCTCCTGGGCTGGTACTCCTCCTCCTCCTCCTCCTCATGCTCCTCCTCCTGAGGTGGTGCTCCAACGTGAGGTGGCAGTGCCTGAGTCCTGCGGATAGCCAGGTTGTGCAGCATGCAGCAAATGACCACGAACTGGGAGACTCTCTCCGACGAATACTGCAGAGATCCGCCGGAACGATCCAGGCAGCGGAACCATTGCTTGAGGACGCCAATCGTTTGTTCTATGATATTCCTAGTGGCTTGATGGCTTTCGTTGTATGCCTCCTCAGCAGGGGTCCTGGGCGCGCGGAGCGGGGTCATGAGCCAGGTACACAAAGGATAGCCTTTGTCCCCGATAAGCCATCCTCTTGGGGGAGGCTGTGCCTGGAACATGTCAGCCACAGTAGTCTGGCGCAGGATAAATGCATCGTGGCTGCTGCATGGAAAGCGGGCATTGACAGCTAGGATGCGCTGCCTGTGGTCACACACCAGCTGTACATTGAGGGAATGGTAGCCCTTCCGGTTGTGGTAATCCTCGGCATTGTCGATAGGTGCCCGCAAAGCCACATGCGTGCAGTCAATGGCGCCCTGCACCATGGGGAAGTCCGCGATCCTTGCAAATCCGACTGCACGCTGCTGCTGCCTCTCCAGGGTCATGGGGAAGGAGATGAATTGGTGTCTCCTTCTGAAAAGGGCATTGGTGACCTGGCGGATGCAGCAATGCACGGCGAACTGGGATATGTTAGCAATGTCCCCAGCAGCGGCTTGGAAGGAGCCGCTTGCATAGAAGTTCAGAGCCACCGTGACCTTCACTTCCACCGACAGAGACGTCCTGCACCTCAGCTGTGGACGCAGATCTCTGTGAAGCAGCTGGCAGATCTCTGCAACCACCTCCCTTCTGAAGCGCAGTCTCCTAACACTGCGCGGCAGTCATGGTGAGATAGGACACCTGCTGGCGGTATTCCCTGAGTGGGTAAGGCCTACGTTGCCGACGCCTGTTGCCCCCTCTGCGTCTAGCCAGGGCTGCCCCTCTCACACAGCGTCTGCGAGCCCTTCGCACATAATGCTGAAACTGAGGGTTGGCACCCCATGCAGCCCCCATAATATACTGGCAAACAATGACATCACAATGAAGGCGAATTGCCAAGCTCTGGCCTGAAGCCAAAAATACCTCTCCTATGTTGGGCCAAAGCAGTAAGCTCTCTTCCTTGGTCTCTGTCCATAAATCCGTTGCACAAGAGTGATTGCAGCAAAATGGCTGGCCTTTATAGTTCAGGGTAAGTGCCCTTTAATTTGCGCTCCCCGCGGCCCGTATGGCCTCTGCTGCGTTCCATTTCACAGTTCTTAGGACCGCCATGCCCACATTGGGCAGGCGCGACTGAAGTTCCGGATTGGGGCGCACAAAGGGCGTTGCACGAGGAAATGACGTCATAATCTGCGCGCGCAGCTGAGCGCGTGCAAACGCTTTGCGCCGGCGCTAAATGTCTACTGAAGTTGGGCGTAGGCGCAGATCGCGCTGCGCCCGGCCGCTAAGTGCCTAGCGCTCGAGATCTACTCCTCCTAAGGCGCTAACGGCTGGCGCACGCAACTGAATTTCTAGGCCAATGTTTCTAATTGCTGTGGACGCCCATTCGAAATGGCCAGAGGTCATTAAAATGTCCTCCACCACCACGGAGAAAACTATTGCAGTCCTAAGGACCATCTTCGCTAGGAATGGGTTGCCAGAACAGATCTGTTCTGACAATGGCCCGCAGTTTGTGTCTGAGGATTTCCGGAGGTTCCTGAAGAATAATGGGGTGAAACATTACACATCTGCCCCATATCATCCAGCCACAAATGGATTGGTTGAGAGGTTTGTTCAGACCTTTAAAAAGGCCATAAAGGCAATGTATAATGACGACATACCACTGCAACACAAGGTGGATAACTTCCTGTTTGCTTACCGGAATGCGACACATGCAGTAACCAACCAAACTCCAGCCGTACTGTTTTTCAACCGGAGACTAAGATGTCGCTTGGATTTGCTCAAACCAAACATAAGACGAGATGTTGAGGATAAGTAGTTCCAGCACATAAATGAGAAGCCAACCAGGAGCTTCAAGATAGGGCAACCAGTCTTGGTCCGCGACTACCGAACAGAAAAATGGCAGCCAGGCACGATATGCACACAGCAGGGACCACTAATGTACACAGTGGACGTTGGAGAGAGCATCATGAGACGCTATGCTGACCAGATTCTAGAGTCACAGGAACAAGCCAAACCTGTACCACAAACATGTGCACCTGGTAATGAGCCAGAAGTACAGATTGCGTCTACCTCAGAAGCAGGGGTATTGGAAGCTGACGAACCAACCAATGACAATGAGCCAGAATTGACTCCACCGCCAGAACAGGATACTCGAGAAAGGCGCTATCCAGTCCGGATCAGGAAGCCTCCTCAAAGACTGAACTTATAAATGACTATTTCAGTTGATGTATATATTACTGAGAAAATTGTAATTGTAATTAGTTATTATTTAGTTGTTAAATGAATGTTATGTACTGTTTATCTAAAAGGGGAGGAATTGTTGTGTATGTACCTTTAAGGGAATAACTGGCCTTAGACTGCAGTACCGGCAGTGACCACGCCTGTATAAAAGGCCCTAGCAGGCTTCTGTAGTTTCAGTTTCAAGCTGCCTCTTGTTCAGTAAAGTACCTGTTAAACTGTTCTCCCGAAGTCCGTGTATGATTGAGGCGCGGACTTTACATAATCCTTCTCCCAATTACCTTAAATTTATGCCCCCTGGTTAGTGACCTCACTGCTAAGGGAAATAGGTCCTTCCTGTCCACTCTAGCTAGGGCCCACATAACTTTATACACCTCAATCAAGTCTCCCCTCAGCCTCCTCTGTTACAAAGAAAACAACTCCAGCTCTCCATTCTTTCCTCATAGCTAAAATCTTTAGCTAAAATTCTCCAGTATGCCTATCCTCATCATTGAATTTCTCCAGTCCAAACTCTGTACCCTATCTCCGAGTACATGTACCCACTCTCTGAATGCATGTTCTCTGACTATATGTACATGCACCCTATCTCTGAGTACTTGTTTCCGATCTCTGTGTACATGTTCCTTATCTTTGTGTACATGTTTTCTATCTCTGTGTACATGTTTCCTATCTTGGTGTACATTTTCTATCTTTGTGTATTTCTATTACAGTATGCAGACGATGCTTGAGTCTGCGCTCACTCGGAGGTCGAACTCCAAACCATCGTCAACACCTTCACTGAAGCGTACGAGAGCATGGGCCTTACACTAAACATCCGTAAGACAAAGGTCCTCTACCAACCTGCCCCCGCCACAGAGTACGGGCCCCGATGATCAAAATCCACAACAAGGGCTTGGACAACGTGGACCACTTTCCATAACTCGGGAGCCTACTGTCAACAAGGGCAGATGTCG
This sequence comes from Somniosus microcephalus, assembly GCF_052327205.1. Classification (NCBI taxonomy): domain Eukaryota; kingdom Metazoa; phylum Chordata; class Chondrichthyes; order Squaliformes; family Somniosidae; genus Somniosus; species Somniosus microcephalus. The sequence goes on along the minus strand of NW_028225179.1, from coordinate 81,352,307 downwards.
ATGACAAAGTCCAACACCGCCTTCAATGTGCCAGTACAGCCTTCAGTCGCTTGAGGAAGCGAGTGTTTGAAGACCAGGACCTCAAACCCGGCACTAAGCTCATGGTCTACAGAGCAGCAGTGACACCCGCCCTGCTGTATGCCTCAGAGACATGGACCATGTACAGCAGGCACCTCAAAGCACTGGAGAGGTACCACCAACGCTGCCTCTGCAAGATCCTGCAAATCCATTGGCAGGATAGGCGCACCAACGTCAGTGTTCTCGCTCAGGCCAACATCCCCAGCATCGAAGCTTTGACCACGCTCGATCAGCTCCGATGGATGGGTCACATTGTCCACATGCCCGATACGAGACTCCCAAAATAAGCGCTCTACTTGGAGCTCCGGCACGGCAAGAGAGCCCCAGGTGGGCAGAGGAAATGCTTCAAGGACACCCTCAAAGCCTCCTTGAAAAAGTGCAACATCCCCACCGACACCTGGGAATCTCTGGCCCAAGACCGCACAAATGGGAGGAGAAGCATCCGGGATACCACCGAACACCTCGAGTCTCTTCGCCGGGGGCAAGCAGAAGCCGAGCACAAAGAGCGCAAGGAGTGCACGTCAACCCAAGCACCCCACCCACCTGCCCCTTGAACCACCGTCTGCCCCACCTGTGACAGAGACTGTAGGTCCCGCATTGGACTCATCAGTCACCTGAGAACTCATTTTTAAGTTGGAAGCAAGTCATCCTCGGTTCCGAGGGACTGCCAAAGAAGAAGAAAAGTACATTTTCCTATTTTTGTGTACATGTTCCCTATCTCAGTGTAAATGTACCCTATATCTGTGTGCATGTACTCTATCTCAGTGTACAATTTCCATATCTCTGTGTACATGGTCCCTATCTCTGTGTACATGTACCCTATATCTGTGTACATGTTTCCTATCTCTGTGTAGATGTTCCCTCTCTCTGTGTACATGTTCCCTATCTCTGTGTACATGTTTCCTCTCTCTGTGTACATGTTTCCTATCTCTGTGTACATGTTCTCTACCTCTGTGTACATGTTTCCTATCTCTGTGTACATGTTTCCTATCTCTGTGTACATGTACCCTCTCTCTCTGTACATGTTCCCTATCTCTGTGTACGTTTCCTCTCTCTGTGTAGATGTTCCCTATCTCTGTGTACATGTTTCCTCTCTCTCTGTACATGTTTCCTATCTCTGTGTACATGTTTCCTATCTCTGTGTACATGTATCCTCCCTCTCTGTGTACATGTTTCCTATCTCTGTGTACATGTAGCCTCTCTCTGTGTACATGTTCCTATCTCAGTGTAAATGTACCCTATCACTGTGTACATGTATTCGAAATCTGTGTACAATTTCCCTCTCTCTGTGTACATGTTCCCTATCTCTGTCTACATTATCCCTATCTCTGTGTACATGGTCCCTATCTCTGCATACATGGTCCCTCTCTCTGTGTACAAGTTCCCTGTCTCTGTACATGTTTCCTCTCTCTGTGTACATGTTTCCTATCTCTGTGCACATGTTTCCTATCTCTGTGTACGTTTCATCTCTCCGTGTACGTTTCCTCTCTCTGTGTACATGTTTCCTATCTCTGTGTACATGTTTCCTATCTCTGTGTACGTTTCCTCTCTCTGTGTACGTTTCCTATCTCTGTGTACACGTTCCCTATCTCTGTGTACATGTTCCCTATCTCTGTGTACATGTTCCCTCTCTTTGTGTACATGTACCCTAGCTCTGTGTACATGTAACCTAGCAATGTATACATGTTCCCTATCATTGCGTACATGTACCCTCTCTCTCTGTATGCATGTTTCCTAACTCTGTGCACATGTACCCTATTTCTGTGTACATGTTTCCTATCTCTGTGTACTTGTACCCTCTCTCTCTATATGCATGTTTCCTATCTCTGTGCACATGTTTCCTATCTCTGTGTACGTTTCATCTCTCCGTGTACGTTTCCTCTCTCTGTGTACATGTTTCCTATCTCTGTGCACATGTTTCCTATCTCTGTGTACGTTTCATCTCTCCGTGTACGTTTCCTCTCTCTGTGTACATGTTTCCTATCTCTGTGTACATGTTTCCTATCTCTGTGTACGTTTCCTATCTCTGTGTACACGTTCCCTATCTCTGTGTACATGTTCCCTATCTCTGTGTACATGTTCCCTCTCTTTGTGTACATGTACCCTAGCTCTGTGTACATGTAACCTAGCAATGTATACATGTTCCCTATCATTGCGTACATGTACCCTCTCTCTCTGTATGCATGTTTCCTAACTCTGTGCACATGTACCCTATTTCTGTGTACATGTTTCCTATCTCTGTGTACTTGTACCCTCTCTCTCTATATGCATGTTTCCTATCTCTGTGCACATGTACCCCATCTCTGTGTACATATTTCCTATCTCTGTGTACATGTACCATCTCTCTCTGTGTACATGTTCCCTATCTCTGTGTACATGTTTACTCTCTCTGTGTACATGTTCCCTATCTCTGTGCACCTGTTCCCTCTCTTTGTGTACATGTACCTTAGCTCAGTGTACATGTAGCCTATCTCTGTGTACATGTACCCTCTCTGTGTACATGTACCCTCTCTCTGTGTGCATGTTTCCTATCTGTGTACATGTTCCCTATCTTTGTGTACATGTACCCTCTCTTTGTGTACATGTACCCTATCTCTGTGTACATGTTTCCTATCTCTGTGTACATGTACCCTATCTCTGTGTACATGTACCCTCTCTCTCTGTGCACATGTTCCCTCTCTTTGTGTACATGTACCCTATCTCTGTGTACATGTTTCCTATCTCTGTGTACATGTACCCTCTCTCTCTGTTTGCATGTTTCCTATCTCTGTGCACATGTAACCTATCTCTGTGTACATATTTCCTATCTCTGTGTACAAGTACCCTCTCTCTGCGTACATGTATCCTCCCTCTCTGTGTACGTTTCCTATCTCTGTGTACATGTTTCCTCTCTCTGTGTACATGTTTCCTCTCTCTGTGTACATGTAGCCTCTCTCTGTGTACATGTTCCTATCACAGTGTAAATGTACCCTATCACTGTGTACAGGTATTCAATCTCTGTGTACAATTTCCCTCTCTCTGTGTACATGTTCCCTATCTCTGTCTACATGTTCCCTATCTCTGTGTACATGGTCCTTCTCTTGTGTACATGTCCCCTCTCATTGTGTACATGTTCCCTAACTCTGTGTACATGTTTCATATCTCTGTGTACATGTTCCTTCTCTTGTGTACATGTCCCCTCTCATTGTGTAAATGTTCCCTAACTCTGTGTACGTTTCCTATCTCTGTGTACATGTACCTTCTTTCTCTGAACATGTACCCTCTCTCTCTGTATGCATGTTTCCTATCTCTGTGCACATGTACCCTCTCTCTGTGTACATGTACCCTATCTCTGTGTACATGTTCCTTCTCTTGTGTACATGTCCCCTCTCATTGTGTACATGTTCCCTATCTCTGTGTACATGTTCCCTATCTCTGTGTACATGTTCCTTCCCTTGTGTACATGTCCCCTCTCATTGTGTACATGGTTCCTTTTGCTGTGTACATGTTCCCTATCTCTGTGTACATGTTCCCTATCTGTGTACATGCTCCCTCTCTCTGTGTACATGTTCCCTAACTCTGTGTACATGTAGCCTCTCCCTGTGTACATGTAGCCTCTCATTGTGTACATGTTCCCTATCTCTGTGTACATGTTCCCTATCTCTGTGTACATGTTCCCTAACTCTGTGTACATGATCCCTCTCTCAGTGTACATGTTCCCTATCTGTGTCTACATGTTCGCTATCTCTGTGTACATGGTCCATATCTCTGTGTACATGGACCCTATCTCTGTGTACATGTTCCCTCTCTCTGTGTACATGTACCTTATCTCGGTGTACATGTTCCTTATCTTTGTGTACATGTCACCCCTCTCTGTGTACATGTCCCCCCCTCTCTGTGTACATGTTCCCTATCTCTGTGTACATGTACCATCTCTCTGTGTACATGTACCATCTCTCTGTGTACATGTTTCCTATCTCTGTGTACATGTACCCTATATCTGTATACATGTTTTCTATCTCTATGTACATGTTCCCTCTCTCTGTGTACATGTTTCCTATCTCTGTGTATATGTACCCTATCTGTGTGTATATTCCCTCTCCGTGTGTATGTTCCCTCTCTCTGTGTACATGTTCCTTCTCTTGTGTACATGTCCCCTCTCATTGTGTACATGTTCCCTATCTCTGTGTACATGTTCCCTATCTCTGTATACATGTTCCTTCTCTTGTGTACATGTCCCCTCTCATTGTGTACATGGTTCCTATTGCTGTGTACATGTTCCCTATCTCTGTGTACATGTTCCCTATCTGTGTACATGCTCCCTCTCTCTGTGTACATGTTCCCTAACTCTGTGTACATGTAGCCTCTCCCTGTGTACATGTAGCCTCTCATTGTGTACATGTTCCCTATCTCTGTGTACATGTTCCCTATCTCTGTGTACATGTTCCCTAACTCTGTGTACATGATCCCTCTCTCAGTGTACATGTTCCCTATCTGTGTCTACATGTTCACTATCTCTGTGTACATGGTCCATATCTCTGTGTACATGGACCCTATCTCTGTGTACATGTTCCCTCTCTCTGTGTACATGTACCTTATCTCGGTGTACATGTTCCTTATCTTTGTGTACATGTCCCCCCTCTCTGTGTACATGTCCCCCCTCTCTGTGTACATGTTCCCTATCTCTGTGTACATGTACCATCTCTCTGTGTACATGTACCATCTCTCTGTGTACATGTTTCCTATCTCTGTGTACATGTACCCTATATCTGTGTACATGTTTTCTATCTCTATGTACATGTTCCCTCTCTCTGTGTACATGTTTCCTATCTCTGTGTATATGTACCCTATCTGTGTGTATATTCCCTCTCCCTGTGTGTATGTTCCCTCTCTGTGTGTACATGTTCCCCATCTCTGTGTACACATTCCTGATCCACTATCAACAACACCAAAGACTACGAGTTGAACTTATACGAAGTAGGCTTTTATTGACTAAGAACTGGAGCATGCCTCTGCTAGTGGATCCATCCTAAGAGCTCCCGGGGGAAGGGTGGTGTCACCTTTATACCCGGGCTTAGGGGTGGAGCCAGGGGCGGAGACATGCCCGGACCTGTACAGAGTTAACAGTGGTTTACCACACAGACATGTACAGAGTTAGCAGTGGTTTACCACATTCACCCCTCGTTTAAAAAAGAGTCCGGCGGGGTGAAGTGTTTCAAAAGTTCGTATACGAAAGTCTCTCCGGGGGTCTTGTCTGCCGTAATGATCTTCGTGGTGCCGGTTGCGGTGGTTCTTTGCCCGCGGCCGCTTCTCGCGTGGGACGGAGCACTGGCGTGTCGTCCTCTCGGGGTAGGGATGGCACCGGCATGTCGTCAGTTCGTGATAGACACCCCGGTGGTGCGTCGTGGGTAGTGGTGGTGGGTGGAGGTAGTGGATGGTGATCGATGGTGTTTCGGGTGGTACCTGAGGGTGCGAGGTCTCAAATTGAGACTGTGTCCTCCCGCCCATCAGGATACGCCACGTAGGCGTACTGTGGGTTGGCGTGGAGGAGGTGAACCTTTTCGACCAGGGGGTCCGTCTTATGGCTCCTCACGTGTTTCCTGAGCAGGACGGGTCCCGGAGACGTCAGCCATGGCGGTAGTGATGTCCCTGAGGTGGATTTCCTGGGGAAGACGAACATCTTCTCGTGAGGGGTGGCGTTTGTGGCAGTACAGAGCAGTGATCGTATGGAGTGGAGCGCATCGGGGAGGACATCTTGCCAGCGGGAGATTGGGAGGCCCTTGGATTTTAGAGCGAGCATGGCGGCCTTCCACACCGTTGCGTTCTCCCTCTCTACCTGTCCGTTACCCCGGGGGTTGTAGCTGGTAGTCCTGCTCGTGGCTATGCCCTTCTCGAGCAGGTACTGGTGCAGCTCGTCGCTCATGAACGAGGAGCCCCTGTCGCTGTGGATGTAATTAGGGAAGCCAAATATGGCGAACAGGTCGTTGAGGCACCTGATGACTGTGGCGCTGGTCATGTCCGGGCAGGGGATGGCGAAGGGGAAATGGAAGTACTCGTCAATAATATTGAGGAAGTACGTGTTGTGGTCAGAGGAGGGAAGGGGCCCCTTGAAATCGACGCTGAGACGTTCGAAGGGGCGGGTGGCTTTAATCAGGTGTGCCCTGTCTGGCCTATAAAAATGCGGTTTGCATTCGGCGCAGACCTGGCAGTTCCTGGTCATGGTCCTGACCTCCTCGATGGAGTAAGGCAGGTTGCGAGCTTTAATAAAATGGAAGAACCTGGTGACCCCCGGGTGGCAGAGATCATTGTGGAGGGTCCGTAGCCTATCGACTTGTGCGTTGGCACATGTCCCACGGGATAGGGCGTCTGGGGGCTCATTAAGTTTCCCGGGCCGGTATAAGATATCGTAGTTGTAGTTGGATAACTCGATCCTCCACCGCAATATCTTATCATTTTTGATTTTCCCCCTTTTTCTGTTGATAAACATAAATGCTACTGACCGTTGGTCAGTGAGCAGGGTGAAACGTTTACCGGCCAGGTAATGCCTCCAGTGCCGTACAGCCTCCACTATCGCCTGGGCCTCCTTCTTGACTGAGGAGTGTCGAATTTCGGGGCCCTGGAGGGTCCGTGATAAGAAGGCCACGGGTCTCCCCGCCTGATTAAGGGTTGCGGCTAGGGCGAAGTCGGATGCATCGCTCTCCACTTGGAAAGGGATGGACTCATCCACTGCGTGCATTGTGGCCTTCGCAATGTCCTCTTTTATGAGGGTGAAGGCCGCACGGACCTCTGCCGTCAGGGGGAAGGAGGTTGACTTGATGAGGGGCCGGGCTTTGTCCGCATAGTTGGGCACCCACTGGGCGTAGTAAGAGAAGAACCCTAGGCATCTCTTCAGGGCTTTTAGGCAGTGGGGGAGGGGTAGTTCCAGGAGGGGGCGCATTCGGTCGGGGTCGGGGCCGATGACTCCGTTTTCCACCATGCAGCCAAGAATAGCGAGGCGCGTGGTGCGGAACATACGTTTTTCTCTGTTGTATGTCAGATTCAGCCGTTGGGCCGTACGGAGGAATTTTTCTAGGTTGGCGTCGTGGTCATGCCGGTCATGGCCGCAGATGGTGACGTTGTCTAGATAGGGGAAGGTGGCCTGCAGCGTGTTCTGGCCAACCATCCGGTCCATCTCCCTTTGGAAGACCGAGACCCCGTTGGTGACGCCGAAGGGGACTCGGAGGAAGTGGTAGAGGTGACCGTCAGCCTCGAAGGCCATGTACTGGCGGTCCTCAGGCCTGATGGGGAGCTGGTGGTATGCCGACTTCAGATCAATCGTTGAGAATACCCGGTATTGTGCTATCTGGTTGACCATGTCAGATATGCGGGGAAGTGGGTATGCGTCTAATTGCGTGTATCGATTGATCGTCTGGCTGTAATCAATAACCAGGCGCTGTTTTTCGCCGGTCTTCACTACCACCACTTGGGCTCGCCATGGGCTGGTGCTGCCCTCGATAATCCCTTCCCTCAGGAGTCTTTCTACTTCTGATTTAATAAAGCTCCTATCCCCGGCACTGTACCACCTGCTTTTAGTAGCAATTGGCTTGCAGTCTTTGGCGAGGTTAGCGAACAACGGGGGGGGTTTGACCTTCAGGGTGGACAGGCTGCATACTTTGCGCGGCGCCGTGTTTAAATTCTGCCGGCTGCAGACTGTAAGTGGGGGCAGGGGCCTGCCATATGCCATCGTGACGCTCTCCAGATGGCACTGGAAGTCTAATCCTAGCAGTACGGGAGCGCAGAGCTGTGGCAGGACGAGGAATTTAAAATCTCTGTTCTCCACGCCGTTCACTGTCAGAGTCGCTACACAGTAGCCGCCGATGTCTGCCGTATGGGACTTTGAGGCCATAAAGACCTGGTGGCATGTGGGCATAACCGATAGGGAGTAGCGTCGCACCGTGTCGGGGTGGATGAAGCTCTCTGTGCTTCCGCAGTCGAAAAGGCAATTTGTGGCATGGCCATTTACCTTTACGTTCATCATGGACCTGGCTAGTTGATGGGGCCTAGATTGGTCCAGGGTGATGGAGCCCATTGTCGAGGTCGGTGGGTCGCTGTAGTATTCGCCCGCGCCGGGGGCCTGGTCCCGAAATGGTGTCCATGATGGCGGCTCCCCCGCGGCTGGTGGTGCCCAAAATGGCGGCCCGCACGGCTCACACGTGGTTGGTGGGGTCCAAAATGGTGGCCTGCACGGTTCACACGCGGCGCTGCTGGAATTGGGGGTCGATTTCGCCCTGCACACTCTCGCATAGTGGCCTTTCTTGCCGCATTTGGAGCAGGTCGCGTCCTTTGCTGGGCATTGCTGTCTGGGGTGCTTGGCCTGGCCGCAGAAGTAGCATTTCTGGCCTCTGGTCATTGCAGCTGCAGTTGGGCTGCTGGCGGCTTGTGGCCTTACCAGGTCCCAAGATGGCTGCTCCTGTGACATCCACGTGGCCATCCGGTCAGGGGGGTAGGCGTCCATGTTCTGGAGGGCCACGTCTAACGAGTTAGCGAGGGCCACCGTCTTCTGCAGGTCGAGCCCCCTCTGTTCCAGCAGCCTCTGACGTGTATAGTTGGACCTGATGCCGGCTACGTAGGCGTCTCGGATTAGGTCTTCCGTGCATTCCTTGGCCGTCACCGCTTTGCAATTACAGGCCCGGCCGAGGACTCTCAGTGCCAGTAAATATTCGGCGCCCGATTCCCCGGGGCGCTGTTTTCGGGTAGCCAGGAGGTGTCTGGCGTAGACCTCGTTAACAGGCCTCACGTATTGTTCCTTTAGCGTCGCGATGGCGGCCGCGTAAGTTGTGGCGTCTCGGATGATCGAGTAGACTCGGTGGCTCACCCGTGAGTTCAAGACAAGCCGTTTCGCGTCATCTGTAGTGACGGTAGTGCTGGAGGCCTCCAGGAAGGCTTCGAAACAGCTCAGCCAGTGTTCAAAGTTATTGGCTGCATCTGCTGCTTGAGGATCCAGGTCTAAACGTTCCGGCTTCAAGATTTGCTCCATGTCGAAAATGTAGTCAATAAAATTGATGCACTATCAACAACACCAAAGACTATGGCCTAGAAATTGAGTTTGCACTGCGCCAGGGCTTTAGCGCCGGAAGTTAGTGCCGGCGCTAAGTCCCTTTGCGTGCGCCAAAAATTTAGTAGCGCCGCGCCCAAACGGCTGCCGGCGCTACTGAAGGGTTTTAGCGCCTGAAAACTGGCGCAACGCGCCGCATTGCGGCGCTATTCCGGCGCTGCGGCGCCCGCTGCGGTGTGGCAGTCTCGGGAAGTGCAGGCCTCCTCCTTCCGTTAAGGAGGAGCTGCCTGCACCCGGCCGCGGCCCGCGCAAATGTCCTCAAAAATGAGCCCGGCACCTCGGACAAGTGCCGGGCTTGCATCTGTTCCGCGGGGGGGGGGGGGGAGGAAGTCCGGGGAGGGAGCTGCGGGCAGGCGGCCGGCGGGAAAGCGGCCGGCCGCTGCGCCTCCTTAAAGCGCCGGCGCAGACTCCGGCAGCACTCGTTTGCCGGAGTCTTAGTTGCTGCTGCCACTGGCGAGGCGGCCGCAACTGAATTTCGGCTTGGGGCCGGGTTACCGCGGCAACCGGGACGCTGCGCACACCGATGACGTCATCGGTGCCGGCGCAGCGCTACCGGTCTACCGCCGCGGAAGGGCCCCAGGCAATTTAGGAACCGGAGCCAATTGCAGCGCTAGGCCCTCTAGCGCCGCAAAATCGGTGCTAAGGGCACTGAATTTCTAGGCCTATGAGTTGAACTTATACGAAGTAGGCTTTTATTGACTAAGAACTGGAGCATGCCTCTGCTAGTGGATCCATCCTAAGAGCTCCCGGGGGAAGGGTGGTGAGTCACCTTTATACCCGGGCTTAGGGGTGGAGCCAGGGGCGGAGACATGCCCGGACCTGTACAGAGTTAACAGTGGTTTACCACACAGACATGTACAGAGTTAGCAGTGGTTTACCACAGTTCCCTATCTCTGTGTACATGTTCCCGATCTCTGTGTAACATAGAAACATAGAAGATAGGAGCAGGAGTAGGCCATTTGGCCCCTCGAGCCTGCTCCGCCATTCAATGAGATCATGGCTGATCATCCAAATTCAGTGCCCTGTCCCTGCCTTCTCCCCATATCCCTTGATCCCTTTAGCCTTAAGAAATATATCCAAATCCTTCTTGAATATATTTAATGAATTAGCCTCCACTGCCTTCTGTGGTAGAGAATTCCGCAGGTTCACCACTCTCTGGGTGAAGAAATTTCTCCTGATCTCTGTCCTAAATGGCTTACCCCTTATCCTTAGACTGTGACCCCTGGTTCTGGACTCCCCGGCCATCGGGAACATCCTTCCTGCATCCAGTCTGTCCAGTCCTGTTAGAATTTTATACGTTTCAATGAGATCCCCTCTCATTCTTCTAAACTCCAGCGAGTATAAGCCCAATCGACCCAATCTCTCCTCATACATCATTCCTGCCATCCCAGGTATCAGTCTGGTGAATCTTCGCTGCACTCCCTCCATGGCAAGAACATCCTTCCTCAAATAAGGCGACCAAAACTGCACACAATACTCAAGGTGTGGTCTCACCAAGGCCCTGTACAACTGCAGTAAGACATCCTTGTTCCTGTACTCAAACCCTCTCGCTATGAAGGCCAACATACCATTTGTCTTCTTAACCGCCTGCTGCACCTGCATGCTCACCTTCAGCGACTGGTGCACAAGGACATCCAGGTCTCGTTGCACTTCCCCTTCTCCCAATCTATTGCCGTTCAGATAATAATCTGCCTTCCTGTTTTTGCCACCAAAGTGGATAACCTCGCATTTATCCACATTATACTGCATCTGCCATGCTTCTGCCCAATCACCCAACCTGTCCAAATCATACTGGAGTTTCTCGGCATCGTCCTCACAGCACGCACGCCCACCCAGCTTTGTGTCGTCTGCAAACTTGGAGATATTACATCTAGTTCCCTTGTCTAGATCATTAATATATATTGTGAATAGCTGGGGTCCTAGGACCGACCCCTGCGGTACCCCACTAGTCACTGTCTGCCACTCGGAAAAAGACCCATTTATTCCAACTCTTTGCATCCTGTCTGCCAACCAGTTCTCCATCCAATTCAGTACCTTACCCCCAATTCCATGTGCCTTAACTTTACACGCTAATCTCTTATGCGGGACCTTATCGAAAGCCTTCTGAAAGTCCAAATACACCACATCCACTGGTTCTCCCTTATCTATTCTATCAGTTACATCCTCAAAAAATTCCAGTAGATTAGTCAAGCATGATTTACCTTTTGTAAATCCATGTTGACTTTGTCCGATCCTGTCACTGTTTTCCAAGTGCTCTGCTATTGCATCTTTTATAATGGATTCTAACATTTTCCCCACTACCGATGTCAGGCTTATCGGTGTATAATTTCCCGTTTTCTCTCTACCACCTTTTTTGAATAGTGGGGTAACATTAGCTACCCTCCAATCCATGGGTACTGTTCCAGATTCCATCGAATTTTGGAAGATGACCAGCAATGCATCTGCTATTTCTAGGGCCACTTCCTTAAGTACCCTGGGATGTAGATTGTAAGAATTCGCAATGATTTACAGTTCTGAAGATTCATGTTTTTGATTAAAGTATCCCTGGGCAATGTGCTTTTTAAATTTCCAGGGATAAAATGGCTGTCACCACATGGCCGAAGACAAGGACAATGCTTTGTTTCCAAAGCAACTGAATGCTATTAGCATTTGTTTAGATACACCTGAAACTGCAGAAGAGACGTTTGCACCTTGAATGGGAAGCGTTAACTTTAAATGGGTTTCCAATCACCCAGTACTGGACTATAGAGCAGATGTATCTCCCTTTTGTTTCAGCAAAGGGAGCTCTGAAAATCACATTAACTCAATCTAACCACTTGGAGTTAGCCTATCACAGGGGAATTTTGCACACAGCCTGCAAGGCAGGACGGGAGGGGCTCACCAGATATATAAAGATAGATGCTGAAGCTATCTGGTCTCTTGACTTCCTGAGACGATAAGGTGAGCTCTCTCTCTCTCTCTCTCTCTCTTGATCTCTTCGCTGGACCATGTGAGCAGAGATTTTCTGACTCTCAACAAGGCACCCTAGGGGGGGGGGATGGTAATTTAAGGGAATTGCTAAGATTGTTTAAATACATTGTAGCCATTGTACCCCTCGTTTTCGCCGTGTGTACCCCCTTGATATATAGTTTTACAATTTTACTGTGTTCGTGTGGGATAGTTTGATATTGTGATTGTAGTTTCTTTTAGTTAATAAAGCTTGATTTTTTCTCTCATCCAAACCACGTGTTCCGTTTTAATATTAATTATAAGTTCCTCCACTCAGAACTAAAGGAGGGGTAGCGAAATTGGTTTAGAGTGCAGCAGCAAAAAGACTGCTGGCCAGGTAGATTACCTTAAACCAGTTTAAAAGAAACCCCGAAATCCTTACAATTTACAATTTACAATTTAAATCGCTTTATTGGCATGATAAGTTACATCTTATGTTGCCAAAGCATCAAAATACATTTATGGTTTAGCACATAAACGCAGTTCTATTCATACAGTGTATAAACAGGTATATCCCTGAGTGTATAAATATACATTCGCATTGTTTATATATATTCTTTTCTTAGTTTACTGGTTGTCCCTCTGTTCATGGCAAGCTGTAACATAGTGCGCCGCCAGTGTTATACAGCTTCTCTCCTCTCCCAGTAGGAATGGGAGTTTTTGGTTGTCATTCAGATTTCTGAAATCAGGGCATATTTGTGAGAATTTTTGGTAGAAATTCTCCCTGATGCCCTGATATTTTCCACAAGCTGTGAGGAAGTGCATCTCTGTCTCCACCACTCCCTGACTGCAGTGAGAGCATATCCTGTCCTCTCTTGGCAGCCTGGTCTGCCTGTGTCTGCCTTTTTCGATCGCTAGGCTATGTTCGCTAAGTCTGTACCTTGTCAAGGTTCTTCTCAGTTTGTTATCCTTTACCATGGTCAGGTAATCAGCTATGTTGTATTGTCTGTTTAGGGCCAAGTAGCAATTGAGTTTGCTTTGGGTTTTTGTTGTTTCTGCCCAATATGTCAGATATTTTTCCTTTTGCTTAGCGACGATTGTGTTGGGTCGAATTCTTTGTGTTACCCTGTCACTGTCCTGGGGCTGTTTATTGTTAGTATTGTTAGTAGTTACTTCACTGAGTCCCAGGACTAGTTGACTGAGGGTATTCTTCTTTATGGTCAGCTCTTGGCATTTCAGGGCGTCGTAGTGATAGCATTGGGGATTGCTCATTTGTAGGTGATTCCAAAATTTGGTGGCTCTTTTTTGGATAGTGATTATTAATGGATATTGGCCTAGTTCCGCCCTGCATGCATTGTTTACTGTTTTCCTTTGAGTCCGGAGGATACTTTTACAGAATTCTGCATGTAGGATCTCAATTGGGTGTTTGTCCCATTTTGCAAATTCTTGTTGAGTTAGCGGTCCCCATACCTCACTGCCATAGAGTGCAATTGGTTCAATTACTGATTTGAAAATTTTGAGCCAAATGCTAATTGGGATTTCTATTTGGATTGATTTTTTGATGGCATAGAAAGCCCTTCTTGCTTTCTCTTTCAGTTCATTCACAGCCAGTTTGAAGTTTCCCGTAGAACTGATTTTTAAGCCCAAGTATGTGTAGTTAGTGGTTTGTTCAATTTTGGTTGTTCCTACTGTGAAATTTATTTTGGGTCCCTGATGTTTGGATCTTTGCTGGAACACAAGGACTTTGGTTTTTTGGGGATTTATTGTCAGGGCCCAAGTCTGGCAGTACGACTCCAGCAGGTCCAGGTTTTGCTGTAGCCCCTCTTTAGTAGGTGACAGCAGAACCAGGTCGTCTGCATAGAGGAGGAATTTAACCTTGGATTCATATAGGGTGAGGCCGGGTGCTGTAGATTGTTCAAGTAGTTTTGCCAATCCATTTATGTAAATATTAAAGAGTGTCGGTGAGATTGGCGAGCCCTGCGTCACCCCCCGCCCCTGTGGGAAGTATTTTGTTTGTTTGTCTCCAATTTTAACTGCACATTTGTTGTTTGTATGCATTGATTTAATTACATCATATGTTTTCCCTCCTACCCCACTTTCGATAAGTTTCAGGAATAAACCGTCATGCCAGATGGAGTCGAAAGCCTTCTGGAAATCTACAAAGCATGCGTAGATTTTGCTTTTGTTATGGTGAACGTGTTTGTCAATTAGGGTCTGTAGGGTGAAGATATGATCGGATGTTCTATAGTTTGGCAGGAATCCAATTTGGCTTTTACTCCAGACATTGTGCTCCTCAAGGAAGTTTATAAGTCTTTTGTTTATGATGCTACAGAATACCTTCCCCAGGTTACTGTTTACACAGATGCCTCGATAGTTGTTTGGGTCGATTTTGTCCCCACTTTTGTATATGGGCGTTATGAGTCCTTTGTTCCAGATATCAGGGAAATAACCGACACTCAGCAATGGTGAGTCAGGCAGGAGTGGAGGCAGTTTTGATATGATAAGTGGTCTGGATCTAGAGAAAGCATCAGTTATTGTCTTTCTTGCTTTCAGTATGTGGGTAGCCCTGCGGAAGGCAGTGGCAGTGTGTAAGCCGACCTATCGGGGTATAGGTGGCTGGGCTAGGAAGGGTGAGATGGGAGAGCAGGAGGAGTTTAAAGAGGCCAAGAATCGGGAGTCCCAGCTTGGAAAATGCCAGGCGGAGGTAGAACGCCTCAGAGAGGTGTATGAGGCCAGAGCTAGTGGTATGAGATTGCGGGAAGAGAATGCACGCCTCACACTAGAGGTCACGAAATGCCAGGCATTTATAGAGCGCCTTGTGCAGGAAGTCACACAGGCGAGGGACAGTGAGATGAGACTGCAGGAAGAGAATGCCAGGTTTGGTGAAGCAGATCATGGCCTCCGTAGGGCAGAGATAGAAAGTCTTAACGTGGCTTTAAAGGTAGCAAGGGGAATGATTTGCGTGATCAGCCCGAAGGCAGGTCAGCTGGATTTCACTGGCAGCCCAAATCAAACCGCCCCACAGACAACACCCAGGGAAAGGCTGGCTAGGGAATTAGAGATCCCAAGACCGCAGCCCACAGCTCCGGGTTTTGAGGAGCTCTGGCAGCAAGGAGGGGTGGACAATGGGGTGGTAGGAGATCACCAGCAGGTCCCGCTAGGCAGGCGGGGACCAGGACCAGTGTACCCCTTCCAACAACGGAGGTACGGTCCGCCCGTGAGGAGTGAGCCTGAGAATAGGAATCCTCAGCCCACAGCAAGTTCGAGTTCACAGGCAAGCACTGTGGCTTGTGTGGGGGGAGGAGCCATTCATATTCAGAATAACCTGTTCAAGCCAGGGAACAGGAAAGGAGAGTTCTGGGACCCCTGTAGAGCAGGCCCAGTAGCAGAAATCCAGGACAAGGGAGGCACGCAGGGGATAGTTTTGGCCCCAGGAAAAAGGCAGGTCCAAAATTCCCCAGTTAAAGCCACCTGGGTGAGGGAACATGAGTTTGTTGTCCATGCAAGTTCAAGTTCACCGCCTGTAAGGACAGGCACTGTGGCCTATTTAAAGGAGCCAGCTTCCCAGCCGGCTTCTAGAGTGGTCCCCCCCATGATGTGGGACCCTGCGGGGGCAGGGATAGCAATCCCTCTTGCAGGAGCCATAGGGAGGGAGCTGACACCAGGTTTTAAACATGGGGAGGAAAATTTCCAGCCACCAGCAGCGGGTGGTGAGAGCATACCTGCCCCCAGCACAGGAGTGGGCAGGGAAGAGCAGACAAACCCAGAGAGAGATTTGCACCGGCAGGCTGCCAGGTACATTATACAGTGCGGGCTATTTGGACATGGGGGAGCAGGTTCCTAGCCAGCTGGGGCTGTGACCCAAGCTCAGGGTCCGCCAGCCAAAGTTTCCCCCGTAGAGACACCCCTCAGAAGGTCTCAGCGGGTGCCCCAGCCTAAGAAAGCATGGTCACCCACTTTACAGTGGAGTAGGGCGGTCTCCCGAGCCAGGGAAAAGCCAGAGAACAGAGGCCCCCACTCAACAGCCATAAGCTGCGAGGGACCAGAGACAGGAGGCAGTCCAGCTTCGCTGCAGTCAGCAGCAATCTGCGACAGTGCCAGAGATTAGACTGGCCGTCCGGAGACGGGCGGCATTTGTATTATAGCTATGTGTGTGTATATAGCTTGCTTTAAGGTGTATTTTAAGTTTTGTAATAACTTATGTTGTTGATTTAACTAGTTTATTAGGTATGTTTAAAGAGTTTAAGTTTACATGTGTGCCGAATGTTTGTATTTTGGTCCGAGGTCGAGGGACCCGACCATGTCTCTACCTAAGGCAGCAGGTCAGTGAGACCTGGCTGCATGTCCCTTTTAAGTTTTTGCAGGAGATGGGAAAATGAAGCAGCCATGTTCGCCCAGTCCGAGCTGGACATCGAATGAAGATACGGAATGTTGGGGATCACCTCGCCACTGGACGAATCCAGGAGACCCCGCAGCGATCTTCGGGGAAAACCGGACAGAGTCTGGAGGAACTTGCCTACTCCTCCTACGGGGAGGAGATGGCCCCAGCTGGGTGGGGCATGGCCCCCAACCCAGCACTATCCTGACTGAAGTTCACGTGCGGGAGACCTCGCTGTCGAGGAGTCACGATGGGGAAGCGCGGGCGCCTTGTGATAGGGACGCGTTCCCCGGGGGTGGGTGGTGATGGCCCGGGAATGATTGTATGGAGGAGGGGGAGACCCAAAAGTCGCGTGGGTGTGGTCGGGGGAGGGAGGAACTCACCCGGGGGCCCACAGGCCAAGAAGAGAAGTTGTGGCTGGGAAGGATGAGTGGGTGGCCGGATCAGTGTGGGGCCAGGGAGAGCCGCCACACAGGCACCCATCATTTTCTGCAGCCAGTCGAGGGAAGACGGGAGGGGGAGGGACTGGGAGTCATGAGATCCCATACTCCCCGGTCTCGGTCTGTGGAAGGTAATTTTAAACGTGAGGGGTACCCCGCCTCCACAAAAGGACAAGGGAACGGCTCGGGGCTGTCGGAGCAGGCTGGTCGCCAAATCCATTCTGCCTGTTTTAAAAGTTTAAGCCGATCAAAGGGGGGTGGAAGGTACTTTTACTGCCTGAGTGGGAGGAGCAATACCCACTCGAATTTCGCGACCCATCATCGGCACGTGATGATCGGGGTTCATTTAAGCATGTTGTTTAATGATTTTTTGTATTTTGTGTTGCAGCCCCAAGTTGAGCAGAGGCGTGAGGTCCTCTCCGTGCTTGGGACCAGTTTGTGACAACTCCAAGTTGAGCAGAGGCGTAGGACCCTCTCCGTGCTTGCGATAATTTTTGAGTACAATGTGTAACTAAGATTGCAACATTTTGTAATAACTTATGATGCAAAAAAAAGGTGATTGTAAATTTGGTTTACACTGTATAATTTTACAAGCGGTAGGGGTATGAGACTCCTTATTGAAAAATGAAGTATCTGTAAGATGCCTACCGTACCATGGTTTTTTTTCTTGAATTTAAGGGGAATAGACGGGACGGGGATCAGTGGCAGATAGCTATTAGGTAAATACAGGGGATGGTTGTTTGTGGGGGGTCAGAAATCATTGCTCATTTCTTCAAGAGGATAGTACAAGCAAGCTGGAAGTATCCAAGGGCGGACTGTAAGAATTCGCAATGATTTACAGTTCTGAAGATTCATGTTTTTGATTAAAGTATCCCTGGGCAATGTGCTTTTTAAATTTCCAGGGATAAAATGGCTGTCACCACATGGCCGAAGACAAGGACAATGCTTTGTTTCCAAAGCAACTGAATGCTATTACACCTGAAACTGCAGAAGAGACGTTTGCACCTTGAATGGGAAGCGTTAACTTTAAATGGGTTTCCAATCACCCAGTACTGGACTATAGAGCAGATGTATCTCCCTTTTGTTTCAGCAAAGGGAGCTCTGAAAATCACATTAACTCAATCTAACCACTTGGAGTTAGCCTATCACAGCTTTGGGGTTAATTTTGCACACAGCCCTTGCAAGGCAGGATATGAGGGGCTCACCAGATATATAAAGATAGATGCTGAAGCTATCTGGTCTCTTGACTTCCTGGGACGATAAGGTGAGCTCTCTCTCTCTCTCTTGATCTCTTTGCTGGACCATGTGAGCAGAGATTTTCTGACTCTCAACAAGGCAAACTAGCAGGAGTTAAGGGGGGGGGATGGTAATTTAAGGGAATTGCTAAGATTGTTTAAATACATTGTAGCGATTGTACCCCTCGTTTTCGCCGTGTGTACCC
Source organism: Somniosus microcephalus (assembly GCF_052327205.1). NCBI lineage: Eukaryota > Metazoa > Chordata > Chondrichthyes > Squaliformes > Somniosidae > Somniosus > Somniosus microcephalus. The sequence goes on along the minus strand of NW_028225179.1, from coordinate 81,333,969 downwards.
CCTTGATATATAGTTTTACAATTTTACTGTGTTCGTGTGGGATAGTTTGATATTGTGATTGTAGTTTCTTTTAGTTAATAAAGCTTGATCATTTTCTCTCATCCAAACCACGTGTTCCGTTTTAATATTAATTATAAGTTCCTCCACTCAGAACTAAAGGAGGGGTAGCGAAATTGGTTTAGAGTGCAGCAGCAAAAAGACTGCTGGCCAGGTAGATTACCTTAAACCAGTTTAAAAGAAACCCCGAAATCCTTACAAGATTATCAGGCCCTGGGGCTTTATCGGCCTACAATCCCATCAATTTCCCTAACACCACTTCCCTACAAATACTGATTTCTTTCAGTTCCTCCCTCTCATTAGACCCTATGTTCCCCGACATCTCATGGAGGTTATTTGTGTCCTCCTTTGTGAAGACAGAACCAAAGTATGTATTTAATTGGTCTGCCATTTCTTTGTTCCCCATTATAAATTCCCCTGATTCTGACTGCAAGGGACCTATGCTTGACTTCACCAATCTTTTTCTCTTCACATATCTATAAAAGCTTTTACAGTCAGTTTTTATGTTACCTGCAAGCTTACTCTCATACTCTATTTTCCCCATCTTAATTAATCCCTTTGTCCTCTTTTGCTGAATCCTAAACTGCTCTCAATCCTCAGGTTTATTGCTTTTTCTGGCCAATTTATATGTCTTCTCCTTGGATCTTATGCTATCCCTAATTTCCCTTGTTAGCCACGGTTGAGTCACCTTTTTTGATTTATTTTTATGGCAAATAGGGATGAACAAATTCTGTAGTTCATCCATGCGGTCTTTGAATGTTTCCCATTGCCTATCCACCGTCAACCCTTTAAGTAACATTTCCCAATCAATCCTACCCAACTCGCGCCTCATACTATCGTAGTTTCCTTTATTTAAATTTAGGCCCCTAGTCTCTGAGTCAACTACTTCACTCTCCATCTTAATGAAGAATTCTATCATATTATGATCGCTCCGACCCAAGGGGCTTTGCACAACAAGATTGCTAATTAATCCTTTCTCATTACATAATATCCAGTCTAAGATGGCCTGATCTCTAGTTGGTTCCTCAACATATTGGTCCAGGAAACCATCTCGTATACACTCCAGGAATTCCTCCTCCACAGTATTGTTACTAATTTGGTTAGCCCAATCTATGTGTAGATTAAAGTCACCCATGATAACTGCTGTGCCCTTATTGCACGCGTCTCTAATTTCCCGTTTAATGCCATCCCTAACCTCCGCATTACTGTTTGGAGGTCTGTATACCACTCCCACTAACGTTTTCTGCCCCTTGCTATTCCTCAGTTCTACCCATACAGATTCCACATCATCAGAGCTAATATCCTTCCTTTCAATTGTGTTAATCCTCTCTTTAACCAGCAATGCTACCCCACCTCCTTTTCCTCTTTGCCTATATTTCCTGAATATTGAATACCCCTGGATGTTGAGTTCCCAGCCTTGGTCACCCTGGAGCCATGTTTCCGTAATCCCAATCATATCATATCCGTTTACCTCTATTTGCGCAGCTAATTCATCCACCTTATTACGAATGCTCCTCGCATTAAGACACAAGGCCTTCAGGCTTGTTTTTTTAATACTCTTACACCTTTTAGAGTTATTTACTGTGGCCATGTTTGATTTAAACCCTTGATTTCTCTGACTGCCACCTTTGTTTTTCTCCTTCCTTTCTTTTGCTTCTATCCTTGTTTCCCTTTCCTCTGTCTCCCTGCTCAGGTTCCTAACCCCCTGCCACTTTAGTTTAAACCCTCCCCCAGAGCACTAGCAAACACTCCCCCTAGGACATCGGTCCCGGTCCTGCCCAGGTGCAAACCGTCCGGTCTGTACTGGTCCCACCTCCCCCAGAACCGGTTCCAATGTCCCAGGAATTTGAATCCCTCCCCCTTGCACCATTCCTCTAGCCACGTATTCATCTGAAATATCCTTCTATTTCTACTCTGAATAGCACGTGGCACTGGTAGCAATCCTGAGATTACTACCTTTGAGGTCCTATTTTTTAATTTACCTCCTAACTCCCTATATTCAGCTTTTAGGACCTCATCCCGTTTTTTACCTATCTCTGTGTACATGTACCCCATCTCTGTTTACATGTTCCCTATCTTTGTGTACAAGACCCCTCTCTTTGTGTACATGTTTCCTATCTCTGTGTACGTGTTTCCTATCTCTGTGTACATGTTCCCTCTCTCTGTGTACATGTTCCCTATCTCTGTCTACATGGTCCCTATCTCCGTGTACATGGTCCCTCTCTCTGTGTACATGTTCCCTATCTCTGTCTACATGTTCCCTATCTCTGTCTACATGTCCCCTATCTCTGTGTACATGTACCCTATCTCTGTGTACATGGTCCCTCTCTCTGTGTACATGGTCCCTCTCTCTGTGTACATGTTTCCTATATCTGTCTACATGGTCCCTATCTCCGTATACATGGTCCCTCTCTCTGTGTACATGTTCCCTATCTCTGTCTACATGTCCCCTATCTCTGTGTACATGTACCTATCTCTGTGTACATGGTCCCTCTTTCTGTGTACGTTCCCTGTCTCTGTACATGTTCCCTCTCTCTGTGTACATGCTCCTTCTCTTGTGTACATGTTCCCTCTCATTGTGTACATGTTCCCAATCTGTGTGCATGTTCCCTATCTCTGTGTACATGTACCCTATCTCTGTGTACATATTCCCTCTCTCTGTGCATGTTCCCTATCACTGTGTACATGTTCCCTATATCTGTGTACATGTTCCCTCTCTCTGTGTACATGTTCCCTATCTCTGTGTACATGTTCCCTATATCTGTGTACATGTTTCCTATCTCTGTCTACATGTTCCCTCTTTCTGTGTACATGTTCCCTGTCTCTGTACATGTTCCCTCTCTCTGTGTACATGCTCCTTCTCTTGTGTACATGTTCCCTCTCTGTTAGATCCGTGTGTTAATGGAGACACGGAATGCAGGAGTTGATTTAACAAGTGTTTAATAAACAAAGTCTGGAGGTGAACTAACTACACAAGACGCTATACAGGCTTATATACCCGAGTGGTTACTACTGGTACTACAGTATACAGGGGCTTCAAAAACATAGTTCCTCTTAAAGGTACATACACGACAATTCCTCCCCTTTTAGATAAATAGTGTGGTAAACCACTGTTATCGTTCACTATCGTTACACTATGGTTATCACTGCTTATATCGTTACACTATGGTTATCACTGTTTACACTGTTGTATCACTACACAAGGTTACCTATTGCCACGCTGTTATACCTGGGCTGACCTCAGCTGACTCCGCCCATGGCTCCGCCTGCTTGCCCAGGTATAAAGGTGATCGACTGGCTGGTATTCCTCCTTGTTGGAACCGATCACCCACGAGGGTGGGCTCTGTTATTTAGCCAATAAAAACCTATAGTTACAATCTTAACTCGTCGCTTTTCATGGAATGAATTGATAGGTATATCAATTTTATTGGCTAAATTTTGAAATGGATCCAAACGACTAACCACAACAGCCACAGCCAAATGGCCAGCCACAACCGACCTGGCTGCGAGCCATCCGACCGCCGTACCTGGATCTAAACCCACAGGCTGCGAATTCAGCCCTAGACTTCGATCACTGGCTGAGCTGTTTTGAATCCTACCTGGCAGCCTCCGGCGTGCCCTCGGAAGCTAAACTAAGAGTTCTGACTGCCCAGGTGAGCCCTAAAGTATTTGCACTCATCCGGGACATTGCTAGATACGAGGAGGCCCTCGACCTGCTAAAAGAGCAGTACCGGAGCCCAGTAAACTCAATGTACGCCAGGCATCTCCTAAGATCCCGCTCGCAACAGCCAGGAGAGTCGGTTGATGATTTCTTACGGGCGCTACAAATACTCGGCAGGGACTGTGACTTTAAAGCTGTAACAGCTGCAAAACATACCGATGGAAATATCCGCGATGCCTTCGTGAAAGGCCTTCGGTCAGACTACTCACGGCAAAGACTGCTGGAATCAAAGGACCTCGACCTGAAAACAGCTGCTATCCTCGCTCGCTCCTTGGAAGTGGCCCATCGGGACCTCGAGGCGTACTCCAGGTACAGTGCTGCGCGACCCTGGGACTCGGGCCCAACTCCGGCCGCAATACCCCTCGCACCGCCGCCCCTGGGACCTACCACAGCGTCGGTGTCCCGGAATCGATCGGGACCGCCACCCCCGGGACCGGCTGCGGCAGCAGAGCCCCGTAATCGGGCCGCCTGCTGCTTCTTCTGTGGCCAGGCGAAACACCCGAGGGCGCGCTGCCCTGCAAGGAATGCGACCTGCTCCAACTGCCAAAAGAAAGGCCACTTCGCAAAGGCCTGCAGGGGGAAAGCCACTGATGCCAGCAGTGCCTCATGCGAGTTGTGGGGGCGGCCATCTTTAATCAAGGCAACAGATGCCAGCATCGCCTCGTGTGAGTCGTGGGGGTGGCCATCTTTGATCAAGGCCACCGACGCCAGCAGTGCCTCATGTGAGTTGTGGGGGTGGCCATCTTCTCCGCCATTTTGTTCAACTTCGTGGGCGCCGCCATTTTGTTCACTGCACTCGACCGCCACCTTGTCTCCAGACCCGACCACCGCCCCGCCTGCAGACTACAGCAGCTCGCTCAGCCATACACTGGCCTCCGTCACGCTTGACCAAGCCCTCCCGCATCATCTGTCCAAGTCTATGATGGACATCGGAGTAAACGGCCACGCCACGACCTGCCTGTTCGACAGCGGAAGCACGGAGAGTTTTATTCACCCAGACACGGTGAGCTACTACTCCCTCACTGTCCGGCCAACGCGCCAGCGGACCTCGATGGCGTCGAAGTCACATTCAACTGACGCCAGCGGCTACTGTGTGGTGACCCTGTCGGTTAGGGGCACGGAATATAAAAACTTTAAACTTCTCGTCCTGCCCCAGCTCTGCGCTGCCATCCTACTAGGGCTGGATTTCCAATGCCACCTCCAAAGTGTCACCCTGGCATACGGTGGACCCCTCCCCCCACTCACAGTCTACAACCAGCAGGTTTTAAACCGCCCGCCGCATACCACCTGCGGCCTCTCCACTCTCAAAGTCCCGCCCCCCTCCTTGTTCGCTAACCTCACCCGCGACTGTAAACCCGTCGCTACCAAGAGCAGGCGGTACAGCGCCGGGGACAGAGTTTTTATTAGCTCCGAGGTGCAGCGACTCCTGAAGGAGGGCATCATCGAGAGGAGCAACAGCCCCTGGCGTGCCCAGGTCGTAGTCGTTAAGACCGGCGATAAACACCGCCTAGTCATCGACTACAGCCAAACCATAAACCGGTACACCCAGCTGGACGCATACCCCTTCCCCGCATATTTGATATGGTCAATCAGATTGCACAGTACCGGGTATTCTCTACCATCGACCTTAAGTCTGCCTATCACCAACTCCCTATCCGCCCTGAGGACCGCCAGTATACCGCCTTCAAGGTGAATGGCCGCCTCTACCACTCCCTTAGGGTTCCCTTCGGCGTCACCAACGGGGTTTCGGTCTTCCAAAGGGAGATGGACCGGATGGTTGACCAGAACGTGCTGCATGCCACGTTCCCTTATCTAGATAACGTCACCATCTGCGGCCGCGACCAGCAGGACCATGATGTTAATCTGGAGAAATTCCTCCGTACGGCCCAACGGCTGAACCTCACCTACAATAAGGAGAAATGTGTGTTTAACACCCTGCGCCTTGCCATCCTCGGCTGCGTAGTAGAGAACGGAGTCATCGGCCCCGACCCCGAAAGAATGCGCCCCCTCATGGAGCTTCCCCTTCCCCTCTGTCAAAAGGCACTGAAGAGAACCCTGGGGCTCTTCGCTTACTATGTCCAATGGGTGCCCAATTATGCGGACAAAGCCAGACCCCTCATGAAGTCCACCTCCTTCCCCCTGACAGCAGAAGCATGCGCAGCCTTCTCCCTCATAAAAGGAGACATTGCTAAGGCCACAATGCACGCGGTGGATGAGTCTATCCCTTTCCAAGTGGAGAGCGATGCATCCGACTTCGCCCTAGCTGCAACCCTTAACCAGGCGGGGAGACCTGTGGCCTTCTTCTCAAGGACCCTCCAGGGCCCTGAGATCCGACACTCTTCTGTCGAGAAGGAGGCCCAGGCGATCGTGGAGGCAGTACGACACTGGAGGCATTACCTGGCAGGCAAACGATTTACCCTCCTCACCGACCAGCGTTCGGTCGCTTTTATGTTTAATAACAAGCTGAGGGGCAAAATCAAGAACGACAAGATCTTGAGGTGGAGAATTGAGCTCTCCACCTACGATTACGATATCTTGTACCGGCCTGGTAAACTGAACGAACCCCCAGATGCTCTATCACGAAGTACATGCGCCAACGCGCAAGTTGATAGACTGCAGACCCTCCACAACGACCTCTGCCACCCCGGGGTCACCAGACTTTACCACTTCATTAAGGCCCGCAACCTGCCCTACTCCATCGAAGAGGTCAGGACCATGACCAGGAACTGCCAAACCTGTGCCGAATGCAAACCGCATTTCTATAGGCCGGACAGAGCAAGCCTGATCAAGGCCACCTGCCCCTTCGAGTGCTTGAGCATCGATTTTAAGGGGCCCCTCCCGTCCTCTGACCGTAATGTGTACTTCCTCAACATTATTGACGAGCACTCCCGTTTCCCCTTTGCCTTCCCCTGCCCAGACATGACCAGTACCACGGTCATCAAATGCCTGAACGACCTCTTCGTCTTGTTCGGGTTCCCGAACTATATACATAGCGACCGGGGCTCATCCTTCATGAGCGAGGAACTTCACCAGTTCCTACTAGCGAGAGGTATTGCTGCAAGCAGGACCACCAACTACAACCCCCGAGGGAACGGCCAGGTAGAAAGAGAGAACGCGACAGTCTGGAAGGCCGTTCTCTTAGCCTTAAAGTCTAAGGGCCTCCCAACCTCTCGCTGGCAGGAAGTCCTCCCGGCAGCGCTGCATTCCATCCGGTCACTGCTTTGCACTGCCATTAACGCCACCCCCCATGAGCAAATGTTTGTTTTCCCCAGGAAGTCGACTACGGGAACTTCGCTACCAACATGGCTGACTTCTCCGGGGCCCGTCCTGCTGCGGAAGCACGTGTGGACCCATAAAATGGACCCCCTGGTCGAGAGGGTGGACCTCCTGCATGCCAACCCCCAGTACGCCTATGTGGCATACCCAGACGGGCGGGAGGACACAGTCTCCTTGCGAGACCTCGCACCCTCGGGCACCCCTGAGACACCACCATTACCCCCCAGCACTCCCCCAAATCCAGCCCCGGTAGACGGCATGTCGGAACCCCATGAGCCTTCGCCGACCACGCAGACACCAGCCTTAACTTCGAATACTGCACCTCCGCCGCCGCTGCTGCGCCGATCAGAAAGGCTTACGAGGCCTCCGGATAGACTGACATACCCGAACTGGTAGTACACTTCACCCCGCCGGACTCAAATTTAAACAAGGGGTGAATGTGGTAAACCACTGTTATCGTTCACTATCGTTACACTATGGTTATCACTGCTTATATCGTTACACTATGGTTATCACTGTTTACACTGTTGTATCACTACACAAGGTTACCTCTTGCCACGCTGTTATACCTGGGCTGACCTCAGCTGACTCCGCCCATGGCTCCGCCTGCTTGCCCAGGTATAAAGGTGATCGACTGGCTGGTATTCCTCCTTGTTGGAACCGATCACCCACGAGGGTGGGCTCTGTTATTTAGCCAATAAAAACCTATAGTTACAATCTTAACTCATCGCTTTTCATGGAATGAATTGATAGGTATATCAAATAGTACATAACATTTTAAGTAATCATTAAATAACATTTTTACAAGAACAATAATATACACATTTGCTGAAGTTAATCAATTACAAATTCAGTCTCTCTGGAGGCTTCCTGACTCGGTCCGGATAACGCCTCGGTGGTGTAGTAGGTTCTTTTGGCAAGGTCGATTCGGCTTCAATGCCAGTGTCGGGTTCATCTGGTTCCAGTATCACCGGATCGGAGGTAGATACTATGGGTATCTCTGCTTCATCACTAGGCATATAGAGTTGTGGTGTAGGTTGTCCTTTTTCGGATGACTCTATGATCTGGTCAGCATGGCGCCTTATTATGCTTTCTCCAATGTCCACGGTATACATCAGCGGTCCTAGTCGTGTGCAAATAGTTCCAGGCTGCCATTTCTCGGTACGGTAGTCCCGGGCTAAAACTGGTTGACCTATCTGGAAGGTTCTAGTTGGCCTTTCATTCATGCTTTGAAATTGCCGGTTCTCTACGTCCCTTCTGACGTTTGGCTTGACCAAATCCAGCCGGCATCTTAGGCTTCTATTGAAAAACATCATGGCGGGGGTTTGGTTTGTAACCACATGTGTTGCATTCCTGTACGCAAACAAGACGTTATCTACCTTATGTTGTAGATTTATGTCTTCATTACCCATGGCCTTTATGGCCTTCTTGAAGGTCTGGACAAACCTTTCAGCCAATCCATTGGTGGCGGGATGGTATGGGGCGGACGTGTAGTGCTTAACCCCATTGTTCTTTAAGAACTTCCTGAATTCTTCGGATACAAATTGCGGTCCATTATCAGAACAGATCTGTTCAGGCAGCCCATTGCTGGCGAATATGGTCCTTAATACTGTGATGGTTTTATCCGTGGTGGTGGAGGGCATCTTTATTACCTCCGGCCACTTGGAGTGTGCATCCACCGCGATTAAGAACATTGAGTCCATAAATGGACCAGCAAAGTCGATATGTACCCTTTGCCATGGAGGTGAGGGTCACTCCCATGGATGTAGAGGGGCTTGTGGTGGGGCGTTTTGGACCTTCTGGCATCCTAGGCAGCTCTTGGTCATTTCTTCGATGTCTCCATCGATACCTGGCCACCACACAAACGCTCTGGCTAAGTTCTTCATTTTCACTCCACCCAGATGCCCCTCGTGAAGCTCCTTTAGCACTCTATCCTTGAGTTTGGGTGGAATCACCACTCTGGATCCACACATCAAGGTTCCTCGGCACACTGACAGCTGTTCTCTTCTTTGCGAGAATGCTGGCAACAGTGGTTCGCCATGTGCTGGCCATCCCTTCACCGTTAAATCGTAGACTCGTGAGAGAGTCGGGTCATTTCGCGTTTCCTTTTCAATGGTAGAATTTGTCACCGGTAGACATTCCACTATGGTCGAGTGGAACATCTCCACTGGGTCCACTGTAGGCGCCTCTTCCACCGTTGGCAACGGTAGGCGCGATAACCCGTCAGCATTCCCATGCTGTTTTGTTCCTTTGTATTCTATGTCATATTGGTGTGCCCCTAGGAAAAGGGACCACCTCTGTAGCCTTTGCGCTGTCATAATGGGAACGCCCTTTTTAGGGTTGAATATGGAGATGAGGGGTTGATGGTCAGTCAACAAGTTAAATTTTTGTCCGTGTAGGTAATGGTTGAATTTCTTCACCCCCCACACCAGGCTGAGTGCCTCCCTGTCGATCTGGGCATAGTTACGCTCAGCTGAGTTCAATGAGCGTGACGCAAAAGCTATCGGCCGCTCCGAGCCACCAGGGAATCTATGCGATAATACCGCTCCCACGCCGTAAGGGGATGCATCGCACGCCAGTCTGATTGGCAGTGATGGGTTGTAATGAGCCAACACTTCCCTGGACGTGATCAAGCCTTTGCATTTATGGAAGGCACGTTTACAGTCTTCGCTCCATTTCCAAACTACTCCTGTTTGTAGCAGTGCGTTAAGAGGGTGCAGAACCGTTGACAAGTTCGGTAAAAATTTATGATAGTAATTTACTAATCCCAGGAACGACCTTAATTGTGAGACATTTTCAGGCGCTGGGGCCTTTACGACCGCTTCAATTTTTTCAGGTGACTTATGCAACCCTTCTTCGTTAATGACATGGCCACAATATGATATTTGTTTCTGGAAAAATGCGCACTTGGGGCGATTTGCTCGTAGGCCCCATTCTCTCAGCCTTGTGAGCACCTGCTCCAAGTTGGCAAGGTGCTCGTTGTCGTTTTCTCCTGTTACAAGGATGTCGTCTTGGTAGCATTGAGTCCCCGGAATCCCTTGCAGGACTTGCTCCATAGCTCTTTGCCAGATAGCCGGAGCTGATGCCACTCTGAAAACCAGTCGATTGTACTGGTACAGGCCTTTGTGTGTGTTTATCGTGAGATACCTTTTAGAGGCCTCCTCAACCTCCATCTGTAGATATGCCTGTGCTAAGTCAATTTTAGTGAAACGTTTCCCTCCGGATAGTGAGGCGAAAATGTCTTCTATCCTCGGAAGAGGATACTGTACCGTGTGAAGAACCGGGTTTACAGTCACCTTGAAGTCCCCACAGATGCGAATTTTTCTCTGCTCTTCAGATTTATCATTATTCAACGTTTTCTTCATGACTGGGACGATGGGTGTTGCCCACTCGCTCCAATCGACCTTGGATAACACGCCTGCTTTTTCCAAATTCTCCAGCTCTGCCTCGACGGCTGGACGAATTGCGTATGGCACCGGCCTTGCCTTAAAAAACTTGTGAATTGCCGCATCTTCCACTTTTATTGAGGCGGTGGTGCCTTTCAGGGTTCCTAGTTCCTGTTGAAACACTTCTTTGGCGTTAGCCAAGATTTCTTTTAATTGTCCAGGTATGATGTCATCATCGTTTTTTTTCTTACTGGTCACCGTCAGTGCCTGAATGGAGTGCCAGTCTAAACGTATCTTTCTGATCCATTCACGTCCCAACAACGGTGGACCACCATCTTGCAGAACGTATAAATACAACTTCTGTATTTCCTTGCCGTTGTATACAACAGGCACCCTTATTTTCCCTCTGGGGTATACTTTCTGCCCTGTATATGTCTACAAGATAATGGATGTGTCTTTCAAAGGTATATGCGGAAATAGCCGCTCGTAATCCCGTCGACTCATGACGGTCAGAGCTGATCCTGTATCCAGCTCCATTTTGACTGGGGACCCCGCTATCGTGAGGGTAACCCAAATGGTCTGGTAATCTTCTTTGGCAATTACATTATGTAATTTGAGACAGAGTCTCTTGTTTCCGGAGTCGCTATTGCTCTTCTGGTCTTCGGAGCTACTGTCCGTCATCATTTGTACCTTTCTGTACTTTTCCTTATTGACCTTTTTACTGTCAGCGGATTTCTTTCCAGATCTGCATACACGTGCAATGTGTCCCATCTTTCCGCATTGCCTGCATGCTTTGCCCTTGAACCAGCAGTCCTTCTGGTCATGAGTGGATCTGCCGCAGCGATAACATCTCTCGAAACCCCGTGTCATTTCATGGGTGCCGAAGTCTTGTGGCTTTTGCTGTATCTCTGCAGCTCCTCTTGCTGCTGCTTCGTATGATACAGCCACACTGAAAGCCTTGTCCAGTGTCAAATCTTTCTCAGAAAGTAGTCTTTTCTGTGTTCCTTCGCTTAGGAGACCGCAGACGAATTTGTCTCATAATCTGCCAGTCCTGCCCCGAATTGGCAGTGCTTTGACAGCTTTCGTAATTTGGTGAGGTAATCAGCGTTACTTTCATTCTTGTGCTGATTCCTCCTGAAGAATTTGAATCGTTCCGCTATCAGCAGCGGTGTTGGGTTTAAGTGCTTCTGTAAGGTATCAACAATCTCCTTAAAATTCTTGTCCATCGGTTTGGCTGGAGTGATCAAGTTTCGTAACAGCCCGTATGTCCTTGCGCCCATCAGATTTAGAAGTACCGATGCCTTTTTATCATCCGCTACTTCATTCGCCTTGCAATATACCTACACTCTTTCCACATATGTGGTCCAATCTTCTATATCACTATCGAAAGCAGTAATATTGCCAGTCTTCGGCATCTTGAAAATCTAAAATGGCGCTTCCCGCGCTTTTCCTCCGTCCCCGATGGATCAAAATGGCGCCTCCAGTGCTTTTCTTTCTTCCCCGCCGAGTTAAGATGGCGCTTTCCCGCCGCTGCCGCTGCTGCCAACGCTGTTCTCCGCGGTTCCCGTTGCGACCTGCAGCTTTTCGCGGTATTTCTATTAAAAACATTTTTTTTTTTATATATATCGCTTCAATAGTTTCTCCGTTACTTGGAGAACCGTTCCCATCGTGGAGCGGACCCTCTGGGACTTCCCCCTCCCTCTGCTCGGTCTGAACGCCGACCTGCTTTGCAGCACTGGCCGCGCCCTGAGTGCTCCACCCTCTCTCTCTCCTTGCTTCTGCTTCCCGACTCGCTGCCCGGCCCCGCTGCAGAGCCACCCGATCGAGCTCTAGCCCGCCGCAGCCCAGGAAGGATCAGTGCACTACCTGCCACCAGCCCGATTAGCTGGTGAAACCACAGCTTCCCTTTCTTTTTTCTTGCCTCTGGCTTCGACCTTCATCAGGAATCGATCTCCTTGAGGTGCTGCCGAATTGCAGGTAAGTTCGTTTCTAACTCCGTGTGTTAATGGAGACACGGAATGCTGGAGTTGATTTAACAAGTGTTTACTGAACAAAGTCTGGAGGTGAACTAACTACACAAGACGCTATACAGGCTTATATACCCGAGTGGTTACTACTGGTACTACAGTATACAGGGGCTTCAAAAACATAGTTCCTCTTAAAGGTATATACACTACACTCTCACTGTGTACATGTTCCCTATCTCTGTGTACATGTTCCCTATCTCTGTGTACCCTATCTCTGTGTACATGTTCCCTATCTCTGTGTACATGTTCCCTATCTCTGTGTACATGTTCCCTATCTCTGTGTACATGTTCCCTATATCTCTGTGCATGTTCCCTATCTCTGTGTACATGTTCCCTATCGCTGTGTACATGTTTCCTATCTCTGTGTACGTTCCCTCTCTCTGTGTACCCTATCTCTGTGTACATGACCCTGTCTCTGTGTACATGTTCCCTATCTCTGTGTACCCTATCTCTGTGTACATGTTCCCTATCTCTGTGTACCCTATCTCTGTGTGCATGTTTCCTATCTCTGTGTACCCTATCTCTGTGTACATGTTCCCTATCTCTGTGTACATGTTCCCTGTCTCTGTGTACCCTCTCTCTGTGTGCATGTTTCCTATCTCTGTGTACGTTCCCTATCTCTGTGTACCCTATCTCTGTGTACATGACCCTGTCTCTGTGTACATGTTCCCTATCTCTGTGGACCCCTTCCCTATCTCTGTACATGGCTGTAACTATGTCAGTCCAGCGATTACTTTTACCTGGGTTTCGCTTTCGCCGACCCGCCCCCTCTCACTCTCCCGATTCACAAACTGTTCAGCGGTCTTTTACCCGGAGACCGATGACTCGTTAGGGACGAATATTGCGATTGGCTGGAATTGGGTGAGTGGGCGGAGTGAAGCGCGGCTAGTCTTTTTTTGATTGGTGATCGGCCGCTTGTTTGTTGCAGTTTAATCGGGAACCCAGGAAATGAAGAGCTAAGAGTGAGAGAGAAGTGACTGGACCGGAGCTTGAGAATCCGGAGAGAGCCTGAACCCGAACAGACCCTGAGAACCTGAACCGGAGCCTGAACCCGAACCGGAGCCTGAGAACCCGAACCCGAACCATCATGCTGAAGATCGTGGCCCTGGCCTCGGTCCTGACCATCTGCCTGGCGAGTAAGTGACCTTAGTGTTTGGGTGCTCCGGGTCCCGGGGTGAGTGCGCCGCCCCCTGAGCAGAGTTTAGAAAAGAATTTAAAACCCAGATAGGACCATTCGGACCATCGGCACAGAATAGATGAATTAACAGCGCAGATAGAAATTAACAGGTTGGATCTAATAGCCATACCAGAGACGTGGTTGCAAAGTGGCCAAGGTTGGGAACAAAATATTCCAGGATACTTAACTTTTAGAAGGGATAGGCAAAATGGAAAAGGAGGAGGGGTAGCCTTGATAATAAAGGATGGGATAAAGACAGTAGAGAGAAAGGATCTTGGCTCTGAAAATCAAGAAGTAGAATCAGTTTGGGTGGAGCTAATAAACGGCAAGGGGCAGAAAACATTGGTGGCAGTTGTTTATAGGCCCCCCCCGAACAGTACTTGTAATGTTGGGCAGAGTATAAATCAGGAAATTAGAGGCGCATGCAACAAGGGTAATACAGCAATCAGGGGGACTTTAAGTTACATATAGACTGGGCAAACCAAATTTGCAGTAATAGTATGGAAACCGAATTCATGCAATGTATGCAAGATAGTTTTCTAGATCAGTATGTTGAGGAACCAACTAGGGAACAGGCTATTTTAGATCTAGTATTGTGCAATGAGAAAGGGTTAATTAATAACCTTGTAGTAAAGGGGCCTTTAGGGAAGAGTGTGACCATAATATGATAGAATTTTATATCGAGTTTGAAAGTGATTTAGTTAAATCCGAAACTAGTGTCTTAAGTCTAAACGAAGCAAATGAGCAGGTATGAGGGGCGAGTTGGCTAAGGTGGATTGGGAAACGACATTAAAAGGTATGACAGAGAGTAGGAATAAACGGGTAATTTTTTGGTTGGCAGGCTGTAACTGGTGGGCCTCATTCACAATCTATATCAATGATTTGGATGAGGGGACCAAATGTAAAATATCCAAGTTTGCTGAGGATACAAAGCTGGGTGAGAATGTAATTTGTGAGGAGGATGCAAGAAGGCTTCAAGGGGATATAGACAAACTAAGTGAGAGGGCAAGAACATGGCAAATGGAAAATAATGTCGAGAAATGTGAAGTTATCCACTTTGGTAGGAAAAATAGAAGAGCAGAGTATTTTTTAAATGATGCGAGATTGGGAAATGATGTTGTTCGGAGGGACCTGGGTGTCCTTGTACACGAATCACTGAAAGTTAACATGCAGGTACAGCAAGCAATTAGGAAAACAAATGGTATGTTGGCCTTCATGACAAGAGGATTTGAGTATAAGAGTAAAGCTGTCTTACTGCAATTACATAGGGCCCTAACGAGACCACACCTGGAGTATTGCGTACAGTTTCGGTCTCCTTACCTAAGGAAGGATATACTTGCCATAGAGGGAGTGCAATGAAGGTTCACCAGACTGGTTCCTGGGATGGGGAGATTGTCATAGAATCGTAGAAAGTTACAGCATGGAAGGAGGCCATTTCGGCCCATCGTGTCCGCGCCGGCCAACAAAGAGCGATCCAGCCTAATCCCACTTCCCAGCTCTTGGTCTGTAGCCCTGCAGGTTAGAGCATCCCAAGTGCACATCCAAGTACTTTTCACACCTAATCTGGAGCCGTCTTTTGTCTCCACTAGTCCTATCACCATCTCGTCTCATTTTGAATACCTCTTAATGTCTCTTCACTTCTTTTGTTCTCTCCCAGCCCTGCCTTTTGATCTATTTCATTTCCTTTCCAGTTTTGAAAAAGGGTTCGACCCGAAACGTCGACTCTATTTTCTCTCCAGAGATGCTGCCTGGCCTGCTGGGTTTTTCCAGCATTGTCTGTTGTTATTTTGGATTTTCAGCATCTGCAGTATTTTGCTATCGTACAAGTACTTTTAAATGTGTTTAGGATTCCTGCCTCTACCACCCTTTCAAGCAGTGAGTTCCAGACCCCCACAACCCTCTGGGTGAAAAAATTTCCCCTCTAAACCTTCCCCCAATTACTTTAAATCTGTGCCCCCTGGTTTTTGACCCCTCTGCTAAGGGAAATAGGTCCTTTCTACCCACTTTATCTAGGCCCCTCATAATTTTATGCACCTCAATAAAGTCTCCCCTCAGCCTCCTCTGTTCCAAGGAAAACAGACCCAGCCTATCCAGTCTTTCCTCATAGCTAAGATTCTTTACTCCCACCAACGTCCTTGTAAATCTCCTCTGTACCCTCTCTAGAGCAATCACGCAGTACTCTAGCTGAGGCCTAACTAGTGTTTTATACAGTTGAAGCATAACCCCCCTGCTCTTGTATTCTATGACACGGCTAATAAAGGCAAACATTCCGTATGCCTTCTTAACCACCTTATCTACCTGGCCTGCTACCTTCAGGGATCTGTGGACATGCACTCCAAGGTCCCTTTCTTCCTCTACACTACTCAGTGTCCTACCATTTAATGTGTATTCCCTTTCTTTGTTAGCCCTCCCCAAATGCATTACCTCACACTTCTCCGGATTGAATTCCATTTGCCACTGTTCTGCCCACCTGACCAATTTATTGATATTTTCCTGCAGTCTACAGCTTCCTTCTTCAGTATCAACCACACAGCCGATTTTAGTATCATCTGCAAACTTCTTAATCATACCCCTTCTATTCAAGTCAAGGTTGTTGATATATACCACAAAAAGCAAGGGACCTAGTACTGAGCCCTGTGGAACCCCACTGGAAACAGCCTTCCAGTCACAAAAACACCCATCAGCCATTACCTCTGCTTCCTGTCTCCGAGCCAGTTTTGAATCCAACTTGACACTTTGCCCTGAATCCCATGGGCTTTTAACTTCGTGACCAGCCTGCCATGTGGAACCTTATCAAAAGCCTTTCTAAAGTCCAGATACACTACATCAAACGCATTACCCTCATCTACCCTCCTTGTTACTTCCTCAAAAAAATTTAATCAAGTTTGAGGACAGATTGAGTAGACTAGGCCTATATTCTCTAGAGTTTAGAAGAAAGAGAGGTGATCTCATTGAAACATACAAAATTCTTACAGGGCTTGACAAGGTGGATGCAGGGAGGATGTTTCCCCTGGCTGGGGAGTCTAGAACTAGGGGTCACAGTCTCAGAATAAGGGGTCGACCGACCATTTAGGACTGAGATGAGGAGAAATTTCTTCACTCAGAGAGTGGTGAATCTTTGGAATTCTTTACTCCAGAGGGCTGTGGAAGCTCAGTCATTGAGTATATTCAAGGCAGAGATCGATAGATTTTTGAACATTAAGGGAATCAAGGGATATGGGGATAGTGCAGGATAGTGGAGATGAAGTAGATCAATCATGATCTTATTGAATGGCGGAGCAGGCTCGAGGGGCCAAATGGCCGACTCCTGCTCCTAATTCTTATGAAAGAGCTCTCCCCTTGGTCTCATTTCCCCATCGCCACTGTGCCCTCTCCCTGATGGAGCTCTCCCTTTGGTCCCAGTCCTTGACAAAGTGCCAGTAGACTGAGCCTTGACACGGTGTAGGGAGCAGTGAATGACAGTCACCTTCCAAAATTCTATAGACTCTGGAACAGTTCCCATGGATTGGAGGGTAGCGAATGTAACCCCACTATTCAAAAAAGGTGGTAGAGAGAAAACGTGGCATTATAGACCGGTAAGCCTGACATCGGTAGTGGGGAAAATGCTAGAGTCCATTATAAAAGATGTAATAGCAGAGCACTTGGAAAACAGTAACAGGATCGGACAAAGTCAACATGGATTTACAAAAGGTAAATCGTGCTTGACTAATCTACTGGAATTTTTTGAGGATGTAACTGGTAGAATAAATAAGGGAGAACCAGTGGATGTGGTGTATTTGGACTTTCAGAAGGCTTTCGATAAGGCCCCGTATAAGAGATTAGCGTGCAAAGTTAAAGCACATGGGATTGGGGGTAAGGTATTGACTTGGATGGAGAACTGGTTGGCAGACAGGAAGTAGAGTTGGAATAAACGGGTCTTTTTCCGAGTGGCAGGCAGTGACTACTGGGGTACCACAGGGATTGGTCTGAGGACCCCAGCTATTCACAATATAGATTAATGATCTAGACGAGGGAACTAGATGTAATATCTCCAAGTTTGCAGATGACACAAAGCTGGGTGGGCATGTGTGCTGTGAGGAGGATGCCGAGAAACTCCAGTATGATTTGGACAGGTTGGGTGATTGGGCAGATGCAGTATAATGTGGATAAATGCGAGGTTATCCACTTTGGTGGCAAAAACAGGAAGGCAGATCATTATCTGAACGGCAATAGATTGGGAGAAGGGGAAGTGCAACGAGACCTGGGTGTCCTTGTGCACCAGTCGCTGAAGGTAAGCATGCAGGTGCAGCAGATGGTTAAGAAGGCAAATGGTATCTTGGCCTTCATAGCGAGAGGGTTCGAGTACAGGAACAAGGATGTCTTGCTGCAGTTGTACAGGGCCTTGGTGAGACCACACCTTGAGTATTGTGTGCAGTTTTGGTCGCCTTATCTGAGGAAGGATGTTTTTGCCATGGAGGGAATGCAGCGAAGATTCACCAGACTGATAGCTGGGATGGCAGGAATGATGTATGAGGAGAGATTGGGTCGATTGGACTTATATTCCCTGGAGTTTAGAAGAATGAGAGGGGATCTCATTGAAACTTATAAAATTCTAACAGGACTAGACAGACTAGATGCAGGAAGGATGATCCCGATGGCGGGGGAGTCCAGAACCAGGGGTCACAGTCTAAAGATAAGGGGTAAGCCATTTAGGACAGACGTGAGGAGGAATTTCTTCACCCAGAGAGTGGTGAACCTGCGGAATTCTCTACCACAGAAGGCAGTAGAGGCCAATTCATTAAATATATCTGTGGTGTATGTAACCGTTCCACCTTTAAGAGAACTATTTTAAGAGTTGCACTACTTTATCTTGGCTGCTGTATACTGTAATACCGGTGGTTACCACACCGGTATATAAGTGCTGTGTAATGATTTATTGGGCAGTTCAGCCCTGACCTTCGACTAGTAAAGACCTGTTAAAATTTACTCTTGTGGTCTGTGTAGTAATTCTCACTATAACACACAGACTTAACAATATCCAAGAAGGAGTTGGATATATTTCTTAAGGCTAAAGGGATCAAGGGATATGGAGAGAAGGCAGGGACAGGGTACTGAATTTGGATGATCAGCCATGATCGCATTAAATGGCGGAGCAGGCTCGAGGGGCCGAATGGCCTACTCCTGCTCCTATCTTCTATGTTTCTATGTCACCACATTTATAGTTAACAGGAATGGTGGAGGAACCCATTACTTTCTGAAGGGGGAGCACTGTGGAGGGCAGATGTTTGGACAGTGCTTAGAGGGTCTTTATTGCTTCTCCTCAGATAATGTTCTGCTGAATTTATGAAGCCCCCATCCCCAGGACAGATTCTTCTGCCTGCTGAGCCTAGCGATGGTGTAAGTGTGTTTGTGAAGTTGATGTGTGAGTTTGGTACAAACAGTGAACAGGAAAGCCATTGCCAAGGGGTTGGGTTTGTGCTGTTGCCGCAGTGTGACCAGAGGTCTCCCATGAGAACTGCACACTTAATTCACCCGAACATTTCATCATCTTCAAACACCCCTTCAGCTTGCTCCAGACATCAGTTCAGCCTTTTAATTTCATCTTTCTTCTCGCACTGTTTACTTTGTTTCCAGTATCCTGTACATCTTGCCACTGTTACTCCACTTACACACTTCTCTGCTTTTTCACCAATCTTTCTCTCTTCTACTTTTGTTTCTGCTCTTTATTTATATTTTTGTTTGGTTAAGTGTCTGTTGCCTTTCTCATTGGGGCTGAGAGATCTCCAGTCAGTGTATGGATTTCTCCCAGAGACTGGGACTGAGAGACACCAGTCATTGTACGATATCTCTGAGAGTAGGTCTGAGAGACCCTAGTCAGTGAATGGATATCTCGGAGACTGGGACTGAGACCCCAGTCAGTGTACGGATATCTCCCAGAGAGTGGGACTGAGACCCCAGTCAGTGTACGGATATCTCGGAGACTGGGACTGAGACCCCAGTCAGTGTACGGATATCTCCCAGAGAGTGGGACTGAGACCCCAGTCAGTGTACGGATATCTCGGAGACTGGGACTGAGACCCCAGTCAGTGTACGGATATCTCCCAGAGACTGGGTCTGAGACCCCAGTCAGTGTACGGATATCTCCCAGAGAGTGGGTCTGAGACCCCAGTCAGTGTACGGATATCTCGGAGACTGGGACTGAGACCCCAGTCAGTGTACGGATATCTCCCAGAGACTGGGTCTGAGACCCCAGTCAGTGTACGGATATCTCCCAGAGACTGGGTCTGAGACCCCAGTCAGTGTACGGATATCTCCCAGAGACTGGGTCTGAGACCCCAGTCAGTGTACGGATATCTCCCAGAGAGTGGGACTGAGACCCCGGTCAGTGTACGGATATCTCCCAGAGAGTGGGTCTGAGACCCCAGTTAGTGTACGGATATCTCCCAGAGAGTGGGACTGAGACCCCGGTCAGTGTACAGATATCTCCCAGAGAGTGGGTCTGAGACCCCAGTTAGTGTACAGATATCTCCCAGAGAGTGGGACTGAGACCCCGGTCAGTGTACGGATATCTCCCAGAGAGTGGGTCTGAGACCCCAGTTAGTGTACGGATATCTCGGAGACTGGGACTGAGACCCCAGTCAGTGTACGGATATCTCCCAGAGACTGGGTCTGAGACCCCAGTCAGTGTACGGATATCTCCCAGAGAGTGGGACTGAGACCCCAGTCAGTGTACGGATATCTCGGAGACTGGGACTGAGACCCCAGTCAGTGTACGGATATCTCCCAGAGTGTGGGACTGAGACCCCAGTCAGTGTACAGATATCTCCCAGAGACTGGGTCTGAGACCCCAGTCAGTGTACGGATATCTCCCAGAGTGTGGGACTGAGACCCCAGTCAGTGTACAGATATCTCCCAGAGACTGGGTCTGAGACCCCAGTTAGTGTACGGATATCTCCCAGAGACTGGGTCTGAGACCCCAGTCAGTGTACGGATATCTCCCAGAGACTGGGTCTGAGACCCCAGTTAGTGTACGGATATCTCCCAGAGACTGGAACTGAGACCCCGGTCAGTATACGGATATCTCCCAGAGACTGGGTCTGAGACCCCAGTCAGTGTACGGATATCTCCCAGAGACTGGGTCTGAGACCCCAGTTAGTGTACGGATATCTCCCAGAGACTGGAACTGAGACCCCGGTCAGTATACGGATATCTCCCAGAGACTGGGTCTGAGACCCCAGTCAGTGTACAGATATCTCCCAGAGACTGGGTCTGAGACCCCAGTCAGTGTACAGATATCTCCCAGAGACTGGGTCTGAGACCCCAGTCAGTGTACAGATATCTCCCAGAGAGTGGGTCTGAGACCCCAGTCAGTGTACAGATATCTCCCAGAGAGTGGGTCTGAGACCCCAGTCAGTGTACAGATATCTCCCAGAGACTGGGTCTGAGACCCCAGTCAGTGTACAGATAGCTCCCAGAGAGTGGGTCTGAGACCCCAGTCAGTGTACGGATATCTCCCAGAGAGTGGGCCTGAGACCCCAGTCAGTGTACAGATATCTCCCAGAGAGTGGGTCTGAGACCCCAGTCAGTGTACAGATATCTCCCAGAGAGTGGGCCTGAGACCCCAGTCAGTGTACAGATAACTCCCAGAGAGTGGGTCTGAGACCCCAGTCAGTGTACAGATATCTCCCAGAGAGTGGGCCTGAGACCCCAGTCAGTGTACAGATATCTCCCAGAGAGTGGGTCTGAGACCCCAGTCAGTATACAGATATCTCCCAGAGAGTGGGCCTGAGACCCCAGTCAGTGTACAGATATCTCCCAGAGACTGGGTCTGAGACCCCGGTCAGTGTACGGATATCTCCCAGAGAGTGGGTCTGAGACCCCAGTCAGTGTACGGATATCTCCCAGAGAGTGGGCCTGAGACCCCAGTCAGTGTACAGATATCTCCCAGAGAGTGGGCCTGAGACCCCAGTCAGTGTACGGATAGCTCCCAGAGAGTGGGTCTGAGACCCCGGTCAGTGTACAGATATCTCCCAGAGAGTGGGTCTGAGACCCCAGTCAGTGTACAGATATCTCCCAGAGAGTGGGCCTGAGACCCCAGTCAGTGTACGGATATCTCCCAGAGAGTGGGTCTGAGACCCCGGTCAGTGTACAGATATCTCCCAGAGAGTGGGTCTGAGACCCCAGTCAGTGTACAGATATCTCCCAGAGAGTGGGCCTGAGACCCCGGTCAGTGTACAGATATCTCCCAGAGAGTGGGTCTGAGACCCCGGTCAGTGTACAGATATCTCCCAGAGAGTGGGTCTGAGACCCCAGTCAGTGTACAGATATCTACCAGAGAGTGGGTCTGAGACCCCAGTCAGTGTACGGATATCTACCAGAGAGTGGGTCTGAGACCCCAGTCAGTGTACAGATATCTACCAGAGAGTGGGTCTGAGACCCCAGTCAGTGTACAGATATCTCCCAGAGAGTGGGCCTGAGACCCCAGTCAGTGTACGGATATCTCCCAGAGAGTGGGTCTGAGACCCCAGTCAGTGTACGGATAGCTCCCAGAGAGTGGGTCTGAGACCCCAGTCAGTGTACGGATAGCTCCCAGAGAGTGGGTCTGAGACCCCGGTCAGTGTACGGATATCTCCCAGAGACTGGGTCTGAGACCCCGGTCAGTGTACAGATATCTCCCAGAGAGTGGGTCTGAGACCCCGGTCAGTATACAGATATCTCCCAGAGACTGGGTCTGAGACCCCAGTCAGTGTACGGATATCTCCCAGAGAGTGGGTCTGAGACCCCAGTCAGTGTACGGATATCTCCCAGAGAGTGGGTCTGAGACCCCAGTCAGTGTACGGATATCTCCCAGAGACTGGGACTGAGACCCCGGTCAGTGTACGGATATCTCCCAGAGAGTGGGTCTGAGACCCCAGTCAGTATACGGATATCTCCCAGAGACTGGGTCTGAGACCCCGGTCAGTGTACAGATATCTCCCAGAGAGTGGGTCTGAGACCCCAGTCAGTGTACGGATATCTCCCAGAGAGTGGGACTGAGACCCCGGTCAGTGTACGGGTATCTCCCAGAGAGTGGGTCTGAGACCCCAGTCAGTATACGGATATCTCCCAGAGAGTGGGTCTGAGACCCCAGTCAGTGTACGGATATCTCCCAGAGAATAGGTCTGAGACCCCGGTCAGTGTACGGATATCTCCCAGAGAGTGGGTCTGAGACCCTGGTCAGTGTACGGGTATCTCCCAGAGAGTGGGTCTGAGACCCCAGTCAGTGTACGGATATCTCCCAGAGACTGGGTCTGAGACCCCGGTCAGTGTACGGGTATCTCCCAGAGAGTGGGTCTGAGACCCCAGTCAGTATACGGATATCTCCCAGAGACTGGGTCTGAGACCCCGGTCAGTGTACGGGTATCTCCCAGAGAGTGGGTCTGAGACCCCAGTCAGTGTACGGATATCTCCCAGAGAGTGGGTCTGAGACCCCAGTCAGTATACGGATATCTCCCAGAGACTGGGTCTGAGACCCCGGTCAGTGTACGGGTATCTCCCAGAGACTGGGACTGAGACCCCGGTCAGTGAATGGATATCTCCCAGAGACTGGGTCTGAGACCCCAGTCAGTGTACGGATATCTCCCAGAGAGTGGGTCTGAGACCCCGGTCAGTGTACGGATATCTCCCAGAGACTGGGTCTGAGACCCCAGTCAGTGTACGGATATCTCCCAGAGACTGGGTCTGAGACCCCAGTCAGTGTACGGATATCTCCCAGAGACTGGGTCTGAGACCCCAGTCAGTGTACGGATATCTCCCAGAGAGTGGGTCTGAGACCCCAGTCAGTATACGGATATCTCCCAGAGAGTGGGTCTGAGACCCCAGTCAGTGTACGGATATCTCCCAGAGAGTGGGTCTGAGACCCCAGTCAGTATACGGATATCTCCCAGAGAGTGGGTCTGAGACCCCAGTCAGTATACGGATATCTCCCAGAGAGTGGGTCTGAGACCCCAGTCAGTATACGGATATCTCCCAGAGAGTGGGTCTGAGACCCCAGTCAGTATACGGATATCTCCCAGAGAGTGGGTCTGAGACCCCGGTCAGTGTACGGATATCTCCCAGAGACTGGGTCTGAGACCCCAGTCAGTGTACGGATATCTCCCAGAGACTGGGTCTGAGACCCCAGTCAGTGTACGGATATCTCCCAGAGAGTGGGTCTGAGACCCCGGTCAGTGTACGGATATCTCCCAGAGAGTGGGTCTGAGACCCCGGTCAGTGTACGGATATCTCCCAGAGACTGGGTCTGAGACCCCAGTCAGTGTACAGATATCTCCCTGAGACTGGGTCTGAGACCCCGGTCAGTATACGGATATCTCCCAGAGAGTGGGTCTGAGACCCCAGTCAGTGTACGGATATCTCCCAGAGAGTGGGTCTGAGACCCCGGTCAGTGTACGGATATCTCCCAGAGACTGGGTCTGAGACCCCGGTCAGTGTACGGATATCTCCCAGAGAGTGGGTCTGAGACCCCAGTCAGTGTACGGATAGCTCCCAGAGACTGGGTCTGAGACCCCGGTCAGTGTACGGATATCTCCCAGAGACTGGGACTGAGACCCCGGTCAGTGTACGGATATCTCCCAGAGAGTGGGTCTGAGACCCCAGTCAGTGTACGGATATCTCCCAGAGAGTGGGCCTGAGACCCCAGTCAGTGTACAGATATCTCCCAGAGACTGGGTCTGAGACCCCAGTCAGTATACAGATATCTCCCAGAGACTGGGTCTGAGACCCCGGTCAGTATACAGATATCTCCCAGAGACTGGGTCTGAGACCCCGGTCAGTGTACGGATATCTCCCAGAGAGTGGGTCTGAGACCCCAGTCAGTGTACGGATATCTCCCAGAGAGTGGGCCTGAGACCCCAGTCAGTGTACAGATATCTCCCAGAGACTGGGTCTGAGACCCCAGTCAGTATACAGATATCTCCCAGAGAGTGGGTCTGAGACCCCGGTCAGTGTACGGATATCTCCCAGAGAGTGGGTCTGAGACCCCGGTCAGTGTACAGATATCTCCCAGAGACTGGGTCTGAGACCCCAGTCAGTGTACGGATATCTCCCAGAGAGTGGGTCTGAGACCCCAGTCAGTGTACGGATATCTCCCAGAGAGTGGGTCTGAGACCCCGGTCAGTATACGGATATCTCCCAGAGAGTGGGTCTGAGACCCCAGTCAGTGTACAGATATCTCCCAGAGAGTGGGTCTGAGACCCCAGTCAGTGTACGGATAGCTCCCAGAGAATAGGTCTGAGACCCCGGTCAGTATACGGATATCTCCCAGAGACTGGGTCTGAGACCCCGGTCAGTATACGGATATCTCCCAGAGACTGGGTCTGAGACCCCGGTCAGTGTACGGATATCTCCCAGAGACTGGGTCTGAGACCCCGGTCAGTATACAGATATCTCCCAGAGACTGGGTCTGAGACCCCGGTCAGTATACGGATATCTCCCAGAGAGTGGGTCTGAGACCCCAGTCAGTGTACGGATATCTCCCAGAGAGTGGGTCTGAGACCCCAGTCAGTGTACGGATATCTCCCAGAGAGTGGGACTGAGACCCCAGTCAGTGTACGGATATCTCCCAGAGAGTGGGTCTGAGACCCCAGTCAGTGTACGGATATCTCCCAGAGAGTGGGTCTGAGACCCCGGTCAGTATACAGATATCTCCCAGAGAGTGGGTCTGAGACCCCGGTCAGTATACGGATATCTCCCAGAGAGTGGGTCTGAGACCCCGGTCAGTATACGGATATCTCCCAGAGAGTGGGTCTGAGACCCCAGTCAGTGTACAGATATCTCCCAGAGACTGGGACTGAGACCCCGGTCAGTGTACGGATATCTCCCAGAGAGTGGGTCTGAGACCCCAGTTAGTGTACGGATATCTCCCAGAGAGTGGGTCTGAGACCCCAGTTAGTGTACGGATATCTCCCAGAGAATAGGTCTGAGACCCCAGTTAGTGTACGGATAGCTCCCAGCCCCAATGTCTGGCAGATCCCAATTGGTGATGGATTGGAATGCAGTTGCTGTTAATTTCACTCACTCTGTCCCTCGTGTCTCTAGTTGCTCCACAGGTGCATGTGTATACCTACGAACCCGCAAAGGAAGGTCAATCCAATGTTCTGCTGTGCCATGCCAAAGATTTCAGCCCACCCAACATCAAGCTGGAGCTGTTGGAGAATGGAAACAGCATCCCCAATGCCAACCAGTCTGACCTCTCCTTCGAGTCAGACTGGAGCTTCAAGCTCACCAGGTCTGTGGACTTCATCCCCCGAGCTGGAGTGAAGTATGCCTGCAGGGTGGAACACAACGGCGATGCGAAAGTGATTCAGCTGGGTGAGTAATCTGTCTGTTCATCATGTACAATGTGAATCAACGCACACAGCTCCCACTCTCGCTCTCCCTCTGTGGTACCAGCTCATCAGTTGCAAACTCCGTCCAACACACATAATCTGGCAAACACAGACTCCTCCTCAACCGAACATCTGACATCACCCCTCGATTAGATTCCAGCCTGTAACTCACTCCCAGGTATCCTTTATTCTGTATATAAACCCCCTGAACACCTCGATTATATAAACCATCTGTGCCCCTCAATTAGATTCCAGCCTGTAACTCACTCCCAGGTATCCTTTATTCTGTATATAAAGTATCTGAACACCTCGATTTATATAAACCATCTGTGCCCCTCGATTAGATTCCAGCCTGTAACTCACTCCCAGGTATCCTTTATTCTGTATATAAACTATCTGAACCCCTTGGAAAATTAAATGTGTACTTATACCCTAGTATAAAGAGTATGTTTATTTGCTGTAACCTGCACATGAACAGGTTACACTGATCAAGTTCCTGTGGCTCATTGGTTTCACTAAACCTTCGAGCTTTGCGCACAGCAAGATCCCACAAACAGTAATGTGGTAACCTGTTGTGGGTGTTGGTTGAGGGACACATATTGGCCAGGACACTGGAGGGAACTCCCCATCTCTTGAAATAGTGTCCTGGATCTTTTACATCCGCCTGAGAGGGCTGACAGGGTCTCTGTCCAATGCCTCGCCCCAAAGACGGCACCTCCGACAAAGCAGCACTCCCTCAGCACTGCACTTGAATGCCAGCCTTGTTTCTGTGCTCGAGTCTCTGGAGTGGGGTGTGAATCCACAACCTTCTGATTCAGTGGCGAGAGTGCCACCCACTGAGCCACAGCTAACGCCTAAAATCACGCAGCGCGATACAGTAACAAGCAGATTTCTTTAAGCAAATAATATTTTGGGATCCAGTATATGAATAATTTGGGACATGACCAACGTCCCCTATAAGGTGCGCACCCTTCTGCCGGTCCCGCGCATCCTGGGACCGACTTTTTCAATGTAAAGATTCGCGCGTGCATGAAATTGTGAATGGGACCGCACACCCAAAAAAAAAAAATAAGAGGGAACATTGGACACGATGTGTGGTGAGTGTAGCGTGCTTGGGAGGGGCAGATTCCCAAAGCTCTCCACCACTCCTCGCCTCATGTCTGGGTCTGTTGTAGACTGATTGATAGAGATTGATCGCTGTGATTAGTCAAAAACTCCATTATTGTTGCATCATGTGACTCTTAGGCAGTCCCTCGGAAACGAGGATGACTTGCTTCCACATTAAAAATGAGTTTGCAGGTGACTGATTAGTCCAATGCAGGACCTACAGTCTGTCACAGGTGGGGCAGACGGTGGTTGAAGGGGCGGGTGGGGGGGGTTGCTTGGGTTGATGTGCACTCTTTCTGCTGTTTGCGCTTGGCTTCCACTTGCTCCCGGCGAAGAGACTCGAGGTGTTCGGCGCCTTCCCGGATGCTTCTCCTCCACTTTGTGCGGTCTTGGGCCAGGGATTCCCAGGTTTCGGTGGGGATGTTACACATTTTCCAAGGAGGCTTTGAGGGTGTCCTCGAAGCATTTCCTCTGCCCACCTGGGGCTTTCTTGCCATGCCGGAGCTCCGAGTAGAGCGCTTGTTTTGGGAGTCTCGTATCGGGCATGCGGACAATGTGACCCGTCCATCGGAGCTGATTGAGCGTGGTCAAAGCTTCGATGTTGGGGATGTTGGCCTGAGCAAGAACACTGACGTTGGTGTGCCTATCCTGCCAATGGATTTGCAGGATCATGTGACTACTGGGATGGTAGAAGGCGGACAAGATGGACCTTGGTCTTCCGTCTCGTAATTCCCATGTTTCTACATGTGAATTGTGGACTGGTGGGCAGCTGTGGGTTTTGGTCACAGACTAATGTTTCTTTCTGCTTTCACCCACAGACAGCTTCTAGCCTGTCACGGCAGAGGTAAGCAGCGTCTCACAGCTCCGACCTGGTTACTGAAGGGACGTGTTCCAGCACGGCAATCAAATTCCACGCCTTTCTTTTCTCTTTTTGTTTAGCAGCCACTGGACGCCACAGTGAGATTATTGAATGAATCGACCACGTCTGGGGAGCAAATCAGCTTTGGTTTAACCTATCTTCAAATGTAAACTTTTAAAACAAATAAATAAATTGATCTGACCCCTTAAACTACTTGTGTGATGGGAAGTAAGTTTGCTTTTGGTTTTGTTAATTACGCCCTCAATGTCTTGCTCATTTCTAAGATGGATTTTGCTTCTTGTCCAGGTCTGCCAGTGAAATTGTGAAGTGTTGATTCATTTGATTTGAAATTTCCCTACCAGCTGCTCCACAAGGACCAGGTTACCCTGCAAATTAAAACCAAGGCAGGAAATGAGTGCGAGAAAAGCCCAGTCAAACTCTCGGCCGAGAGGTTCAAATGTCACCTCATTATCTGTTGAGAGCTGGAGACCTCGATCCCTGAGGATATTCGAAGCTGCAACCTGGGACACTCAACTCAAGCATTTGAAGATTTTTATGATGGTGTTTGGTATAGGTTTGAAGCTTCTGTTTTTTTTTCTGAACTGGGAGCAGCATATAGACTCCTAGATCACTGTCAATGTAAGGTTACCCCCCCCCCCAGGTATAGCCACTGCCAGTGATAACTGAGATCAGAAACTGAGCAGAGACCAAGGGTCGAGCTTATGGCCTCCTCTGTGTGGCTCGGTGCCGCTCCCCAAACAACAGAATATCTCGAGGTCTAAAAGATTAAAACACACATAACAGATGGAGAGAAGCAGAAATAGAAAACTATTTCAATAAAGGTAAAATGATGGAGGAATGAGACAGTGGGAGGAAAAAAGAGTAAAAGAGAAAGAAAAGGAGTGAGAAAAGAAAGACTTGCATTTATATAGCGCCTTTCACGACCACCGGACGTCTCAAAGCGCTTCACAGTCAATGAAGTACTTTTGAAGTGGAGCCACTTGTAATGTGGGAAACACGGCAGCCAGTTTGCGCACAGCAAGCTCCCACAAACAGCAATGTGATAATGACCAGATAATCTGTTTTTGTTATGTTGATTGAGGGATTAATATTGGCCAGGACACTGGGGATAACTCCCCTGTCTCTTCTTTGAAATAGTGCCATGGGATCTTTTACGTCCACTTGAGGGAGCAGACGGGGCCTCGGTTTAACGTCTCATCTGAAAGACGGCACCTCCGACAGTGCAGCACTCCCTCAGCACTGCACTGGAGTGTCAGCCTAGCTTTACGTGCTCAAGTCCCTGGAGTGGGACTTGAACGCACAACCTTCTGACCTCAGAGGTAGGTGTGGTACCAACTGAGTCACAGCTGAAGGAGAGGGATTGACTCTGGTAAACAGGGACTGTTAGAGTGGAAATCCCCTCTGCTGTACTGCTCACATCAGCATGACTCACTCACAGCCCAACTCTTTCACTATCAGTTGGCACAGGGTAAGTTAGCAGAGCCCTTGGCCGATCAATACATGTTCACCAGCAGCACACACTCGCCACCCATTCCAGAGTGTTTATTCATCTACAGTTCGCAGTTAGTCTGCAGCGTCTGCTAGTTCACACACCAGTTTTATGCTGTACTTTTAAGAGAAGACGTAGGAGCAGGAGTGGGACATTTGGCCCTTCGAGCCTGCTCTGCCATTCAATGAGATCATGGCTGATCTTCTACCTCAACTCCACCTTCCCGCTCTATCCCATATCCCTTGATTCCCTTAGTATGCAAAAATCTGTTGGATCTCTGGCTTGAATATACTCGACGACTGAGCATCCACAGCCCTCTGGGGTAGAGAATTCCAAAGATTCCCTTTGAGTCAAGAAATTTCTCCTCATCTCAGTCCTATGTGGCCGACCCCTTTATTCTGAGACTAACCCCCCAGGTTCTAGACCCTCCAGCCAGGGGAAACATCCAGCATCTACTCTGTCATGCCCCTTAAGAATTTTATATGTTTCAATGAGATCACTTGTCATTCTTCTAAATTCTAGGGAATTAGGCCCATTCTACTCAATTTCTCATCGCACAATCCCCTTATCCCAGGAATCAGTCCAGTGAACCGGAGTAGCACTCCCTCTAAGACACATATATCCTTCCTTAGGTAAGAAGACCAAAACTGTACACAGAACTCCAGGTGTGGTCTCACCAGGGCCCTATATAATTGCAGTAGGACTTCTTTACTCTTATACTCCAATCCCTTTGTAATAAAGGCCAACATACCATTTGCTTTCCTAATTGCTTGCTGTACCTGCACGTTAACTTTCAGTGATTCGTGTACAAGGACACCCAGGTCCCTCTGAACACCAACATTTCCCAGTCTCTCACCATTTAAAAAAATACTCTGCTTTTCTAGTTTTCCTATCAAAGGTGATAACTTCACATTTCTCCGCATTATATTCCACCTGCCATGTTCTTGCCCACTCACTTAGCCTATCTGTACCCCCTTGAAGCCTCTGTATCCTCCTCACAACTTACATTCCCACCTAGCTTTGTATCATCAGCAAACTTGGATATATTACACTTAGTCCCCTCATCCAAATCATTGATGTAGATTGTGAATAGCTGAGGCCCAAGGTGCCCCACTAGTTACAGCCTGCCAACCCGAAAATGACCTGTTTATTCCTACTCTGTGCTTTCTGTCCGTTAACCAGTCCTCAATCCATGCTAGTATATTACTCCCATCCCATGAGCCCTTATTTTGTATAAATACCTCTTGTGTGGCACCTTATCGAATGCTTTTTGAAAATCCAAATATACTACATCCACTGGTTCCCCCTTATCCTGCTCGTTACAACCTCAAAAACTATAAATTTGTCAAACATGACTTCCTTTTCATAAATCTGTGTTGACTCTGCTTAATCATAATACGATTTTCTAAGTGTGCTGTAACCAGGCCCCTAATAATAGATTTGAGCATCTTCCCTACTACTGATGTCAGACAAACTGGTCTTCAGTTCCTTGTTTTCTCTCTCCTTGAACAGCGAGGCTACATGGATGCATTAGTTTTGATGTTCCAGAATTCCTTACATTTTAGAATGGTCCCCATGAATTGGGGACAACCTGTTTTGATGTCTCTCCCCAGTTTACTCTCCTATTTTCTCGCTATCAATTTTTTGGTCATCCTTGGCCATATTCCAAAATTCTCCCAATCCTCAGACCCATGTTCTTTGGCAACATGATAAGCCTCTTTTAATCTAATACTATCTTTAACTTCTCTTGTTAGCTACGGTTGGGCAACATTTTCCGTGGGATTTTTATTCGTTAAGGAATTGGACATTCGTTTAAATTTTAGACTTCTCACAAGTCACAGCAAAAGAAGTAGGAGGCAGCTGGAGAGCAGCAAGCACTCGCTCTGTTCCCACTGCAAATCCCAGACTGCAGTCTGGACAGCTTTATATCAAAATAGTCACAGGTAATGCCTGCCACCGGATCCAGCTCACACCGCCCGAACCCGCTCACACCACCCGATCCAGCTCACACCGCCCGATCCAGCTCACACAGCCCGATCCAGGTCACACCGCCCGATCCAGCTCACACCGCCCGATCCAGCTCACACCGCCCGATCCAGCTCACACCGCCCGATCCAGCTCACACCGCCCGATCCAGCTCACGCCTCTCTCTGGGTACATGTTCCCTATCTCTCTGTGCATGTTCCCTCTCTCTGTGTACATGTTCCCTATCTCTGAGTACATGTTCCCTATCGCTGTGTATATTTTCCCTATCTCTGAGTACATGTTCCCTACCTCTGTGGACCCTATCTCTGTGTACATGTTCTCTATCGCTGAGTACATGTTCCCTATCTCTGTGTACATGTTCCCTATCTGAGTACATGTTCCCTATTGCTGTGTACATTTTCCCTATCTCTGTGTACATGTTCCCTACCTCTGGACCCTATCTCTGTGTACATGTTCTCTATCGCTGAGTACATGTTCCCTATCTCTGTGTACATGTTCCCTATCTCTGCGTACCCTATCTCTGTGTACATGCTTCCTATCTCTGTGGACCATATCTCTGTGTACATGTTCCCTATCTCTGTGTACGTGTTCCCTATCTCTGTGTACGTGTTCCCTATCTCTGTGTACGTGTTCCCTATCTATGTGTACCCTATCTCTGTGTGCATGTTCCCTAGCTCTGTGTACATGTTCCCTATCTCTGTGTACCCTATCTCTGTGTACCCTATCTCTGTGTACCCTATCTCTGTGTACCCTATCTCTGTGTACCCTATCTCTGTGTACCCTATCTCTGTGTACCCTACCTCTGTGTACCTTATCTCTGTGTACCCTATCTCTGTGTACATGTTCCCTATCTCTGTGTACCCTCTCTCTGTGTACATGTTCCCTCTCTCTGTGAGCATGTTCCCTCTCTCTGTGTGCATGTTCCCTCTCTCTGTGTGCATGTTCCCTCTCTCTGTGTGCATGTTCCCTCTCTCTGTGTGCATGTTCCCTCTCTGTGTACATGTTCCCTATTTCTGTGTACATGTTCCCTATCTCTGTGTACATGTTTCCTATCTCTGTGTACATGTTCCCTATCTCTGTGTACATGTTCCCTATCTCTGTGTACATGTTCCCTATCTCTGTGTACATGTTCCCTATCTCTGTGTACATGTTCCCTATCTCTGTGTACATGTTCCCTATCTCTGTGTACATGTTCCCTATCTCTGTGTACATGTTCCCTATCTCTGTGTACATGTTCCCTATCTCTGTGTACATGTTCCCTATCTCTGTGTACATGTTCCCTATCGCTGTGTACATGTTCCCTATCGCTGTGTACATGTTCCCGATCTCTGTGCATGTTCCCTATCTCTGTGTACATGTTCCCTATCGCTGTGTACATGTTCCCTATCTCTGTACATGTTCCCTATCTCTGTGTACATGCACCCTATCACTGTGTACATGTCCCCTCTCATTGTGTACATCTTCCCTATCACTGTGCACATGTTCCCTATCTCTGTGCACCCTATCTCAGTGTGCATGTTCCCTATCTCTGTGTACATGTTCCCTATCCCTGTGTACCCTATCTCTGTGTACATGTTCCCTATCTCTGTGTACTTGTTCCCTCTCTTTGTGTACATGTTCCCTATCTCTGTGTACATGTTCGCTATCTCTGTGTACATGTTCCCTATCTCTGTGTACCCTATCTCTGTGTGCATGTTCCCTATGTCTGTGTGCATGTTCCCTATCACTGTGTACATGTCCCCTCCCATTGTGTACATCTTCCCTATCTCTGTGTTCCCTATCTCTGTGTACATGTTCCCTATCTCTGTGTACATGTTCCCTATCCCTGTGTACCCTATCTCTGTGTGCATGTTCCCTATCTCTGTGTGCATGTTCCCTATCTCTGTGTACATGTTCCCTATCTCTGTGTACATGTTTCCTATCTCTGTGGACCCTATCTCTGTGGACCCTATCTCTGTGTACATGTTCCCAATCTCTGTGTACCCTATGTCTGTGTACTTGTTCCCTATCTCTGTGTACATGTTCCCTCTCTCTGTGTACTTGTTCCCTCTCTCTGTGTACTTGTTCCCTATCTCTCTGTGCATGTTCCCTATCTCTCTGTGCATGTTCCCTATCTCTCTGTGCATGTTCCCTATCTCTGTATACATGTTCCCTATCTCTGAGTACATGTTCCCTATCTCTGAGTACATGTTCCCTATCTCTGAGTACATGTTCCCTATCTCTGAGTACATGTTCCCTATCTCTGAGTACATGTTCCCTATCTCTGAGTACATGTTCCCTATCTCTGAGTACATGTTCCCTATCTCTGAGTACATGTTCCCTATCTCTGAGTACATGTTCCCTATCTCTGAGTACATGTTCCCTATCTCTGAGTACATGTTCCCTATCTCTGAGTACATGTTCCCTATCTCTGAGTACATGTTCCCTATCTCTGAGTACATGTTCCCTATCTCTGAGTACATGCACCCTATCACTGTGTACATGTCCCCTCTCATTGTGTACATGTTCCCTATCACTGTGTACATGTCCCCTCTCATTGTGTACATCTTCCCTATCACTGTGTACATCTTCCCTATCTCTGTGTTCCCTATCTCTGTTTACAGGTTCCCTATCTCTGTGTACCCTATCTCTGTGTGCATGTTCCCTATCTCTGTCTACCCTATCTCTGTGTACATGTTCCCTATCTCTGTGTACATGTTCCCTATCCCTGTGTACCCTATCTCTGTGTACATGTTCCCTATCTCTGTGTACATGTTCCCTATCTCTGTGTACATGTTCCCTATCTCTGTGTACATGTTCCCTATCCCTGTGTACCCTATCTCTGTGTACATGTTCCCTATCTCTGTGTACATGTTCCCTATCTCTGTGTACATGTTCCCTATCTCTGTGCACATGTTCCCTATCTCTGTGCACATGTTCCCTATCTCTGTGTACCTGTTCCCACTCTCTGTGTACATGTTCCCTATCTCTGTGTACATGTTCCCTATCTGTGCATGTTCCCTCTCTCTGTGTACATGTTCCCTATCTCTGTGTACATGTTTCCTATCTCTGTGTGCATGTTCCCTATCTCCGTGTACCCTATCTCTGTGTACATGTTTCCTATCTCTGTGTACATGTTTCCTATCTCTGTGGACCCTATCTCTGTGTACATGTTCCCTATCTCTGTGTACCCTATCTCTGTGTACATGTTTCCTATCATTGTGTACATGTTCCCTATCTCTGTGTACATGTTCCCTATCTCTGTGTACATGTTCCCTATCTCTGTGTACATGTTCACTATCTCTGTGTACATGTTCCCTATCTCTGTGTACATGTTCCCTATCTCTGTGTACATGTTCCCTATTTCTGTGTACTTGTTCCCTCTCTCTGTGCACATGTTCCCTATCTCTGTGCACATGTTCCCTATATCTGTGCACATGTTCCCTATCTCTGTGCACATGTTCCCTATCTCTGTGCACATGTTCCCTATCTCTGTGTACATGTTCCCTATCTCTGTGTACATGTTCCCTATCTCTGTGTACCCTATCTCTGTGTACATGTTCCCTATCTCTGTGTACATGTTCCCTATATCTCTGTGCATGTTCCCTAGCTCTTAGTACATGTTCCCTATCTCTGTGTACATGTTCCCTATCTCTGTGCACATGTTCCCTATCTCTGTGCACATGTTCCCTATATCTGTGCACATGTTCCCTATCTCTGTGCACATGTTCCCTCTCTCTGTGAGCATGTTCCCTCTCTCTGTGTGCATGTTCCCTCTCTCTGTGTGCATGTTCCCTCTCTCTGTGTGCATGTTCCCTCTCTCTGTGTGCATGTTCCCTCTCTGTGTACATGTTCCCTATTTCTGTGTACATGTTCCCTATCTCTGTGTACATGTTTCCTATCTCTGTGTACATGTTCCCTATCTCTGTGTACATGTTCCCTATCTCTGTGTACATGTTCCCTATCTCTGTGTACATGTTCCCTATCTCTGTGTACATGTTCCCTATCTCTGTGTACATGTTCCCTATCTCTGTGTACATGTTCCCTATCTCTGTGTACATGTTCCCTATCTCTGTGTACATGTTCCCTATCTCTGTGTACATGTTCCCTATCTCTGTGTACATGTTCCCTATCGCTGTGTACATGTTCCCTATCGCTGTGTACATGTTCCCGATCTCTGTGCATGTTCCCTATCTCTGTGTACATGTTCCCTATCGCTGTGTACATGTTCCCTATCTCTGTACATGTTCCCTATCTCTGTGTACATGCACCCTATCACTGTGTACATGTCCCCTCTCATTGTGTACATCTTCCCTATCACTGTGCACATGTTCCCTATCTCTGTGCACCCTATCTCAGTGTGCATGTTCCCTATCTCTGTGTACATGTTCCCTATCCCTGTGTACCCTATCTCTGTGTACATGTTCCCTATCTCTGTGTACTTGTTCCCTCTCTTTGTGTACATGTTCCCTATCTCTGTGTACATGTTCGCTATCTCTGTGTACATGTTCCCTATCTCTGTGTACCCTATCTCTGTGTGCATGTTCCCTATGTCTGTGTGCATGTTCCCTATCACTGTGTACATGTCCCCTCCCATTGTGTACATCTTCCCTATCTCTGTGTTCCCTATCTCTGTGTACATGTTCCCTATCTCTGTGTACATGTTCCCTATCCCTGTGTACCCTATCTCTGTGTGCATGTTCCCTATCTCTGTGTGCATGTTCCCTATCTCTGTGTACATGTTCCCTATCTCTGTGTACATGTTTCCTATCTCTGTGGACCCTATCTCTGTGGACCCTATCTCTGTGTACATGTTCCCAATCTCTGTGTACCCTATGTCTGTGTACTTGTTCCCTATCTCTGTGTACATGTTCCCTCTCTCTGTGTACTTGTTCCCTCTCTCTGTGTACTTGTTCCCTATCTCTCTGTGCATGTTCCCTATCTCTCTGTGCATGTTCCCTATCTCTCTGTGCATGTTCCCTATCTCTGTATACATGTTCCCTATCTCTGAGTACATGTTCCCTATCTCTGAGTACATGTTCCCTATCTCTGAGTACATGTTCCCTATCTCTGAGTACATGTTCCCTATCTCTGAGTACATGTTCCCTATCTCTGAGTACATGTTCCCTATCTCTGAGTACATGTTCCCTATCTCTGAGTACATGTTCCCTATCTCTGAGTACATGTTCCCTATCTCTGAGTACATGTTCCCTATCTCTGAGTACATGTTCCCTATCTCTGAGTACATGTTCCCTATCTCTGAGTACATGTTCCCTATCTCTGAGTACATGTTCCCTATCTCTGAGTACATGCACCCTATCACTGTGTACATGTCCCCTCTCATTGTGTACATGTTCCCTATCACTGTGTACATGTCCCCTCTCATTGTGTACATCTTCCCTATCACTGTGTACATCTTCCCTATCTCTGTGTTCCCTATCTCTGTTTACAGGTTCCCTATCTCTGTGTACCCTATCTCTGTGTGCATGTTCCCTATCTCTGTCTACCCTATCTCTGTGTACATGTTCCCTATCTCTGTGTACATGTTCCCTATCCCTGTGTACCCTATCTCTGTGTACATGTTCCCTATCTCTGTGTACATGTTCCCTATCTCTGTGTACATGTTCCCTATCTCTGTGTACATGTTCCCTATCCCTGTGTACCCTATCTCTGTGTACATGTTCCCTATCTCTGTGTACATGTTCCCTATCTCTGTGTACATGTTCCCTATCTCTGTGCACATGTTCCCTATCTCTGTGCACATGTTCCCTATCTCTGTGTACCTGTTCCCACTCTCTGTGTACATGTTCCCTATCTCTGTGTACATGTTCCCTATCTGTGCATGTTCCCTCTCTCTGTGTACATGTTCCCTATCTCTGTGTACATGTTTCCTATCTCTGTGTGCATGTTCCCTATCTCCGTGTACCCTATCTCTGTGTACATGTTTCCTATCTCTGTGTACATGTTTCCTATCTCTGTGGACCCTATCTCTGTGTACATGTTCCCTATCTCTGTGTACCCTATCTCTGTGTACATGTTTCCTATCATTGTGTACATGTTCCCTATCTCTGTGTACATGTTCCCTATCTCTGTGTACATGTTCCCTATCTCTGTGTACATGTTCACTATCTCTGTGTACATGTTCCCTATCTCTGTGTACATGTTCCCTATCTCTGTGTACATGTTCCCTATTTCTGTGTACTTGTTCCCTCTCTCTGTGCA
Source organism: Somniosus microcephalus (assembly GCF_052327205.1). Classification (NCBI taxonomy): domain Eukaryota; kingdom Metazoa; phylum Chordata; class Chondrichthyes; order Squaliformes; family Somniosidae; genus Somniosus; species Somniosus microcephalus. The sequence continues at coordinate 81,296,318 of NW_028225179.1, read as the reverse complement.
CATGTTCCCTATCTCTGTGCACATGTTCCCTATATCTGTGCACATGTTCCCTATCTCTGTGCACATGTTCCCTATCTCTGTGCACATGTTCCCTATCTCTGTGTACATGTTCCCTATCTCTGTGTACATGTTCCCTATCTCTGTGTACCCTATCTCTGTGTACATGTTCCCTATCTCTGTGTACATGTTCCCTATATCTCTGTGCATGTTCCCTAGCTCTTAGTACATGTTCCCTATCTGTGTACATGTTCCCTATCGCTGAGTACATGTACCCTATCTCTGTGTACGTGTTCCCTATCTCTGTGTACCCTACCTCTGTGTACCTTATCTCTGTGTACCCTATCTCTGTGTACATGTTCCCTATCTCTGTGTACCCTCTCTCTGTGTGCATGTTCCCTCTCTCTGTGTGCATGTTCCCTCTCTCTGTGTACATGTTCTCTATCTCTGTGTACATGTTCCCTATCTCTGTGTACATGTTCCCTATCTCTGTGTACATGTTCCCTATCTCTGTGTACATGTTCCCTATCTCTGTGTACATGTTCCCTATCTCTGTGTACATGTTCCCTATCTCTGTGTACATGTTCCCTATCACTGTGTACATGTTCCCTATCTCTGTGCATGTTCCCTATCTCTGTGTACATGTTCCCTCTCATTGTGTACAACTTCCCTATCACTGTGTACATGTTCCCTATCTCTGTGCACCCTATCTCTGTGTGCATGTTCCCTATCTCTGTCTACCCCATCTCTGTGTACATGTTCCCTATGTCTGTGTACATGTTCCCTATCTCTGTGTACGCTATCTCTGTGCACATGTTCCCTATCTCTGTGCACATGTTCCCTATCCCTGTGTACCCTATCTCTGTGCACATGTTCCCTATCTCTGTGCACATGTTCCCTATCTCTGTGCACATGTTCCCTATCTCTGTGCACATGTTCCCTATCTCTGTGCACATGTTCCCTATCTCTGTGCACATGTTCCCTATCTCTGTGCACATGTTCCCTATCTCTGTGTACATGTTCCCTATCTTTGTGTACCCTATCTCTGTGTACATGTTCCCTATCTCTGCGTACCCTATCTCTGTGTACATGCTTCCTATCTCTGTGGACCATATCTCTGTGTACATGTTCCCTATATCTCTGTGCATGTTCCCTATCTCTGTGTACATGTTCCCTATCTCTGTGTACATGTTCCCTATCTCTGTGTACATGTTCCCTAGCTCTTAGTACATGTTCCCTATCTGTGTACATGTTCCCTATCGCTGAGTACATGTACCCTATCTCTGTGTACGTGTTCCCTATCTCTGTGTACGTGTTCCCTATCTCTGTGTACGTGTTCCCTATCTCTGTGTACATGTTCCCTATCTCTGTGTACGTGTTCCCTATCTATGCGTACCCTATCTCTGTGTGCATGTTCCCTAGCTCTGTGTACATGTTCCCTATCTCTGTGTACCCTATCTCTGTGTACCCTACCTCTGTGTACCTTATCTCTGTGTACCCTATCTCTGTGTACATGTTCCCTATCTCTGTGTACCCTCTCTCTGTGTGCATGTTCCCTCTCTCTGTGTACATGTTCTCTATCTCTGTGTACATGTTCCCTATTTCTGTGTACATGTTCCCTATCTCTGTGTACATGTTCCCTATCTCTGTGTACATGTTCCCTATCTCTGTGTACATGTTCCCTATCTCTGTGTACATGTTCCCTATCTCTGTGTACATGTTCCCTATCTCTGTGTACATGTTCCCTATCGCTGTGTACATGTTCCCTATCTCTGTGTACATGTTCCCTATCTCTGTGTACATGCACCCTATCACTGTGTACATGTCCCCTCTCATTGTGCACATCTTCCCTATCACGGTGTACATGTTCCCTATCTCTGTGCACCCTATCTCTGTGTGCATGTTCGCTATCTCTGTCTACCCCATCTCTGTGTACATGTTCCCTATGTCTGTGTACATGTTCCCTATCTCTGTGTACCCTATCTCTGTGTACATCTTCCCTATCTCTGTGTACATGTTCCCTATCCCTGTGTACCCTATCTCTGTGTACATGTTCCCTATCTCTGTGTACATGTTCCCTATCTCTGTGTACATGTTCCCTATCTCTGTGCACATGTTCCCTATCTCTGTGCACATGTTCCCTATCTCTGTGCACATGTTCCCTATCTCTGTGTACATGTTCCCTATCTCTGTGTACATGTTCGCTATCTCTGTGTACCCTATCTCTGTGTGCATGTTCCCTATCTCTGTGGACCCTATCTCTGTGTACATGTTCCCTATGTCTGTGTGCATGTTCCCTATCACTGTGTACATGTCCCCTCCCATTGTGTACATCTTCCCTATCACTGTGTACATCTTCCCTATCTCTGTGTTCCCTATCTCTGTGTACATGTTCCCTATCTCTGTGTTCCCTATCTCTGCGTACATGTTTCCTATCTCTGTGTACATGTTTCCTATCTCTGTGGACCCTATCTCTGTGTACATGTTCCCTATCTCTGTGTACCCTATCTCTGTGTACATGTTTCCTATCACTGTGTACATGGCCCCTCTCATTGTGTACATGTTCCCTATCTCTGTGTACATGTTCCCTATGTCTGTGTACCCTATCTGTGTACATGTTCCCTATCTCTGTGTACCCTATCTCTGTGTACATGTTCCCTATCTCTGTGTACATGTTCCCTATCTCTGTGTACATGTTCCCTATTTCTGTGTACTTGTTCCCTCTCTCTGTGTACATGTTCCCTATCTCTGTGCACATGTTCCCTATCTCTGTGCACATGTTCCCTATCTCTGTGCACATGTTCCCTATCTCTGAGTACATGTTCCCTATTTCTGTGTACTTGTTCCCTCTCTTTGTGTACATGTTCCCTATCTCTGTGTACATGTTCCCTATCTCTGCGTACATGTACCCTATCTCTGTGTACCCTATCTCTGTGTACCCTATCTCTGTGTACCCTATCTCTGTGTACCCTATCTCTGTGTACCCTATCTCTGTGTACCCTACCTCTGTGTACCTTATCTCTGTGTACCCTATCTCTGTGTACATGTTCCCTATCTCTGTGTACCCTCTCTCTGTGTACATGTTCCCTGTCTCTGTGAACATGTTCCCTCTCTCTGTGTGCATGTTCCCTCTCTCTGTGTGCATGTTCCCTCTCTCTGTGTGCATGTTCCCTCTCTCTGTGTGCATGTTCCCTCTCTCTGTGTGCATGTTCCCTCTCTGTGTACATGTTCCCTATTTCTGTGTACATGTTCCCTATCTCTGTGTACATGTTTCCTATCTCTGTGTACATGTTCCCTATCTCTGTGTACATGTTCCCTATCTCTGTGTACATGTTCCCTATCTCTGTGTACATGTTCCCTATCTCTGTGTACATGTTCCCTATCTCTGTGTACATGTTCCCTATCTCTGTGTACATGTTCCCTATCTCTGTGTACATGTTCCCTATCTCTGTGTACATGTTCCCTATCGCTGTGTACATGTTCCCTATCGCTGTGTACATGTTCCCGATCTCTGTGCATGTTCCCTATCTCTGTGTACATGTTCCCTATCGCTGTGTACATGTTCCCTATCTCTGTACATGTTCCCTATCTCTGTGTACATGCACCCTATCACTGTGTACATGTCCCCTCTCATTGTGTACATCTTCCCTATCACTGTGCACATGTTCCCTATCTCTGTGCACCCTATCTCAGTGTGCATGTTCCCTATCTCTGTGTACATGTTCCCTATCCCTGTGTACCCTATCTCTGTGTACATGTTCCCTATCTCTGTGTACTTGTTCCCTCTCTTTGTGTACATGTTCCCTATCTCTGTGTACATGTTCGCTATCTCTGTGTACATGTTCCCTATCTCTGTGTACCCTATCTCTGTGTGCATGTTCCCTATGTCTGTGTGCATGTTCCCTATCACTGTGTACATGTCCCCTCCCATTGTGTACATCTTCCCTATCTCTGTGTTCCCTATCTCTGTGTACATGTTCCCTATCTCTGTGCACATGTTTCCTATCTCTGTGGACCCTATCTCTGTGGACCCTATCTCTGTGTACATGTTCCCAATCTCTGTGTACCCTATGTCTGTGTACTTGTTCCCTATCTCTGTGTACATGTTCCCTCTCTCTGTGTACTTGTTCCCTCTCTCTGTGTACTTGTTCCCTATCTCTCTGTGCATGTTCCCTATCTCTCTGTGCATGTTCCCTATCTCTCTGTGCATGTTCCCTATCTCTGTATACATGTTCCCTATCTCTGAGTACATGTTCCCTATCTCTGAGTACATGTTCCCTATCTCTGAGTACATGTTCCCTATCTCTGAGTACATGTTCCCTATCTCTGAGTACATGTTCCCTATCTCTGAGTACATGTTCCCTATCTCTGAGTACATGTTCCCTATCTCTGAGTACATGTTCCCTATCTCTGAGTACATGTTCCCTATCTCTGAGTACATGTTCCCTATCTCTGAGTACATGCACCCTATCACTGTGTACATGTCCCCTCTCATTGTGTACATGTTCCCTATCACTGTGTACATGTCCCCTCTCATTGTGTACATCTTCCCTATCACTGTGTACATCTTCCCTATCTCTGTGTTCCCTATCTCTGTTTACAGGTTCCCTATCTCTGTGTACCCTATCTCTGTGTGCATGTTCCCTATCTCTGTCTACCCTATCTCTGTGTACATGTTCCCTATCTCTGTGTACATGTTCCCTATCCCTGTGTACCCTATCTCTGTGTACATGTTCCCTATCTCTGTGTACATGTTCCCTATCTCTGTGTACATGTTCCCTATCTCTGTGTACATGTTCCCTATCTCTGTGTACATGTTCCCTATCTCTGTGCACATGTTCCCTATCTCTGTGCACATGTTCCCTATCTCTGTGTACCTGTTCCCACTCTCTGTGTACATGTTCCCTATCTCTGTGTACATGTTCGCTATCTGTGCATGTTCCCTCTCTCTGTGTACATGTTCCCTATCTCTGTGTACATGTTCGCTATCTCTGTGTACATGTTCCCTATCTCTCTGTACCCTATCTCTGTGCATGTTCCCTATCTCTGTGTACCCTATCTCTGTGTACATGTTCCCTATGTCTGTGTACATGTCCCCTCTCATTGTGTACCTCTTCCCTATCACTGTGTACATCTTCCCTATCTCTGTGTTCCCTATCTCCGTGTACATGTTCGCTATCTCTGTGTACCCTATCTCTGTGTGCATGTTCCCTATCTCATTGTACCCTATCTCTGTGTACATGTTCCCTATCTCTGTGTTCCCTATCTCTGTGTACATGTTTCCTATCACTGTGTACATGTTCCCTATCTCTGTGTGCATGTTCCCTATTTCTGTGTACTTGTGCCCACTCTGTGTACATGTTCCCTATCTCTGTGTACATGTTTCCTATCTCTGTGTGCATGTTCCCTATCTCCGTGTACCCTATCTCTGTGTACATGTTTCCTATCTCTGTGTACATGTTCCCTATCTCTGTGTACCCTATCTCTGTGTACATGTTTCCTATCATTGTGTACATGTTCCCTATCTCTGTGTACATGTTCCCTATCTCTGTGTACATGTTCCCTATCTCTGTGTACATGTTCACTATCTCTGTGTACATGTTCCCTATCTCTGTGTACATGTTCCCTATCTCTGTGTACATGTTCCCTATTTCTGTGTACTTGTTCCCTCTCTCTGTGCACATGTTCCCTATCTCTGTGCACATGTTCCCTATATCTGTGCACATGTTCCCTATCTCTGTGCACATGTTCCCTATCTCTGTGCACATGTTCCCTATCTCTGTGTACATGTTCCCTATCTCTGTGTACATGTTCCCTATCTCTGTGTACCCTATCTCTGTGTACATGTTCCCTATCTCTGCGTACCCTATCTCTGTGTACATGCTTCCTATCTCTGTGGACCATATCTCTTGTGTACATGTTCCCTATCTCTGTGTACATGTTCCCTATATCTCTGTGCATGTTCCCTAGCTCTTAGTACATGTTCCCTATCTGTGTACATGTTCCCTATCGCTGAGTACATGTACCCTATCTCTGTGTACGTGTTCCCTATCTCTGTGTACCCTACCTCTGTGTACCTTATCTCTGTGTACCCTATCTCTGTGTACATGTTCCCTATCTCTGTGTACCCTCTCTCTGTGTACATGTTCCCTCTCTCTGTGTACATGTTCCCTCTCTCTGTGTGCATGTTCCCTCTCTCTGTGTGCATGTTCCCTCTCTCTGTGTACATGTTCTCTATCTCTGTGTACATGTTCCCTATCTCTGTGTACATGTTCCCTATCTCTGTGTACATGTTCCCTATCTCTGTGTACATGTTCCCTATCTCTGTGTACATGTTCCCTATCTCTGTGTACATGTTCCCTATCTCTGTGTACATGTTCCCTATCACTGTGTACATGTTCCCTATCTCTGTGCATGTTCCCTATCTCTGTGTACATGTTCCCTCTCATTGTGTACATCTTCCCTATCACTGTGTACATGTTCCCTATCTCTGTGCACCCTATCTCTGTGTGCATGTTCCCTATCTCTGTCTACCCCATCTCTGTGTACATGTTCCCTATGTCTGTGTACATGTTCCCTATCTCTGTGTACGCTATCTCTGTGCACATGTTCCCTATCTCTGTGCACATGTTCCCTATCCCTGTGTTCCCTATCTCTGTGCACATGTTCCCTATCTCTGTGCACATGTTCCCTATCTCTGTGCACATGTTCCCTATCTCTGTGCACATGTTCCCTATCTCTGTGCACATGTTCCCTATCTCTGTGCACATGTTCCCTATCTCTGTGCACATGTTCCCTATCTCTGTGTACATGTTCCCTATCCCTGTGTACCCTATCTCTGTGCACATGTTCCCTATCTCTGTGCACATGTTCCCTATCTCTGTGCACATGTTCCCTATCTCTGTGCACATGTTCCCTATCTCTGTGCACATGTTCCCTATCTCTGTGCACATGTTCCCTATCTCTGTGCACATGTTCCCTATCTCTGTGTACATGTTCCCTATCTTTGTGTACCCTATCTCTGTGTACATGTTCCCTATCTCTGCGTACCCTATCTCTGTGTACATGCTTCCTATCTCTGTGGACCATATCTCTGTGTACATGTTCCCTATATCTCTGTGCATGTTCCCTATCTCTGTGTACATGTTCCCTATCTCTGTGTACATGTTCCCTATCTCTGTGTACATGTTCCCTAGCTCTGTGTACGTGTTCCCTATCTCTGTGTACGTGTTCCCTATCTCTGTGTACGTGTTCCCTATCTCTGTGTACATGTTCCCTATCTCTGTGTACGTGTTCCCTATCTATGCGTACCCTATCTCTGTGTGCATGTTCCCTAGCTCTGTGTACATGTTCCCTATCTCTGTGTACCCTATCTCTGTGTACCCTACCTCTGTGTACCTTATCTCTGTGTACCCTATCTCTGTGTACATGTTCCCTATCTCTGTGTACCCTCTCTCTGTGTGCATGTTCCCTCTCTCTGTGTACATGTTCTCTATCTCTGTGTACATGTTCCCTATCTCTGTGTACATGTTCCCTATCTCTGTGTACATGTTCCCTATCTCTGTGTACATGTTCCCTATCTCTGTGTACATGTTCCCTATCTCTGTGTACATGTTCCCTATCGCTGTGTACATGTTCCCTATCGCTGTGTACATGTTCCCTATCGCTGTGTACATGTTCCCTATCTCTGTGTACATGTTCCCTATCTCTGTGTACATGCACCCTATCACTGTGTACATGTCCCCTCTCATTGTGCACATCTTCCCTATCACGGTGTACATGTTCCCTATCTCTGTGCACCCTATCTCTGTGTGCATGTTCGCTATCTCTGTCTACCCCATCTCTGTGTACATGTTCCCTATGTCTGTGTACATGTTCCCTATCTCTGTGTACCCTATCTCTGTGTACATCTTCCCTATCTCTGTGTACATGTTCCCTATCCCTGTGTACCCTATCTCTGTGTACATGTTCCCTATCTCTGTGTACATGTTCCCTATCTCTGTGTACATGTTCCCTATCTCTGTGCACATGTTCCCTATCTCTGTGCACATGTTCCCTATCTCTGTGCACATGTTCCCTATCTCTGTGTACATGTTCCCTATCTCTGTGTACATGTTCGCTATCTCTGTGTACCCTATCTCTGTGTGCATGTTCCCTATCTCTGTGGACCCTATCTCTGTGTACATGTTCCCTATGTCTGTGTGCATGTTCCCTATCACTGTGTACATGTCCCCTCCCATTGTGTACATCTTCCCTATCACTGTGTACATCTTCCCTATCTCTGTGTTCCCTATCTCTGTGTACATGTTCCCTATCTCTGTGTTCCCTATCTCTGCGTACATGTTTCCTATCTCTGTGTACATGTTTCCTATCTCTGTGGACCCTATCTCTGTGTACATGTTCCCTATCTCTGTGTACCCTATCTCTGTGTACATGTTTCCTATCACTGTGTACATGGCCCCTCTCATTGTGTACATGTTCCCTATCTCTGTGTACATGTTCCCTATGTCTGTGTACCCTATCTGTGTACATGTTCCCTATCTCTGTGTACCCTATCTCTGTGTACATGTTCCCTATCTCTGTGTACATGTTCCCTATCTCTGTGTACATGTTCCCTATTTCTGTGTACTTGTTCCCTCTCTCTGTGTACATGTTCCCTATCTCTGTGCACATGTTCCCTATCTCTGTGCACATGTTCCCTATCTCTGTGCACATGTTCCCTATCTCTGAGTACATGTTCCCTACCTCTGTGGACCCTATCTCTGTGTACATGTTCTCTATCGCTGAGTACATGTTCCCTATCTCTGTGTACATGTTCCCTATCTGAGTACATGTTCCCTATTGCTGTGTACATTTTCCCTATCTCTGTGTACATGTTCCCTACCTCTGGACCCTATCTCTGTGTACATGTTCTCTATCGCTGAGTACATGTTCCCTATCTCTGTGTACATGTTCCCTATCTCTGCGTACCCTATCTCTGTGTACATGCTTCCTATCTCTGTGGACCATATCTCTGTGTACATGTTCCCTATCTCTGTGTACGTGTTCCCTATCTCTGTGTACGTGTTCCCTATCTCTGTGTACGTGTTCCCTATCTCTGTGTACGTGTTCCCTATCTATGTGTACCCTATCTCTGTGTGCATGTTCCCTAGCTCTGTGTACATGTTCCCTATCTCTGTGTACCCTATCTCTGTGTACCCTATCTCTGTGTACCCTATCTCTGTGTACCCTATCTCTGTGTACCCTATCTCTGTGTACCCTACCTCTGTGTACCTTATCTCTGTGTACCCTATCTCTGTGTACATGTTCCCTATCTCTGTGTACCCTCTCTCTGTGTACATGTTCCCTCTCTCTGTGAACATGTTCCCTCTCTCTGTGTGCATGTTCCCTCTCTCTGTGTGCATGTTCCCTCTCTCTGTGTGCATGTTCCCTCTCTCTGTGTGCATGTTCCCTCTCTGTGTACATGTTCCCTATTTCTGTGTACATGTTCCCTATCTCTGTGTACATGTTTCCTATCTCTGTGTACATGTTCCCTATCTCTGTGTACATGTTCCCTATCTCTGTGTACATGTTCCCTATCTCTGTGTACATGTTCCCTATCTCTGTGTACATGTTCCCTATCTCTGTGTACATGTTCCCTATCTCTGTGTACATGTTCCCTATCTCTGTGTACATGTTCCCTATCTCTGTGTACATGTTCCCTATCTCTGTGTACATGTTCCCTATCTCTGTGTACATGTTCCCTATATCTGTGTACATGTTCCCTATCGCTGTGTACATGTTCCCTATCGCTGTGTACATGTTCCCGATCTCTGTGCATGTTCCCTATCTCTGTGTACATGTTCCCTATCGCTGTGTACATGTTCCCTATCTCTGTACATGTTCCCTATCTCTGTGTACATGCACCCTATCACTGTGTACATGTCCCCTCTCATTGTGTACATCTTCCCTATCACTGTGCACATGTTCCCTATCTCTGTGCACCCTATCTCAGTGTGCATGTTCCCTATCTCTGTGTACATGTTCCCTATCCCTGTGTACCCTATCTCTGTGTACATGTTCCCTATCTCTGTGTACTTGTTCCCTCTCTTTGTGTACATGTTCCCTATCTCTGTGTACATGTTCGCTATCTCTGTGTACATGTTCCCTATCTCTGTGTACCCTATCTCTGTGTGCATGTTCCCTATGTCTGTGTGCATGTTCCCTATCACTGTGTACATGTCCCCTCCCATTGTGTACATCTTCCCTATCTCTGTGTTCCCTATCTCTGTGTACATGTTCCCTATCTCTGTGTACATGTTCCCTATCCCTGTGTACCCTATCTCTGTGTGCATGTTCCCTATCTCTGTGTGCATGTTCCCTATCTCTGTGTACATGTTCCCTATCTCTGTGTACATGTTTCCTATCTCTGTGGACCCTATCTCTGTGGACCCTATCTCTGTGTACATGTTCCCAATCTCTGTGTACCCTATGTCTGTGTACTTGTTCCCTATCTCTGTGTACATGTTCCCTCTCTCTGTGTACTTGTTCCCTCTCTCTGTGTACTTGTTCCCTATCTCTCTGTGCATGTTCCCTATCTCTCTGTGCATGTTCCCTATCTCTCTGTGCATGTTCCCTATCTCTGTATACATGTTCCCTATCTCTGAGTACATGTTCCCTATCTCTGAGTACATGTTCCCTATCTCTGAGTACATGTTCCCTATCTCTGAGTACATGTTCCCTATCTCTGAGTACATGTTCCCTATCTCTGAGTACATGTTCCCTATCTCTGAGTACATGTTCCCTATCTCTGAGTACATGTTCCCTATCTCTGAGTACATGTTCCCTATCTCTGAGTACATGTTCCCTATCTCTGAGTACATGTTCCCTATCTCTGAGTACATGTTCCCTATCTCTGAGTACATGCACCCTATCACTGTGTACATGTCCCCTCTCATTGTGTACATGTTCCCTATCACTGTGTACATGTCCCCTCTCATTGTGTACATCTTCCCTATCACTGTGTACATCTTCCCTATCTCTGTGTTCCCTATCTCTGTTTACAGGTTCCCTATCTCTGTGTACCCTATCTCTGTGTGCATGTTCCCTATCTCTGTCTACCCTATCTCTGTGTACATGTTCCCTATCTCTGTGTACATGTTCCCTATCCCTGTGTACCCTATCTCTGTGTACATGTTCCCTATCTCTGTGTACATGTTCCCTATCTCTGTGTACATGTTCCCTATCTCTGTGTACATGTTCCCTATCTCTGTGTACATGTTCCCTATCTCTGTGTACATGTTCCCTATCTCTGTGTACATGTTCCCTATCTCTGTGTACATGTTCCCTATCTCTGTGCACATGTTCCCTATCTCTGTGCACATGTTCCCTATCTCTGTGTACCTGTTCCCATTCTCTGTGTACATGTTCCCTATCTCTGTGTACATGTTCCCTATCTGTGCATGTTCCCTCTCTCTGTGTACATGTTCCCTATCTCTGTGTACATGTTTCCTATCTCTGTGTGCATGTTCCCTATCTCCGTGTACCCTATCTCTGTGTACATGTTTCCTATCTCTGTGTACATGTTTCCTATCTCTGTGGACCCTATCTCTGTGTACATGTTCCCTATCTCTGTGTACCCTATCTCTGTGTACATGTTTCCTATCATTGTGTACATGTTCCCTATCTCTGTGTACATGTTCCCTATCTCTGTGTACATGTTCCCTATCTCTGTGTACATGTTCACTATCTCTGTGTACATGTTCCCTATCTCTGTGTACATGTTCCCTATCTCTGTGTACATGTTCCCTATTTCTGTGTACTTGTTCCCTCTCTCTGTGCACATGTTCCCTATCTCTGTGCACATGTTCCCTATATCTGTGCACATGTTCCCTATCTCTGTGCACATGTTCCCTATCTCTGTGCACATGTTCCCTATCTCTGTGTACATGTTCCCTATCTCTGTGTACATGTTCCCTATCTCTGTGTACCCTATCTCTGTGTACATGTTCCCTATCTCTGCGTACCCTATCTCTGTGTACTTGCTTCCTATCTCTGTGGACCATATCTCTTGTGTACATGTTCCCTATCTCTGTGTACATGTTCCCTATATCTCTGTGCATGTTCCCTAGCTCTTAGTACATGTTCCCTATCTGTGTACATGTTCCCTATCGCTGAGTACATGTACCCTATCTCTGTGTACGTGTTCCCTATCTCTGTGTACCCTACCTCTGTGTACCTTATCTCTGTGTACCCTATCTCTGTGTACATGTTCCCTATCTCTGTGTACCCTCTCTCTGTGTGCATGTTCCCTCTCTCTGTGTGCATGTTCCCTCTCTCTGTGTACATGTTCTCTATCTCTGTGTACATGTTCCCTATCTCTGTGTACATGTTCCCTATCTCTGTGTACATGTTCCCTATCTCTGTGTACATGTTCCCTATCTCTGTGTACATGTTCCCTATCTCTGTGTACATGTTCCCTATCTCTGTGTACATGTTCCCTATCACTGTGTACATGTTCCCTATCTCTGTGCATGTTCCCTATCTCTGTGTACATGTTCCCTCTCATTGTGTACAACTTCCCTATCACTGTGTACATGTTCCCTATCTCTGTGCACCCTATCTCTGTGTGCATGTTCCCTATCTCTGTCTACCCCATCTCTGTGTACATGTTCCCTATGTCTGTGTACATGTTCCCTATCTCTGTGTACGCTATCTCTGTGCACATGTTCCCTATCTCTGTGCACATGTTCCCTATCCCTGTGTACCCTATCTCTGTGCACATGTTCCCTATCTCTGTGCACATGTTCCCTATCTCTGTGCACATGTTCCCTATCTCTGTGCACATGTTCCCTATCTCTGTGCACATGTTCCCTATCTCTGTGCACATGTTCCCTATCTCTGTGCACATGTTCCCTATCTCTGTGTACATGTTCCCTATCTTTGTGTACCCTATCTCTGTGTACATGTTCCCTATCTCTGCGTACCCTATCTCTGTGTACATGCTTCCTATCTCTGTGGACCATATCTCTGTGTACATGTTCCCTATATCTCTGTGCATGTTCCCTATCTCTGTGTACATGTTCCCTATCTCTGTGTACATGTTCCCTATCTCTGTGTACATGTTCCCTAGCTCTTAGTACATGTTCCCTATCTGTGTACATGTTCCCTATCGCTGAGTACATGTACCCTATCTCTGTGTACGTGTTCCCTATCTCTGTGTACGTGTTCCCTATCTCTGTGTACGTGTTCCCTATCTCTGTGTACATGTTCCCTATCTCTGTGTACGTGTTCCCTATCTATGCGTACCCTATCTCTGTGTGCATGTTCCCTAGCTCTGTGTACATGTTCCCTATCTCTGTGTACCCTATCTCTGTGTACCCTACCTCTGTGTACCTTATCTCTGTGTACCCTATCTCTGTGTACATGTTCCCTATCTCTGTGTACCCTCTCTCTGTGTGCATGTTCCCTCTCTCTGTGTACATGTTCTCTATCTCTGTGTACATGTTCCCTATTTCTGTGTACATGTTCCCTATTTCTGTGTACATGTTCCCTATCTCTGTGTACATGTTCCCTATCTCTGTGTACATGTTCCCTATCTCTGTGTACATGTTCCCTATCTCTGTGTACATGTTCCCTATCTCTGTGTACATGTTCCCTATCTCTGTGTACATGTTCCCTATCGCTGTGTACATGTTCCCTATCTCTGTGTACATGTTCCCTATCTCTGTGTACATGCACCCTATCACTGTGTACATGTCCCCTCTCATTGTGCACATCTTCCCTATCACGGTGTACATGTTCCCTATCTCTGTGCACCCTATCTCTGTGTGCATGTTCGCTATCTCTGTCTACCCCATCTCTGTGTACATGTTCCCTATGTCTGTGTACATGTTCCCTATCTCTGTGTTCCCTATCTCTGTGTACATGTTCCCTATCTCTGTGGACCCTATCTCTGTGTACATGTTCCCTATGTCTGTGTGCATGTTCCCTATCACTGTGTACATGTCCCCTCCCATTGTGTACATCTTCCCTATCACTGTGTACATCTTCCCTATCTCTGTGTTCCCTATCTCTGTGTACATGTTCCCTATCTCTGTGTTCCCTATCTCTGCGTACATGTTTCCTATCTCTGTGTACATGTTTCCTATCTCTGTGGACCCTATCTCTGTGTACATGTTCCCTATCTCTGTGTACCCTATCTCTGTGTACATGTTTCCTATCACTGTGTACATGGCCCCTCTCATTGTGTACATGTTCCCTATCTCTGTGTACATGTTCCCTATGTCTGTGTACCCTATCTGTGTACATGTTCCCTATCTCTGTGTACCCTATCTCTGTGTACATGTTCCCTATCTCTGTGTACATGTTCCCTATCTCTGTGTACATGTTCCCTATTTCTGTGTACTTGTTCCCTCTCTCTGTGTACATGTTCCCTATCTCTGTGCACATGTTCCCTATCTCTGTGCACATGTTCCCTATCTCTGTGCACATGTTCCCTATCTCTGAGTACATGTTCCCTATTTCTGTGTACTTGTTCCCTCTCTTTGTGTACATGTTCCCTATCTCTGTGTACATGTTCCCTATCTCTGCGTACATGTACCCTATCTCTGTGTACCCTATCTCTGTGTACCCTATCTCTGTGTACCCTATCTCTGTGTACCCTATCTCTGTGTACCCTGTCTCTGTGTACCCTACCTCTGTGTACCTTATCTCTGTGTACCCTATCTCTGTGTACATGTTCCCTATCTCTGTGTACCCTCTCTCTGTGTACATGTTCCCTGTCTCTGTGAACATGTTCCCTCTCTCTGTGTGCATGTTCCCTCTCTCTGTGTGCATGTTCCCTCTCTCTGTGTGCATGTTCCCTCTCTCTGTGTGCATGTTCCCTCTCTCTGTGTGCATGTTCCCTCTCTGTGTACATGTTCCCTATTTCTGTGTACATGTTCCCTATCTCTGTGTACATGTTTCCTATCTCTGTGTACATGTTCCCTATCTCTGTGTACATGTTCCCTATCTCTGTGTACATGTTCCCTATCTCTGTGTACATGTTCCCTATCTCTGTGTACATGTTCCCTATCTCTGTGTACATGTTCCCTATCTCTGTGTACATGTTCCCTATCTCTGTGTACATGTTCCCTATCTCTGTGTACATGTTCCCTATCGCTGTGTACATGTTCCCTATCGCTGTGTACATGTTCCCGATCTCTGTGCATGTTCCCTATCTCTGTGTACATGTTCCCTATCGCTGTGTACATGTTCCCTATCTCTGTACATGTTCCCTATCTCTGTGTACATGCACCCTATCACTGTGTACATGTCCCCTCTCATTGTGTACATCTTCCCTATCACTGTGCACATGTTCCCTATCTCTGTGCACCCTATCTCAGTGTGCATGTTCCCTATCTCTGTGTACATGTTCCCTATCCCTGTGTACCCTATCTCTGTGTACATGTTCCCTATCTCTGTGTACTTGTTCCCTCTCTTTGTGTACATGTTCCCTATCTCTGTGTACATGTTCGCTATCTCTGTGTACATGTTCCCTATCTCTGTGTACCCTATCTCTGTGTGCATGTTCCCTATGTCTGTGTGCATGTTCCCTATCACTGTGTACATGTCCCCTCCCATTGTGTACATCTTCCCTATCTCTGTGTTCCCTATCTCTGTGTACATGTTCCCTATCTCTGTGTACATGTTTCCTATCTCTGTGGACCCTATCTCTGTGGACCCTATCTCTGTGTACATGTTCCCAATCTCTGTGTACCCTATGTCTGTGTACTTGTTCCCTATCTCTGTGTACATGTTCCCTCTCTCTGTGTACTTGTTCCCTCTCTCTGTGTACTTGTTCCCTATCTCTCTGTGCATGTTCCCTATCTCTCTGTGCATGTTCCCTATCTCTCTGTGCATGTTCCCTATCTCTGTATACATGTTCCCTATCTCTGAGTACATGTTCCCTATCTCTGAGTACATGTTCCCTATCTCTGAGTACATGTTCCCTATCTCTGAGTACATGTTCCCTATCTCTGAGTACATGTTCCCTATCTCTGAGTACATGTTCCCTATCTCTGAGTACATGTTCCCTATCTCTGAGTACATGTTCCCTATCTCTGAGTACATGCACCCTATCACTGTGTACATGTCCCCTCTCATTGTGTACATGTTCCCTATCACTGTGTACATGTCCCCTCTCATTGTGTACATCTTCCCTATCACTGTGTACATCTTCCCTATCTCTGTGTTCCCTATCTCTGTTTACAGGTTCCCTATCTCTGTGTACCCTATCTCTGTGTGCATGTTCCCTATCTCTGTCTACCCTATCTCTGTGTACATGTTCCCTATCTCTGTGTACATGTTCCCTATCCCTGTGTACCCTATCTCTGTGTACATGTTCCCTATCTCTGTGTACATGTTCCCTATCTCTGTGTACATGTTCCCTATCTCTGTGTACATGTTCCCTATCTCTGTGTACATGTTCCCTATCCCTGTGTACCCTATCTCTGTGTACATGTTCCCTATCTCTGTGTACATGTTCCCTATCTCTGTGTACATGTTCCCTATCTCTGTGCACATGTTCCCTATCTCTGTGCACATGTTCCCTATCTCTGTGTACCTGTTCCCACTCTCTGTGTACATGTTCCCTATCTCTGTGTACATGTTCGCTATCTGTGCATGTTCCCTCTCTCTGTGTACATGTTCCCTATCTCTGTGTACATGTTCGCTATCTCTGTGTACATGTTCCCTATCTCTCTGTACCCTATCTCTGTGCATGTTCCCTATCTCTGTGTACCCTATCTCTGTGTACATGTTCCCTATGTCTGTGTACATGTCCCCTCTCATTGTGTACCTCTTCCCTATCACTGTGTACATCTTCCCTATCTCTGTGTTCCCTATCTCCGTGTACATGTTCGCTATCTCTGTGTACCCTATCTCTGTGTGCATGTTCCCTATCTCATTGTACCCTATCTCTGTGTACATGTTCCCTATCTCTGTGTTCCCTATCTCTGTGTACATGTTTCCTATCACTGTGTACATGTTCCCTATCTCTGTGTGCATGTTCCCTATTTCTGTGTACTTGTGCCCACTCTGTGTACATGTTCCCTATCTCTGTGTACATGTTTCCTATCTCTGTGTGCATGTTCCCTATCTCCGTGTACCCTATCTCTGTGTACATGTTTCCTATCTCTGTGTACATGTTCCCTATCTCTGTGTACCCTATCTCTGTGTACATGTTTCCTATCATTGTGTACATGTTCCCTATCTCTGTGTACATGTTCCCTATCTCTGTGTACATGTTCCCTATCTCTGTGTACATGTTCCCTATCTCTGTGTACATGTTCCCTATCTCTGTGTACATGTTCCCTATTTCTGTGTACTTGTTCCCTCTCTCTGTGCACATGTTCCCTATCTCTGTGCACATGTTCCCTATATCTGTGCACATGTTCCCTATCTCTGTGCACATGTTCCCTATCTCTGTGCACATGTTCCCTATCTCTGTGTACATGTTCCCTATCTCTGTGTACATGTTCCCTATCTCTGTGTACCCTATCTCTGTGTACATGTTCCCTATCTCTGCGTACCCTATCTCTGTGTACATGCTTCCTATCTCTGTGGACCATATCTCTTGTGTACATGTTCCCTATCTCTGTGTACATGTTCCCTATATCTCTGTGCATGTTCCCTAGCTCTTAGTACATGTTCCCTATCTGTGTACATGTTCCCTATCGCTGAGTACATGTACCCTATCTCTGTGTACGTGTTCCCTATCTCTGTGTACCCTACCTCTGTGTACCTTATCTCTGTGTACCCTATCTCTGTGTACATGTTCCCTATCTCTGTGTACCCTCTCTCTGTGTACATGTTCCCTCTCTCTGTGTACATGTTCCCTCTCTCTGTGTGCATGTTCCCTCTCTCTGTGTGCATGTTCCCTCTCTCTGTGTACATGTTCTCTATCTCTGTGTACATGTTCCCTATCTCTGTGTACATGTTCCCTATCTCTGTGTACATGTTCCCTATCTCTGTGTACATGTTCCCTATCTCTGTGTACATGTTCCCTATCTCTGTGTACATGTTCCCTATCTCTGTGTACATGTTCCCTATCACTGTGTACATGTTCCCTATCTCTGTGCATGTTCCCTATCTCTGTGTACATGTTCCCTCTCATTGTGTACATCTTCCCTATCACTGTGTACATGTTCCCGATCTCTGTGCACCCTATCTCTGTGTGCATGTTCCCTATCTCTGTCTACCCCATCTCTGTGTACATGTTCCCTATGTCTGTGTACATGTTCCCTATCTCTGTGTACGCTATCTCTGTGCACATGTTCCCTATCTCTGTGCACATGTTCCCTATCCCTGTGTACCCTATCTCTGTGCACATGTTCCCTATCTCTGTGCACATGTTCCCTATCTCTGTGCACATGTTCCCTATCTCTGTGCACATGTTCCCTATCTCTGTGCACATGTTCCCTATCTCTGTGCACATGTTCCCTATCTCTGTGCACATGTTCCCTATCTCTGTGTACATGTTCCCTATCCCTGTGTACCCTATCTCTGTGCACATGTTCCCTATCTCTGTGCACATGTTCCCTATCTCTGTGCACATGTTCCCTATCTCTGTGCACATGTTCCCTATCTCTGTGCACATGTTCCCTATCTCTGTGCACATGTTCCCTATCTCTGTGCACATGTTCCCTATCTCTGTGTACATGTTCCCTATCTTTGTGTACCCTATCTCTGTGTACATGTTCCCTATCTCTGCGTACCCTATCTCTGTGTACATGCTTCCTATCTCTGTGGACCATATCTCTGTGTACATGTTCCCTATATCTCTGTGCATGTTCCCTATCTCTGTGTACATGTTCCCTATCTCTGTGTACATGTTCCCTATCTCTGTGTACATGTTCCCTAGCTCTGTGTACGTGTTCCCTATCTCTGTGTACGTGTTCCCTATCTCTGTGTACGTGTTCCCTATCTCTGTGTACATGTTCCCTATCTCTGTGTACGTGTTCCCTATCTATGCGTACCCTATCTCTGTGTGCATGTTCCCTAGCTCTGTGTACATGTTCCCTATCTCTGTGTACCCTATCTCTGTGTACCCTACCTCTGTGTACCTTATCTCTGTGTACCCTATCTCTGTGTACATGTTCCCTATCTCTGTGTACCCTCTCTCTGTGTGCATGTTCCCTCTCTCTGTGTACATGTTCTCTATCTCTGTGTACATGTTCCCTATTTCTGTGTACATGTTCCCTATTTCTGTGTACATGTTCCCTATCTCTGTGTACATGTTCCCTATCTCTGTGTACATGTTCCCTATCTCTGTGTACATGTTCCCTATCTCTGTGTACATGTTCCCTATCTCTGTGTACATGTTCCCTATCTCTGTGTAAATGTTCCCTATCTCTGTGTACATGTTCCCTATCTCTGTGTACATGTTCCCTATCGCTGTGTACATGTTCCCTATCGCTGTGTACATGTTCCCTATCGCTGTGTACATGTTCCCTATCTCTGTGTACATGTTCCCTATCTCTGTGTACATGCACCCT
The DNA here is from genome assembly GCF_052327205.1 of Somniosus microcephalus. Taxonomy (NCBI): domain Eukaryota; kingdom Metazoa; phylum Chordata; class Chondrichthyes; order Squaliformes; family Somniosidae; genus Somniosus; species Somniosus microcephalus. The sequence continues at coordinate 81,276,804 of NW_028225179.1, read as the reverse complement.
ATCACTGTGTACATGTCCCCTCTCATTGTGCACATCTTCCCTATCACGGTGTACATGTTCCCTATCTCTGTGCACCCTATCTCTGTGTGCATGTTCGCTATCTCTGTCTACCCCATCTCTGTGTACATGTTCCCTATGTCTGTGTACATGTTCCCTATCTCTGTGTACCCTATCTCTGTGTACATCTTCCCTATCTCTGTGTACATGTTCCCTATCCCTGTGTACCCTATCTCTGTGTACATGTTCCCTATCTCTGTGTACATGTTCCCTATCTCTGTGCACATGTTCCCTATCTCTGTGCACATGTTCCCTATCTCTGTGCACATGTTCCCTATCTCTGTGCACATGTTCCCTATCTCTGTGCACATGTTCCCTATCTCTGTGTACATGTTCCCTATCTCTGTGTACATGTTCGCTATCTCTGTGTACCCTATCTCTGTGTGCATGTTCCCTATCTCTGTGGACCCTATCTCTGTGTACATGTTCCCTATGTCTGTGTGCATGTTCCCTATCACTGTGTACATGTCCCCTCCCATTGTGTACATCTTCCCTATCACTGTGTACATCTTCCCTATCTCTGTGTTCCCTATCTCTGTGTACATGTTCCCTATCTCTGTGTTCCCTATCTCTGCGTACATGTTTCCTATCTCTGTGTACATGTTTCCTATCTCTGTGGACCCTATCTCTGTGTACATGTTCCCTATCTCTGTGTACCCTATCTCTGTGTACATGTTTCCTATCACTGTGTACATGGCCCCTCTCATTGTGTACATGTTCCCTATCTCTGTGTACATGTTCCCTATGTCTGTGTACCCTATCTGTGTACATGTTCCCTATCTCTGTGTACCCTATCTCTGTGTACATGTTCCCTATCTCTGTGTACATGTTCCCTATCTCTGTGTACATGTTCCCTATTTCTGTGTACTTGTTCCCTCTCTCTGTGTACATGTTCCCTATCTCTGTGCACATGTTCCCTATCTCTGTGCACATGTTCCCTATCTCTGTGCACATGTTCCCTATCTCTGAGTACATGTTCCCTATTTCTGTGTACTTGTTCCCTCTCTTTGTGTACATGTTCCCTATCTCTGTGTACATGTTCCCTATCTCTGCGTACATGTTCCCTATCTCTGTGCACCCTATCTCTGTGTACATGTTCCCTATCTCTGTGTACATGTTCCCGCTCTCTGTGTACTTGTTCCCTCTCTCTGTGTACTTGTTCCCTCTCTCTGTGTACTTGTTCCCTCTCTCTGTGTACATGTTCCCTATCTCTGTGTACATGTTCCCTATCTCTGTGTACATGTTCCCTATCTCTCTGTGCATGTTCCCTATCTCTCTGTGCATGTTCCCTATCTCTGTGCATGTTCCCTCTCTCTGTGTACATGTTCCCTATTTCTGTGTACATGTTCCCTATCTCTGTGTACATGTTCCCTATTTCTGTGTACTTGTGACCACTCTCTGTGTACATGTTCCCTATCTCTGTGTACATGTTACCTATCTCTCTGTGCATGTTCCCTATCTCTCTGTGCATGTTCCCTCTCTCTGTGTACATGTTCCCTATTTCTGTGTACATGTTCCCTATCTCTGTGGACATGTTCCCTATCTCTGTGTACCCTCTCTCTGTGTACATGTTCCCTCTCTCTGTGTGCATGTTCCCTCTCTCTGTGTGCATGTTCCCTCTCTCTGTGTGCATGTTCCCTCTCTCTGTGTGCATGTTCCCTCTCTCTGTGTGCATGTTCCCTCTCTCTGTGTGCATGTTCCCTCTCTCTGTGTACATGTTCCCTCTCTCTGTGTACATGTTCTCTATCTCTGTGTACATGTTCCCTATCTCTGTGTACATGTTCCCTATCTCTGTGTACATGTTCCCTATCTCTGTGTACATGTTCCCTATCTCTGTGTACATGTTCCCTATCTCTGAGTACATGTCCCCTATCTCTGTGTACATGTTCCCTATCTCTGTGTACATGTTCCCGATCTCTGTGCATGTTCCCTATCTCTGTGAACATGTTCCCTATCGCTGTGTACATGTTCCCTATCTCTGTGCATGTTCCCTATCTCTGAGTACATGTTCCCTATCTCTGTGTACATGCACCCTATCACTGTGTACATGTCCCCTCTCATTGTGTACATGTTCCCTATCACTGTGTACATGTCCCCTCTCATTGTGTACATCTTCCCTATCACTGTGTACATCTTCCCTATCTCTGTGTTCCCTATCTCTGTTTACAGGTTCCCTATCTCTGTGTACATGTTCCCTATCTCTGTGTACCCTATCTCTGTGTGCATGTTCCCTATCTCTGTCTACCCTATCTCTGTGTACATGTTCCCTATGTCTGTGTACATGTTCCCTATTTCTGTGTACCCTATCTCTGTGTACATGTTCCCTATCTCTGTGTACATGTTCCCTATCTCTGTGTACATGTTCCCTATCTCTGTGTACATGTTCCCTATCTCTGTGTACATGTTCCCTATGTCTGTGCACATGTTCCCTATCTCTGTGCACATGTTCCCTATCTCTGTGCACATGTTCCCTATCTCTGTGTACATGTTCCCTATCTCTGTGTACATGTTCCCTATTTCTGTGTACTTGTTCCCTCTCTTTGTGCACATGTTCCCTATCTCTGTGTACATGTTCCCTATCTCTGTGTACCTGTTCCCACTCTCTGTGTACATGTTCCCTATCTCTGTGTACATGTTCCCTATCTCTCTGTGCATGTTCCCTCTCTCTGTGTACATGTTCCCTATCTCTGTGTACATGTTCCCTATCTATCTGTACCCTATCTCTGTGCATGTTCCCTATCTCTGTGTACCCTATCTCTGTGTGCATGTTCCCTATCTCTGTGGACCCTATCTCTGTGTACATGTTCCCTATGTCTGTGTGCATGTTCCCTATCACTGTGTACATGTCCCCTCCCATTGTGTACATCTTCCCTATCACTGTGTACATCTTCCCTATCTCTGTGTTCCCTATCTCCGTGTACATGTTCGCTATCTCTGTGTACCCTATTTCTGTGTGCATGTTCCCTATCTCAGTGTACCCTATCTCTGTGTACATCTTTTCTATCTCTGTGTACCCTATCTCTGTGTACATGTTTCCTATCACTGTGTACATGTCCCCTCTCATTGTGTACATGTTCCCTATCTCTGTGTACATGTTCCCTATCTCTGTGTACCCTATCTGTGTACATGTTCCCTATCTCTGTGTACCCTATCTCTGTGTACATGTTCCCTATCTCTGTGTACATGTTCCCTATCTCTGTGAACATGTTCCCTATCTCTGTGTACATGTTCCCTATCTCTGTGTACATGTTCCCTATCTCTGTGTACATGTTCCCTATTTCTGTGTACTTGTTCTCTCTCTCTGTGTACATGTTCCCTATCTCTGTGTACATGTTCCCTATTTCTGTGTACTTGTTCCCTCTCTTTGTGTACATGTTCCCTATCTCTGTGTACATGTTCCCTATCTCTCTGTGCATGTTCCCTCTCTCTGTGTACATGTTCCCTATTTCTGTGTACATGTTCCCTATCTCTGTGTACATGTTCCCTATTTCTGTGTACTTGTGCCCACTCTGTGCACATGTTCCCTATCTCTGTGTACATGTTCCCTATCTCCGTGTACCCTATCTCTGTGTACATGTTCCCTATCTCTGTGTTCCCTATCTCTGTGTACATGTTTCCTATCTCTGTGTACATGTTTCCTATCTCTGTGGACCCTATCTCTGTGTACATGTTCCCTATCTCTGTGTACCCTATCTCTGTGTACATGTTTCCTATCATTGTGTACATGTTCCCTATCTCTGTGTACATGTTCCCTATCTCTGTGTACATGTTCCCTAACTCTGTGTACATGTTCCCTATCTCTGTGTACATGTTCCCTATTTCTGTGTACATGTTCCCTATCTCTGTGCACATGTTCCCTATCACTGTGCACATGTTCCCTATCTCTGTGTACATGTTCCCTATCTCTGTGTACATGTTCCCTATCTCTGTGTACATGTTCCCTATCTCTGTGTACATGTTCCCTATCTCTGTGCATGTTCCCTCTCTCTGTGTACATGTTCCCTATCTCTGTGTACATGTTCCCTATCTCTGTGCACATGTTCCCTATCTCTGTGCGCATGTTCCCTATCTCTGTGCGCATGTTCCCTATCTCTGTGCACATGTTCCCTATCTCTGTGCACATGTTCCCTATCTCTGTGCACATGTTCCCTATCTCTGTGTACATGTTCCCTATCTCTGAGTACATGTTCCCTATTTCTGTGTTCCCTATCTCTGTGCACATGTTCCCTATCTCTGTGCACATGTTCCCTATCTCTGTGTACATGTTCCCTATCTCTGTGTATCCTATCTCTGTGTACATGTTCCCTATCTCTGTGTACATGTTCCCTATCTCTGTGTACATGTTCCCTATCTCTGTGTACATGTTCCCTATCTCTGTGTACATGTTCCCTATCTCTGTGTACATGTTCCCTCTCTGTGTACATGTTCCCTCTCTGTGTACATGTTCCCTCTCTCTGTGTACATGTTCCCTCTCTCTGTGTACATGTTCCCTCTCTCTGTGTACATGTTCCCTCTCTCTGTGTACATGTTCCCTCTCTCTGTGTACATGTTCCCTCTCTCTGTGTACATGTTCCCTCTCTCTGTGTACATGTTCCCTCTCTCTGTGTACATGTTCCCTCTCTCTGTGTACATGTTCCCTCTCTCTGTGTACATGTTCCCTCTCTCTGTGTACATGTTCCCTCTCTCCGTGTACATGTTCCCTCTCTCTGTGTACATGTTCCCTCTCTCTGTTTACATGTTCCCTCTCTCTGTGTACATGTTCCCTATTTCTGTGTACAAGTTCCCCATCTCTGTGTACATGTTCCCCATCTCTGTGTAAATGTTCCCCATCTCTGTGTAAATGTTCCCCATCTCTGTGTAAATGTTCCCCATCTCTGAGTACATGTTCCCCATCTCTGTGTACCCTATCTCTGTGTACATGTTCCCTATCTCTGTGTACATGTTCCCTATCTCTGTGTGCATGTTCCCTATCTCTGTGTGCATGTTCCCTAGCTCTGTGTACCCTATCTCTGTGTTCATGTTCCCTATCTCTGTGTTCCCTATCTCTGTGTACATGTTTCCTATCTCAGTGTACATGTTCCCTATCTCTGTGGACCCTATCTCTGTGTACATGTTCCCTATCTCTGTGTACACTCCCTCTGTGTGCATGTTTCCTATCTCTGTGTACATTTTCCCTCTCATTGTGTACATGTTCCCTGTCTCTGTGTTCCCTATCTCTGTGTACATGTTCCCTATCCCTGTGTACCCTATCTGTGTACATGTTCCCTATCTCTGTGTACATGTTCCCTATCTGTGTACATGTTCCCTATCTGTGTACATGTTCCCTATCTGTGTACATGTTCCCTATCTCTGTGTACATGTTCCCTATCTCTGTGTACATGTTCCCTATCTGTGTACATGTTCCCTATCTCTGTGTACATGTTCCCTATCTCTGTGTACATGTTCCCTATCTCTGTGTACATGTTCCCTATCTCTGAGTACATGTTCCCTATCTGAGTACATGTTCCCTATCTGAGTACATGTTCCCTATCTGTGTACATGTTCCCTATCTGTGTACATGTTCCCTATCTGTGTACATGTTCCCTATCTGTGTACATGTTCCCTATCTGTGTACATGTTCCCTATCTCTGTGTACATGTTCGCTATCTCTGTGTACATGTTCCCTATCTCTGTGTACATGTTCCCTATCTCTGTGTACATGTTCCCTATCTGTGTACATGTTCCCTATCTCTGTGTACATGTTCCCTATCTCTGTGTACATGTTCCCTATCTCTGTGTACATGTTCCCTATCTCTGAGTACATGTTCCCTATCTGAGTACATGTTCCCTATCTGAGTACATGTTCCCTATCTCTGTGTACATGTTCCCTATCTCTGTGTACATGTTCCCTATCTCTGAGTACATGTTCCCGATCTGAGTACATGTTCCCTATCTGAGTACATGTTCCCTATCTCGGTGTACATGTTCCCTATCTCGGTGTACATGTTCCCTGTCTCGGTGTACATGTTCCCTGTCTCGGTGTACATGTTCCCTGTCTCTGTGTACATGTTCCCTATCTCTGTGTACATGTTCCCTATCTCTGTGTACATGTTCCCTATATCTCTGTACCTGTACCCTCTCTCTGTGTACATGTTCCCTATCTCTGTGTACCCTCTCTCTGTGTACATGTTCCCTATCTCTGGGTTCCCTGTCTCGGTGTACATGCTCCCTGTCTCGGTGTACATGTTCCCTGTCTCGGTGTACATGTTCCCTGTCTCGGTGTACATGTTCCCTGTCTCGGTGTACATGTTCCCTGTCTCGGTGTACATGTTCCCTGTCTCGGTGTACATGTTCCCTGTCTCGGTGTACATGTTCCCTGTCTCGGTGTACATGTTCCCTGTCTCGGTGTACATGTTCCCTGTCTCGGTGTACATGTTCCCTGTCTCGGTGTACATGTTCCCTGTCTCGGTGTACATGTTCCCTCTCTCGGTGTACATGTTCCCTCTCTCGGTGTACATGTTCCCTCTCTCGGTGTACATGTTCCCTCTCTCGGTGTACATGTTCCCTCTCTCGGTGTACATGTTCCCTCTCTCGGTGTACCCTCTCTCTGTGTGCATGTTCCCTATCTCTGTGTACCCTATCTCTGTGTACATGTTCCCTATCTCTGTGTACCCTATCTCTGAGTACATGTCCCCTATCACTGTGTACAAGTCCCCTCTCATTGTGTACATGTTCCCTATCACTGTGTACATGTTCCCTATCTCTGTGGACCCTGTCTCTGTGTACATGTTCCCTATCTCTGTGCACATGTTCCCTATCTCTGTGTACATGTTCCCTATCTCTGTGGACCCTATCTCTGTGTACACGTTCCCGATCTCTGTGTACATGTTCCCTATCTCTGTGTACCCTCTCTCTGTGTGCATGTTCCCTATCTCTGTGTACATGTTCCCTATCTCTGTATACCCTATCTCTGTGTACATGTTCCCTGTCTCTGTGTTCCCTCTCTCTGTGTACATGCTCCCTATCTATGTGTAACCCTTCCCTATCTGTGTACATGTTGCCTATCTCTGTGTAACCTTTCTCTGTGTACATGTTCCCTATCTCTGTGTAGCCTATCTCTGTGTACATGTTTCCTATCTTTGTGTACATGTACCCTATCTCTGTGTACATGTTTCCTATCTCTGTGTTCCCTATCTCTGTGCACCCCCTCTCTCTGTACATGTTCCCTATCTCTGTGTACCCTATCTCTGTGTACATGTTCCCTATCTTTGTGTACCCTCTCTCTGTGTACATGTTCCCTATCTCTGTGTACATGTTCCCTATCTCTGTGTACCCTATCTCTGTGTACATGTTCCCTATCTCTGTGGACCCTATCTCTGTGTACATGATCCCTACCTCTGTGGACCCTATCTCTGTGTACATGTTCCCTATCTCTGTGTACCCTCTCTCTGTGTGCATGTTTCCTATCTCTGTGTACATGTTCCCTCTCTCTGTGTACATGCTCCCTATCTATGTGTACCCTATCTCTGTGTATATATTCCCTATCTCTGTGTACATGTTCCCTATCTCTGTGGACCCTATCTCTGTGTACACGTTCCCGATCTCTGTGTACATGTTCCCTATCTCTGTGTACCCTCTCTCTCTGTGCATGTTCCCTATCTCTGTGTACATGTTCCCTATCTCTGTATACCCTATCTCTGTGTACATGTTCCCTGTCTCTGTGTACATGTCCCCTCTCATTGTGTACATGTTCCCTATCACTGTGTACATGTTCCCTATCTCTGTGTACCCTATCTCTGGGTACATGTTCCCTATCTCTGTGTACATGTTCCCTATCTCTGTGTACCCTACCTCTGTGTGCATGTTCCCTATCTCTGTGTACCCTATCTCTGGGTACATGTTCCCTATCTCTGTGTGCATGTTCCCTATCTCTGTGTGCATGTTCACTATCTCTGTGTACATGTTCCCTATCTCTGTGTACATGTTCCCTATCTCTGTGGACCCCTTCGCTATCTCTGTGTACATGTTCCCTATCTGTGTACCCTATCTCTGTGTACATGTTCCCTATCTCTGTGTACCCTATCTCTGTGTACATGTTCCCTATCTCTGTGTACCCTATCTCTGTGTACATGCTCCCTATCTATGTGTACCCTCTCTCTGTGTATATGTTCCCTATCTCTGTGTACATGTTCCCTATCTCTGTGTAACCCTTCCCTATCTCTGTGTACATGTTGCCTATCTCTGTGTACCCTATCTCTGTGTACATGTTTCCTATCTTTGTGTACATGTTCCCTATCTCTGTGTTCCCTATCTCTGTGTACATGTTTCCTATCTTTGTGTACATGTACCCTATCTCTGTGTACATGTTTCCTATCTTTGTGTACATGTTCCCTATCTCTGTGTTCCCTATCTCCGTGTACATGTTCCCTATCTCTGTGTACCCTATCTCTGTGTACATGTTCCCTATCTCTGTGTACCCTATCTCTGTGTACATGTTCCCTATCTCTGTGTTCCCTCTCTCTGTGTACATGCTCCCTATCTATGTGTACCCTCTCTCTGTGTATATGTTCCCTATCTCTGTGTACATGTTCCCTATCTCTGTGTAACCCTTCCCTATCTCTGTGTACATGTTGCCTATCTCTGTGTAACCTTTCTCTGTGTACATGTTCCCTATCTCTGTGTTCCCTTTCTCTGTGTACATGTTCCCTATCTCTGTGTACCCTATCTCTGTGTACATGTTTCCTATCTTTGTGTACATGTTCCCTATCTCTGTGTTCCCTATCTCTGTGTACATGTTTCCTATCTTTGTGTACATGTACCCTATCTCTGTGTACATGTTTCCTATCTCTGTGTTCCCTATCTCTGTGCACCCTCTCTCTCTGTACATGTTCCCTATCTCTGTGTACCCTATCTCTGTGTACACATTCCCTATCTTTGTGTACCCTCTCTCTGTGTACATGTTCCCTATCTCTGTGTACATGTTCCCTATCTCTGTGTACCCTATCTCTGTGTACATGTTCCCTATCTCTGTGGACCCTATCTCTGTGTACATGATCCCTACCTCTGTGGACCCTATCTCTGTGTACATGTTCCCTATCTCTGTGTACCCTCTCTCTGTGTGCATGTTTCCTATCTCTGTGTACATGTTCCCTCTCTCTGTGTACATGCTCCCTATCTATGTGTACCCTCTCTCTGTGTATATGTTCCCTATCTCTGTGTACATGTTCCCTATCTCTGTGTAACCCTTCCCTATCTCTGTGTACATGTTGCCTATCTCTGTGTAACCTTTCTCTGTGTACATGTTCCCTATCTCTGTGTTCCCTTTCTCTGTGTACATGTTCCCTATCTCTGTGTACCCTATCTCTGTGTACATGTTTCCTATCTTTGTGTACATGTTCCCTATCTCTGTGTTCCCTAACTCTGTGTACATGTACCCTATCTCTGTGTACATGTTTCCTATCTCTGTGTTCCCTATCTCTGTGCACCCTCTCTCTCTGTACATGTTCCCTATCTCTGTGTACCCTATCTCTGTGTACATGTTCCCTATCTTTGTGTACCCTCTCTCTGTGTACATGTTCCCTATCTCTGTGTACATGTTCCCTATCTCTGTGTACCCTATCTCTGTGTACATGTTCCCTATCTCTGTGGACCCTATCTCTGTGTACATGATCCCTACCTCTGTGGACCCTATCTCTGTGTACATGTTCCCTATCTCTGTGTACCCTATCTCTGTGTACATGTTCCCTATCTCTGTGGACCCTATCTCTGTGTACATGTTCCCTATCTCTGTGTACCCTCTCTCTGTGTGCATGTTTCCCATCTCTGTGTACATGTTCCCTCTCTCTGTGTACATGTTCCCTATCTCTGTGTACACTCTCTCTGTGTACATGTTCCCTACCTCTGTTTTCCCTATCTCTGTGTACATGTTCCCTATCACTGTGTACATGTTCCCTCTCATTGTGTACATGTTCCCTCTCATTGTGTACATGTTCCCTATCTCTGTGTACATGTTCCCTATCTCTGTGTACATGTTCCCTATCTCTGTGTACATGTTCCCTATCTCTGTGGACCCTATCTCTGTGTACATGTTCCCTATCTCTGTGTACATGTTCCCTTTCTCTGTGGACCCCTTCCCTATCTCTGTGTACTTGTTCCCTCTCTCTGTGTAACCTATCTCTGTGTACAGGTTTCCTATCTCGGTGGACACCTTCCCTATCTCTGTGTACATGTTCCCTATCTCTATGTACCCTCTCTCTGTGTACATGTTCCCTATCTCTGTGTACCCTATCTCTGTGTACATGTTTCCTATCTTTGTGTACATGTTCCCTATCTCTGTGTTCCCTATCTCTGTGTACATGTTCCCTATCTCTGTGTACATGTTCCCTATTTCTGTGTACTTGTTCCCTCTCTCTGTGCACATGTTCCCTATCTCTGTGCACATGTTCCCTATATCTGTGCACATGTTCCCTATCTCTGTGCACATGTTCCCTATCTCTGTGTACATGTTCCCTATCTCTGTGTACCCTATCTCTGTGTACATGTTCCCTATCTCTGCGTACCCTATCTCTGTGTACATGTTCCCTATCTCTGTGTACATGTTCCCTATCTCTGTGTACATGCACCCTATCACTGTGTACATGTCCCCTCTCATTGTGTACATCTTCCCTATCACTGTGTACATGTTCCCTATCTCTGTGCACCCTATCTCTGTGTGCATGTTCCCTATCTCTGTCTACCCCATCTCTGTGTACATGTTCCCTATCTCTGTGTACCCTATCTCTGTGCACATGTTCCCTATCTCTGTGCACATGTTCCCTATCCCTGTGTACCCTATCTCTGTGCACATGTTCCCTATCTCTGTGCACATGTTCCCTATCTCTGTGCACATGTTCCCTATCTCTGTGCACATGTTCCCTATCTCTGTGCACATGTTCCCTATCTCTGTGCACATGTTCCCTATCTCTGTGCACATGTTCCCTATCTTTGTGTACCCTATCTCTGTGTACATGTTCCCTCTCTCTGTGTACATGTTCCCTATCTCTGTGTACATGTTCCCTATCTATCTGTACCCTATCTCTGTGCATGTTCCCTATCTCTGTGTACCCTATCTCTGTGTGCATGTTCCCTATCTCTGTGGACCCCATCTCTGTGTACATGTTCCCTATGTCTGTGTGCATGTTCCCTATCACTGTGTACATGTCCCCTCTCATTGTGTACATCTTCCCTATCACTGTGTACATCTTCCCTATCTCTGTGTTCCCTATCTCCGTGTACATGTTCGCTATCTCTGTGTACCCTATTTCTGTGTGCATGTTCCCTATCTCAGTGTACCCTATCTCTGTGTACATCTTTTCTATCTCTGTGTACCCTATCTCTGTGTACATGTTTCCTATCACTGTGTACATGTCCCCTCTCATTGTGTACATGTTCCCTATCTCTGTGTACATGTTCCCTATTTCTGTGTACTTGTTCTCTCTCTCTGTGTACATGTTCCCTATCTCTGTGTACATGTTCCCTATTTCTGTGTACTTGTTCCCTCTCTTTGTGTACATGTTCCCTATCTCTGTGTACATGTTCCCTATCTCTCTGTGCATGTTCCCTCTCTCTGTGTACATGTTCCCTATCTCTGTGTACATGTTCCCTATTTCTGTGTACTTGTGCCCACTCTGTGCACATGTTCCCTATCTCTGTGTACATGTTCCCTATCTCCGTGTACCCTATCTCTGTGTACATGTTCCCTATCTCTGTGTTCCCTATCTCTGTGTACATGTTTCCTATCTCTGTGTACATGTTTCCTATCTCTGTGGACCCTATCTCTGTGTACATGTTCCCTATCTCTGTGTACCCTATCTCTGTGTACATGTTTCCTATCATTGTGTACATGTTCCCTATCTCTGTGTACATGTTCCCTATCTCTGTGTACATGTTCCCTAACTCTGTGTACATGTTCCCTATCTCTGTGTACATGTTCCCTATTTCTGTGTACATGTTCCCTATCTCTGTGCACATGTTCCCTATCACTGTGCACATGTTCCCTATCTCTGTGCACATGTTCCCTATCTCTGTGCACATGTTCCCTATCTCTGTGTACATGTTCCCTATCTCTGTGTACATGTTCCCTATCTCTGTGTACATGTTCCCTATCTCTGTGTACATGTTCCCTATCTCTGTGCATGTTCCCTCTCTCTGTGTACATGTTCCCTCTCTCTGTGTACATGTTCCCTATCTCTGTGTACATGTTCCCTATCTCTGTGTACATGTTCCCTATCTCTGTGTGCATGTTCCCTATCTCTGTGCGCATGTTCCCTATCTCTGTGCACATGTTCCCTATCTCTGTGCACATGTTCCCTATCTCTGTGCACATGTTCCCTATCTCTGTGCACATGTTCCCTATCTCTGTGTACATGTTCCCTATCTCTGAGTACATGTTCCCTATTTCTGTGTTCCCTATCTCTGTGCACATGTTCCCTATCTCTGTGTACATGTTCCCTATCTCTGTGTATCCTATCTCTGTGTACATGTTCCCTATCTCTGTGTACATGTTCCCTATCTCTGTGTACATGTTCCCTATCTCTGTGTACATGTTCCCTCTCTGTGTACATGTTCCCTCTCTCTGTGTACATGTTCCCTCTCTCTGTGTACATGTTCCCTCTCTCTGTGTACATGTTCCCTCTCTCTGTGTACATGTTCCCTCTCTCTGTGTACATGTTCCCTCTCTCTGTGTACATGTTCCCTCTCTCTGTGTACATGTTCCCTCTCTCCGTGTACATGTTCCCTCTCTCTGTGTACATGTTCCCTCTCTCTGTTTACATGTTCCCTCTCTCTGTGTACATGTTCCCTATTTCTGTGTACAAGTTCCCCATCTCTGTGTACATGTTCCCCATCTCTGTGTAAATGTTCCCCATCTCTGTGTAAATGTTCCCCATCTCTGTGTAAATGTTCCCCATCTCTGAGTACATGTTCCCCATCTCTGTGTACCCTATCTCTGTGTACATGTTCCCTATCTCTGTGTACATGTTCCCTATCTCTGTGTGCATGTTCCCTATCTCTGTGTGCATGTTCCCTTGCTCTGTGTACCCTATCTCTGTGTTCATGTTCCCTATCTCTGTGTTCCCTATCTCTGTGTACATGTTTCCTATCTCAGTGTACATGTTCCCTATCTCTGTGGACCCTATCTCTGTGTACATGTTCCCTATCTCTGTGTACACTCCCTCTGTGTGCATGTTTCCTATCTCTGTGTACATTTTCCCTCTCATTGTGTACATGTTCCCTGTCTCTGTGTTCCCTATCTCTGTGTACATGTTCCCTATCCCTGTGTACCCTATCTGTGTACATGTTCCCTATCTCTGTGTACATGTTCCCTATCTGTGTACATGTTCCCTATCTGTGTACATGTTCCCTATCTCTGTGTACATGTTCCCTATCTGTGTACATGTTCCCTATCTCTGTGTACATGTTCCCTATCTCTGTGTACATGTTCCCTATCTCTGTGTACATGTTCCCTATCTCTGTGTACATGTTCCCTATCTCTGAGTACATGTTCCCTATCTGAGTACATGTTCCCTATCTGTGTACATGTTCCCTATCTGTGTACATGTTCCCTATCTGTGTACATGTTCCCTATCTGTGTACATGTTCCCTATCTGTGTACATGTTTCCTATCTGTGTACATGTTCCCTATCTCTGTGTACATGTTCGCTATCTCTGTGTACATGTTCCCTATCTCTGTGTACATGTTCCCTATCTCTGTGTACATGTTCCCTATCTGTGTACATGTTCCCTATCTCTGTGTACATGTTCCCTATCTCTGTGTACATGTTCCCTATCTCTGTGTACATGTTCCCTATCTCTGTGTACATGTTCCCTATCTCTGTGTACATGTTCCCTATCTCTGAGTACATGTTCCCTATCTGAGTACATGTTCCCTATCTGAGTACATGTTCCCTATCTGAGTACATGTTCCCTATCTGAGTACATGTTCCCTATCTCTGTGTACATGTTCCCTATCTCTGTGTACATGTTCCCTATCTCTGAGTACATGTTCCCTATCTGAGTACATGTTCCCTATCTGAGTACATGTTCCCGATCTGAGTACATGTTCCCTATCTGAGTACATGTTCCCTATCTCGGTGTACATGTTCCCTGTCTCGGTGTACATGTTCCCTGTCTCGGTGTACATGTTCCCTGTCTCGGTGTACATGTTCCCTGTCTCGGTGTACATGTTCCCTATCTCTGTGTACATGTTCCCTATCTCTGTGTACATGTTCCCTATCTCTGTGTACATGTTCCCTATCTCTGTGTACATGTTCCCTATCTCTCTGTTCCCTATCTCTGTGTACATGTTTCCTATCTCTGTGCACCCTCTCTCTGTGTACATGTTCCCTATCTCTGTGTACCCTCTCTCTGTGTACATGTTCCCTATCTCTGGGTTCCCTGTCTCGGTGTACATGTTCCCTGTCTCGGTGTACATGTTCCCTGTCTCGGTGTACATGTTCCCTGTCTCGGTGTACATGTTCCCTGTCTCGGTGTACATGTTCCCTGTCTCGGTGTACATGTTCCCTGTCTCGGTGTACATGTTCCCTGTCTCGGTGTACATGTTCCCTATCTCGGTGTACATGTTCCCTGTCTCGGTGTACATGTTCCCTGTCTCGGTGTACATGTTCCCTCTCTCGGTGTACATGTTCCCTCTCTCGGTGTACATGTTCCCTCTCTCGGTGTACATGTTCCCTCTCTCGGTGTACATGTTCCCTCTCTCGGTGTACATGTTCCCTCTCTCGGTGTACCCTCTCTCTGTGTGCATGTTCCCTATCTCTGTGTACCCTATCTCTGTGTACATGTTCCCTATCTCTGTGTACATGTTCCCTATCTCTGTGTACCCTATCTCTGAGTACATGTCCCCTATCACTGTGTACAAGTCCCCTCTCATTGTGTACATGTTCCCTATCACTGTGTACATGTTCCCTATCTCTGTGGACCCTGTCTCTGTGTACATGTTCCCTATCTCTGTGCACATGTTCCCTATCTCTGTGTACATGTTCCCTATCTCTGTGGACCCTATCTCTGTGTACACGTTCCCGATCTCTGTGTACATGTTCCCTATCTCTGTGTACCCTCTCTCTGTGTGCATGTTCCCTATCTCTGTGTACATGTTCCCTATCTCTGTATACCCTATCTCTGTGTACATGTTCCCTGTCTCTGTGTTCCCTCTCTCTGTGTACATGCTCCCTATCTATGTGTAACCCTTCCCTATCTGTGTACATGTTGCCTATCTCTGTGTAACCTTTCTCTGTGTACATGTTCCCTATCTCTGTGTAGCCTATCTCTGTGTACATGTTTCCTATCTTTGTGTACATGTACCCTATCTCTGTGTACATGTTTCCTATCTCTGTGTTCCCTATCTCTGTGCACCCTCTCTCTCTGTACATGTTCCCTATCTCTGTGTACCCTATCTCTGTGTACATGTTCCCTATCTTTGTGTACCCTCTCTCTGTGTACATGTTCCCTATCTCTCTGTACATGTTCCCTATCTCTGTGGACCCTATCTCTGTGTACATGATCCCTACCTCTGTGGACCCTATCTCTGTGTACATGTTCCCTATCTCTGTGTACCCTCTCTCTGTGTGCATGTTTCCTATCTCTGTGTACATGTTCCCTCTCTCTGTGTACATGCTCCCTATCTATGTGTACCCTCTCTCTCTGTGCATGTTCCCTATCTCTGTGTACATGTTCCCTATCTCTGTGGACCCTATCTCTGTGGACCCTATCTCTGTGTACACGTTCCCGATCTCTGTGTACATGTTCCCTATCTCTGTGTACCCTCTCTCTCTGTGCATGTTCCCTATCTCTGTGTACATGTTCCCTATCTCTGTATACCCTATCTCTGTGTACATGTTCCCTGTCTCTGTGTACATGTCCCCTCTCATTGTGTACATGTTCCCTATCACTGTGTACATGTTCCCTATCTCTGTGTACCCTATCTCTGGGTACATGTTCCCTATCTCTGTGTACATGTTCCCTATCTCTGTGTACCCTACCTCTGTGTGCATGTTCCCTATCTCTGTGTACCCTATCTCTGGGTACATGTTCCCTATCTCTGTGTGCATGTTCCCTATCTCTGTGTGCATGTTCACTATCTCTGTGTACATGTTCCCTATCTCTGTGTACATGTTCCCTATCTCTGTGGACCCCTTCGCTATCTCTGTGTACATGTTCCCTATCTGTGTACCCTATCTCTGTGTACATGTTCCCTATCTCTGTGTACCCTATCTCTGTGTACATGTTCCCTATCTCTGTGTACCCTATCTCTGTGTACATGCTCCCTATCTATGTGTACCCTCTCTCTGTGTATATGTTCCCTATCTCTGTGTACATGTTCCCTATCTCTGTGTAACCCTTCCCTATCTCTGTGTACATGTTGCCTATCTCTGTGTAACCTTTCTCTGTGTACATGTTCCCTATCTCTGTGTTCCCTTTCTCTGTGTACATGTTCCCTATCTCTGTGTACCCTATCTCTGTGTACATGTTTCCTATCTTTGTGTACATGTTCCCTATCTCTGTGTTCACTATCTCTGTGTACATGTTCCCTATCTCTGTGTACATGTTCCCTATCTTTGTGTACCCTCTCTCTGTGTACATGTTCCCTATCTCTGTGTACATGTTCCCTATCTCTGTGTACCCTATCTCTGTGTACATGTTCCCTATCTCTGTGGACCCTATCTCTGTGTACATGATCCCTACCTCTGTGGACCCTATCTCTGTGTACATGTTCCCTATCTCTGTGTACCCTCTCTCTGTGTGCATGTTTCCTATCTCTGTGTACATGTTCCCTCTCTCTGTGTACATGCTCCCTATCTATGTGTACCCTCTCTCTGTGTATATATTCCCTATCTCTGTGTACATGTTCCCTATCTCTGTGTACCCCTTCCCTATCTCTGTGTACATGTTGCCTATCTCTGTGTAACCTTTCTCTGTGTACATGTTCCCTATCTCTGTGTTCCCTTTCTCTGTGTACATGTTCCCTATCTCTGTGTACCCTATCTCTGTGTACATGTTTCCTATCTTTGTGTACATGTTCCCTATCTCTGTGTTCCCTAACTCTGTGTACATGTACCCTATCTCTGTGTACATGTTTCCTATCTCTGTGTTCCCTATCTCTGTGCACCCTCTCTCTCTGTACATGTTCCCTATCTCTGTGTACCCTATCTCTGTGTACATGTTCCCTATCTCTGTGGACCCTATCTCTGTGTACATGTTCCCTATCACTGTGTACATGTTCCCTATCTCTGTGGACCCTATCTCTGTGTGCATGTTCCCTATCTCTGTGTACATGTTCCCTATCTCTGTGTACATGTTCCCTATCTCTGTGGACCCTATCTCTGTGTACACGTTCCCGATCTCTGTGTACATGTTCCCTATCTCTGTGTACCCTCTCTCTCTGTGCATGTTCCCTATCTCTGTGTACATGTTCCCTATCTCTGTATACCCTATCTCTGTGTACATGTTCCCTGTCTCTGTGTACATGTCCCCTCTCATTGTGTACATGTTCCCTATCACTGTGTACATGTTCCCTATCTCTGTGTACCCTATCTCTGGGTACATGTTCCCTATCTCTGTGTACATGTTCCCTTTCTCTGTGGACCCCTTCCCTATCTCTGTGTACTTGTTCCCTCT
The DNA here is from genome assembly GCF_052327205.1 of Somniosus microcephalus. Lineage (NCBI taxonomy): Eukaryota > Metazoa > Chordata > Chondrichthyes > Squaliformes > Somniosidae > Somniosus > Somniosus microcephalus. The sequence goes on along the minus strand of NW_028225179.1, from coordinate 81,259,098 downwards.
CTCTGTGTAACCTATCTCTGTGTACATGTTTCCTATCTCGGTGGACACCTTCCCCATCTCTGTGTACATGTTCCCTATCTCTATGTACCCTCTCTCTGTGTGCATGTTTCCTATCTATGTGTACATGTTCCCTATCTCTGTGTACTTGTTCCCTCTCTCTGTGTAACCTATCTCTGTGTACATGTTTCCTATCTATGTGGACACCATCCCTATCTCTGTGTACATGTTCCCTATCTCTGTACCCTCTCTCTGTGTACATGTTCCCTATCTCTGTGTACCCTATCTCTGTGTGCATGTTCCCTATTTCTGTGTACATGTTCCCTATCTCTGTGTACCCTACCTCTGTGTGCATGTTCCCTATCTCTGTGTACCCTATCTCCGTGTGCATGTTCCCTATCTCTGTGGACCCTATCTCTGTGTGCATGTTTCCTATCTCTGTGTACATGTTCCCTATCTCTGTGTACCCTCTCTCTGTGTACCCTATCTCTGTGTACTTGTGCCCTATCTCTGGGGACCCTATCTCTGTGTACATGTTCCCTATCTCTGTGGACCCCTTCCCTATCTCTGTGTACATGTTGCCTATCTCTGTGTACCCTCTCTCTGTGTGCATGTTTCCTATCTCTGTACATGTGCGCTCTCTCTGTGTACATGTTCCCTATCTCTGTGGACCCCTTCCCTATCTCTGTGTGCATGTTCCCTCTCTCTGTGTACATATTCCCTATCTCTGTGGACCCCTTCCCTATCTCTGTGTACCCTATCTCTGTGTGCATGTTTCCTATCTCTGTGTACATGTTCCCTATCTCTGTGTACACTCTCTCTGTGTACATGTTCCCTACCTCTGTTTTCCCTATCTCTGTGTACATGTTCCCTATCACTGTGTAAATGTTCCCTCTCATTGTGTACATGTTCCCTCTCATTGTGTACATGTTCCCTATCTCTGTGTACATGTTCCCTATCTCTGTGTACATGTTCCCTATCTCTGTGTACATGTTCCCTATCTCTGTGGACCCTATCTCTGTGTACATGTTCCCTATCTCTGTGTACATGTTCCCTTTCTCTGTGGACCCCTTCCCTATCTCTGTGTACTTGTTCCCTCTCTCTGTGTAACCTATCTCTGTGTACATGTTTCCTATCTCGGTGGACACCTTCCCTATCTCTGTGTACATGTTCCCTATCTCTATGTACCCTCTCTCTGTGTGCATGTTTCCTATCTATGTGTACATGTTCCCTATCTCTGTGTACTTGTTCCCTCTCTCTGTGTAACCTATCTCTGTGTACATGTTTCCTATCTATGTGGACACCATCCCTATCTCTGTGTACTTGTTCCCTCTCTCTGTGTACCCTATCTCTGTGTGCATGTTTCCTATCTCTGTGTACATGTTCCCTATCTCTGTGTACCCTCTCTCTGTGTACCCTATCTCTGTGTACATGTGCCCTATCTCTGGGGACCCTATCTCTGTGTACATGTTCCCTATCTCTGTGGACCCCTTCCCTATCTCTGTGTACATGTTCCCTATCTCTGTGGACCCCTTCACTATCTCTGTGTACATGTTGCCTATCTCTGTGTACCCTCTCTCTGTGTGCATGTTTCCTATCTCTGTACATGTGCGCTCTCTCTGTGTACATGTTCCCTATCTCTCTGTGTACATGTTCCCTATCTCTCTGTGCATGCTCCCTATCTCTGTGTACATATTCCCTATCTCTGTGGACCCCTTCCCTATCTCTGTGTACCCTATCTCTGTGTGCATGTTTCCTATCTCTGTGTACATGTTCCCTATCTCTGTGTACCCTATCTCTGTGTACATATTCCCTATCTCTGTGTGCATGTTCCCTAATTCTGTGTACCCTATCTCTGTGTACATGTTTCCTATCTCTGTGTTCCTATCTCTGTGTACATGTTTCCTATCTCTGTGTACATGTACCCTATCTCTGTGTACATGTTCCCTATCTCTGTGGACCCTATCTCTGTGTACATGTTCCCTATCTCTGTGGCCCCCTTCCCTATCTCTGTCTACATGTTCCCTATCTCTGTGTACCCTATCTCTGTGTACATGTTCCCTATGTATGTGTACATTTTCCCTATCTCTGTGTACCCTATCTCTGTGTGCATGTTTCCTATCTCTGTGTACATGTTCCCTATCTCTGTGTACCCTCTCTCTGTGTACCCTTTCTCTGTGTACATGTTCCCTATCTCTGTGGACCCTATCTCTGTGTACATGTTGATATACCTATCAATTCATCCAATGAAAAGTGACGAGTTAAGAAAGTAACTATAGGTTTTTATTGGCTAAATAACAGAGCCCACCCTCGTGGGTGATCGGATACAACAAGGAGGAATGCCAGCCAGTCGACTACCTTTATACCTGGGCAGGTAGGTGGAGTCATGGGCGGAGTCAGCAGTGGTCAGCCCAGGTATAGCAGCATGACAAGAGGCGACCTCGTATAGTGATACAACAGTGTGAACAGTGATAACCATAGAGTAACGATATAACAGTGATAACTATAGTGTAACAATAGTGAACGATAAAAGTGGTTTACCACATTCACCCCTTGTTTAGATTTGAGTCCGGCGGGGTGAAGTGTACTACCAGTTCTGGTATGTCAGTCTGTCCGGAGGCCTCGTAAGCCTTCCTGATCGTCGCAGCAGCGGTGTTGCATTATCCGGTGTTAATGCTGGTGTCTGCGTGGTCGGCGAAGGCTCGTGGGGTTCCGGCATGCCGTCTACCTGGTCTGGAATTGGGGGGGTGGTGGGGGGTGGTGAAGGTGGTGTCTCCGGAGTGCCCGAGGGTGCGAGGTCTCGTAAGGAAACTGTGTCCTCCCGCCCGTCTGTGTATGCCACATAGGCGTACTGGGGGTTGGCGTGCAGGAGGTCCACCCTCTCGACCAGGGGTTCCGTTTTATGGGCCCTCACGTGCTTTCGCAGCAAGACGGGCCCCGGAGAGGTCAGCCAGGTTGGTAGCGTGGTTCCCGTAGTCGACTTCCTGGGGAAAGCAAACATTCGTTCATGGGGGGTGGCGTTGATGGCAGTGCAAAGTAGTGACCGGGTGGAATGCAGCGCTGCCGGGAGGACTTCCTGCCAGCGGGAGGTTGGGAGGCCCTTAGACTTTAAGGCTAAGAGGATGGCCTTCCATACCGTCGCGTTTTCTCTTTCTACCTGGCCGTTCCCTCGGGGGTTGTAGCTGGTGGTCCTGCTTGCAGCAATACCTCTCGCTAGTAGGAACTGACGGAGTTCCTCGCTCATGAAGGAGGAGCCCCGGTCACTATGTATATAGTTTGGGAACCCGAACAAGGCGAAGAGGTCGTTCAGGCATTTAATGACCGTGGTACTGGTCATGTCTGGGCAGGGGAAGGCAAAGGGGAAACGGGAGTACTCATCAACAATGTTGAGGAAGTACACATTACGGTCAGAGGACGGGAGGGGCCCCTTAAAGTCGATGCTCAGGCGCTCGAAGGGGCGGGTGGCCTTGATCAGGCTTGCTCTGTCCGGCCTAAAGAAGTGCGGTTTGCACTCGGCACAGGTCTGGCAGTTCCTGGTTATGGTCCTGACCTCCTCGATGGAGTAGGGCAGGTTGCGGGCCTTAATGAAGTGGTAAAGTCTGGTGACCCCGGGGTGGCAGAGGTCGTTGTGGAGGGTCTGAAGTCTATCACTTTGCGCGCTGGCGCATGTAATTCATGACAGAGCATCGGGGGGTTCGTTCAGCTTACCTGGCCGGTACAAGATATCATAATCGTAGGTGGAGAGCTCGATTCTCCACCTCAAGATCTTGTCATTCTTGATTTTGCCCCTCAGCTTGTTATTAAACATAAAAGCGACCGAACGTTGGTCGGTAAGGAGGGTAAATCGTTTGCCTGCCAGGTAGTGCCTCCAGCGTCGTACCGCCTCCACAATCGCCTGGGCCTCCTTCTCGACCGACGAGTGTCGGATCTCAGGGCCCTGTAGGGTCCTTGAGAAGAAGGCCACCGGTCTCCCCTCCTGGTTAAGGGTGGTGGCTAGGGCGAAGTCGGATGCATCGCTCTCGACTTGGAAGGGGATGGACTCATCCACTGCGTGCATAGTGGCCTTGGCAATGTCTCCCTTAATGAGGGAGAAGGCTGCGCACGCTTCCTCCATAAGGGGGAAGGATGTGGACTTCATGAGGGGTCTGGCTTTGTCCGCATAATTGGGCACCCATTGGGCATAGTAGGCGAAGAGCCCCAGGGTTCTCTTCAGTGCCTTTGGACAGTGGGGGAGGGGTAGCTCCATGAGGGGGCGCATTCTTTCGGGGTCGGGGCCGATGACTCCGTTCTCTACTACACAGCCGAGGATGGCAAGGCGCGAGGTGTTAAACACACATTTATCCTTATTGTAGGTGAGGTTCAGCCGTTGGGCCGTACGGAGGAATTTCTCCAGATTAACATCGTGGTCCTGCCGGTCGCGGCCGCAGATGGTGACGTTATCTAGATAGGGGAACATGGCGTGCAGCCCGTTCTGGTCAACCATCTGGTCCATCTCCCTTTGGAAGACCGAAACCCCGTTGGTGACGCCAAAGGGAACCCTAAGGAAGTGGTAGAGGCGGCCGTTCGCCTCGAAGGCTGTATACTGGCGGTCCTCAGGGCGGATAGGGAGTTGGTGATAGGCCGACTTAAGGTCGATGGTGGAGAATACCCGGTACTGCGCAATCTGATTGACCATATCAGATATGCGGGGAAGGGGGTATGCGTCCAGCTGGGTGTACCTGTTTATGGTCTGGCTGTAGTCGATGATCAGGCGGTTTTTATTGCCGGTCTTAACGACCACGACCTGGGCACGCCGGGGCTGGTGCTCCCCTCGATGATGCCCTCCTTCAGGAGACGCTGCACCTCAGAGCTAATGAAAGCTCTGTCCCCGGCGCTGTACCGTCTGCTCTTGGTAGCGACGGGTTTGCAGTCGGGGGTGAGGTTAGCGAACAGGGAAGGTGGCGGGACCTTGAGGGTGGATAGGCCACAGGTGTTACGCGGTGGGCGGTTTAAAATCTGCTGGTTGTTGACTGTGAGTGGGGGGAGGGGTCCGCCGTATGCTAGCGTGACGCTTTGGAGGTGGGATTGGAAGTCTAGGCCTAGTAGGACGGCAGCGCATAGCTGGGGCAGGACGAGGAGTTTAAAATTTTTATACTCCGTACCCTTAACCGACAGGGTCACAACACAGTAGCCGCTGATGTCTGTGGCGTGTGACCTCGATGCCATCGAGATCCGGTTGCGCATTGGCAGGACAGGGAGGGAGTAGTGGCTCACTGTGTCTGGGTGGATGAAGCTCTCCGTGCTTCCGCTGTCGAACAGGCAGGTCGTGGCGTGGCCGTTTACTTTGATGTCCATCATCGACTTGGACAGGTGATGCGGGCGGGCCTGGTCCAGTGTGACGGAGGCTAGTGTATAGCTGAGCGGGTTGTTGTAGTCTGCGGTTGAGGCGGTAGTCGGGTCTAGAGGCACGGTGGCGGTCGGGCGTGGTGGTTAAAATGGCGTCTCCCACGAGGTTGGACAAAATGGCGGAGAAGATGGCTGCCCCCATAACTCACATGAGGCACTGCTGGTGTCGGTTGCCTGTATCAAAGATGGCCGCCCCATGACTCACATGTGGGGATGCTGGCCTCTGTTGCCTTGAAGGAAGATGGCCGCCCCCACAGCTCGCATGAGGCACTGCTGGCCTCTGATGATCCACCTCTGCAGGCCTTAGCGAAGTGGCCTTTCTTCCTGCAGTTTGAGCAGGTAGAGTTCCTGGCTGGGCAGCGCGACCTCGGGTGTTTCGCCTGGCCGCAGAAGAAGCAGCCGGCGGCCCGATCGCGGGGGTCCGATGTCGGAGCCGGTACCGGGGGTGGCGGTCTCGATTGGGTCCGGGACGCCGACGCTGAGGTAGGTCCCAGGGGGGTTGCTGCGGGGGGTATCGCGGTCGGGGTCGGTCCCAAGTCCCAGGGTCGCGAGTTACAGTACCTTGAGTATGCCTCGAGGTCCCGATGGGCCACCTCTAGAGAGAGAGCGAGGGCTGCAGCTTTGTCCAGGTCGAGGTCCCTTGCTTCCAGTAGTCTTTGCCGTGAGTAGTCGGACCGCAGGCCTTTCACGAAGGCATCGCGGACATTGTCTTCAGTATTTTCTGCTGCCGTTACCGCTTTAAAGTTACAGTCTCTGCCGAGTGCTTGTAGCACCCGTAAAAATTCCTCCACGGGCTCTCCTGGCTGTTGCGGGCGGGATCTTAGGAGGTGTCTGGCGTACATGGAATTTACCGGGGTTTGGTACTGTCTTTTCAGCCGGTTGATGGCGTCCTCGTATGTTTTAAGGTCCCGGATGAGTGCGAATACTTTCGGGCTCACTTGGGCGTTCAGAACTCTTAGCATGGATTTCTGAGGCATGGCGGATTCTCCCAGGTAGGCTTCGAAGCAGCTCAGCCAGTGTTCGAAGTCGAGGGCTGAGTTTGCTGCCTGTGGGTTTAGATCCAGGTACGGTGGTCTGAGGGCTCGCAGCCAGGCCGGCTGTTGTAGCTGGGCGTCTGGCTGGTCGCTTGGCTGGTCGTTTGACTGCTCAGTTGTCGACATTTTAAAATTTAGCCAATAAAATTGATATACCTATCAATTCATCCAATGAAAAGCGATGAGTTAAGAAAGTAACTATAGGTTTTTATTGGCTAAATAACAGAGCCCACCCTCGTGGGTGATCGGATACAACAAGGAGGAATGCCAGCCAGTCGACTACCTTTATACCTGGGCAGGTAGGTGGAGTCATGGGCGGAGTCAGCAGTGGTCAGCCCAGGTATAGCAGCATGACAAGAGGCGACCTCGTATAGTGATACAACAGTGTGAACAGTGATAACCATAGAGTAACGATATAACAGTGATAACTATAGTGTAATGATAGTGAACGATAAAAGTGGTTTACCACACATGTTCCCTATCTCTGTGGACCCTACCTCTGTGTACATGTTCCCTATCTCTGTGTACCCTCTCTCGGTGTACATGTTCCCTATCTCTGTGTACCCTCTCTCTGTGTACATGTTCCCTATCTCTGTGTACCCTCTCTCTGTGCATGTTCCCTATCTCGGTGTACATGTTCCCTCTCTCTGTGTACGTTTTCCCTATCTCTGTGGACCCCTTCCCTATCTCTGTGTACCCTATCTCTGTGTACATGTTTCCTATCTCTGTGTTCACTATCTCTGTGTACATGTTTCCTATCTCTGTGGACCCCTTCCCTACCTCTGTGTACATGTTCCCTATCTCTGTGTACCCTATCTCTGTGTACATGTTCCCTATCTCTGTGTACATGTTCCCTATCTCTGCGTACCCTATCTCTGTGTACATGTTCCCTATCTCTGTGTCCCCTATCTCTGTGTACATGTTCCCTATGTCTGTGTACATGTTCCCTATCTCTGTGTACACTATCTCTGTGTACCTGTTCCCTATCTCTGTGTACCCTATCTCTGTGTACATGTTCCCTATCTCTGTGTACCCTCTCTCTCTGTGCATGTTCCCTATCTCGATGTACATGTTCCCTATCTCTGTGTACCCTATCTCTGTGTACATGTTCCCTATCTCTGTGTACATGTTCCCTGAAAGGCAGATTGTATCATGGCCATTTACCTTAATGTCCATTGTGGAGCTGGCCAGCTGGTGCGGTCTCGCTTGGTCCAGTGTAACGGATGCCAGCGTAGGGGTCGGTGTGTCGCTGTGGGTATCAGATGAGGCGGTGTTGGGGGCCTGCTGCGTTCCGGCTGTCGTCCAAGATGGCGGCGTCCATGATCCCCATGTGGCTGGAGGCGTCCAAAATGGCAGCTGTACCGATGGTTCGCACATGGCCGGGGAGGCCCAAGATGGCGGCCCGCATGGCCCACACGCGATGCTGCTGGGGTTCGGGGTGGCTTTGGCCCTGCAGATGTTAGCGTAGTGTCCCTTCTTCCCGCAGCCCGAGCAGATCGCGTTTTTCGCCGGGCAGCGCGCTCTGGGGTGTTTTGCCTGGCCACAGAAGTAGCATTTCTGGCCTTGGGGCACTGCTGTCTGGCCTTGGGACACTGCTGCGGTAGTTGGGCCATTGCTGGGGTGTGGCTGGGGTAGCACGGCGCTATGAGGCGGTCCTACCGTGTCCCAGGCTGTCATTCCCTGCGGCGTCCACGGTGCAGAGGAGTAGGCATCCATGCCCCGGTAGGCTGCATCCAGTGATAGTGCAAGTTCAGAGGCCTTGTTGAGGTCGAGGTCACTCTGCTCCAACAGTCGCTGTCGGGTGTAATTGGATCTGTGGCCCGCTACAAAAGCGTCCCGGATAAGTTCCTCTGTGTACACGGCGGCCTTTACATCCTTACAACCACAGACCCGGCCAAGCACAGACAGTGCCCGAAGGTATTCCACGGTCGATTCCCCAGGTTGTTGTTTATGACTCCCCAGAAGGTGCCTGGCGTACACTTCGTTCACTGGGCGCGTGTACTGGTCCTTGAGGAGCTTGATAGCGTCCGCATACGAGGTCGCGTCTTGGATGACCGAGTACACTTGGTGGTTCACTTTGGAGGTCAGGACATCCAGTTTGTCCTTGTCCGATTTGATTGCTGCGGAGGCGGTCAGGAATTTTTTGAAACACTTAAGCCAGTGAGTAAACTTGGTGGATGAGTCCGCCTCCCGATGATCTAAGTCCAGGCATGCTGGTGTGAGGATCTTCTCCATTAAAAAAATTTGTGAATAAAATTGATGCGCTATCAATTACACATAAAAGACTGAGAGTTAAGAGAGTAACTAAAGGCTTTTATTAACAAAAGAATGAAGGTCTGCCTCGAGTGGTCGACAAGTCCAGAATACAAAGGGGGCTGGGGAGCAGTCACCTTTATACTAGGACTTGTGGGAGGAGTCAGCCGAGGCATGTCCAGGCATGTACACAGTGGAATACAAACAGTGGTTTACCACATTCCCTATCTCTGTGTACATGGTCCCTCTCTGTGTACATGTTCCCTATCTCTCTGTACATGTTCCCTATCTCTGTGTACATGTTCCCTATCTCTCTGTGCATGTTCCCTCTCTGTGTACATGTTCCCTATCTCTGTGTACCCTAACTCTCTGTGCATGTTCCCTATCTCTGTGTTCCATATCTCTGTGTACATGTTCCCTATCTGTGTGCATGTTCCCTATCTCTGTGTACATTTTCCCTCTCTCTGTGTACATGTTCCCTATCTCTGAGTACATGTTCCTATCTCCGTGTACATGTTCCCTATCTCCATGTACATGTTCCCTCTCTCTGTGTACATGTTCCCTATCGCTGTGTACATGTTCCCTCTCTCTGTGTACTTGTTCCCTATCTCTGTGTACATGTTCCCTATTTCTGAGTACATGTTCCCTACCTCTGTGTACCCTATCTTTGTGTACATGTTGCCTATCTGTGTACATGCTCCCTATCTCTGAGTACATGTTCCCTCTCTCTGTGTACATGTTCCCTGTCTCTGTGTACATGTTCCCTATCTCTGTGTAACCTATCTCTGTGTGCATGTTCCCTATCTCTGTGTGCATGTTCCCTATCTTTGTGTACCCTATCTCTGTGTGCATGTTCCCTATCTCTGTGTTCACTATCTATGTGTACATGTTCCCTATCTCTGTGTACATGTTCCCTATCTCTGTACCATATCTCTGTGTACCCTATCTCTGTGTACAGGCTCCCTATCTCTGTGGACCCTATCTCTGTGTACATGGACCCTATCTCTGTGTACATGTTCCCTATCTCTGTGGACCCTATCTCTGTGTACATGTTCTCTATCTCTGTGGACCCTTCCCTATCTCTCTGTACATGTTCCCTATCTCTGTGTACCCTATCTCTGTGTACATGTTCCCTCTCTCTGTGTACATGTTCCCTATCTCTCTGTCCATGTTCCCTATCTCTATGTACATGTTCCCTCTATCTGTGTACATGTTTCCTACCTCTGTGTGCATGTTCCCTATCTCTGAGTACATGTTCCCTATCTCTGTGTACATGTTCCCTATCTCTGTGTACATGTTCCCTATCTCTGTGTACATGTTCCCTATCTCTGTGTACATGTTCCCTATCTCTGTGTACATGTTCCCTATCTCTGTGTACATGTTCCCTATCTCTTTGTACATGTTCCCTATCTCTGTGTACATGTTCCCTATCTCTGTGTACATGTTCCCTATCTCTGAGTACATGTTCCCTATCTCTGAGTACATGTTCCCTATCTCTGTGTACATGTTCCCTATCTCTGTGTACATGTTCCCTATCTCTGTGTACATGTTCCCTATCTCTGTGTACATGTTCCCTATCTCTTTGTACATGTTCCCTATCTCTTTGTACATGTTCCCTATCTCTGTGTACATGTTCCCTATCTCTGTGTACATGTTCCCTATCTCTGAGTACATGTTCCCTATCTCTGAGTACATGTTCCCTATCTCTGTGTACATGTTCCCTATCTCTGTGCACATGTTCCCTATCTCTGTGCACATGTTCCCTATCTCTGTGCACATGTTCCCTATCTCTGTGTACATGTTCCCTATTTCTCTGTGCATGTTTCCTATCTCTGTGTACATGTTCCCTGTCTCTGTGTTCATGTTCCCTATCTCTGTGTACCCTCTCTCTGTGTACATGTTCCCTATCTCTGTGTACCCTCTCTCGGTGTACATCTTCCCTATCTCTGTGTACCCTCTCTCGGTGTACATGTTCCCTATTTCTGTGTACCCTAACTCTGTGTACATGTTCCCTATCTCTGTGTACCCTATCTCTGTGTACATGTTCCCTATCTATGTGGACGCCTTCCCTATCTCTGTGTACATGTTCCCTATCTCTGTGGACCCCTTCCCTATCTCTGTGTACATGTTCCCTATCTCTGTGTACCCTATCTCTGTGTACATGTTCCCTATGCCTGTGTGCATGTTCCCTATCTCTGTGTACCCTCTCTCTGTTTACCCTATCTCAGTGTACATGTTCCCTCTCTCTGTGTACATTTTCCCTCTCTCTGTGTACATTTTCCCTCTCTCTGTGTACATGTTCCCTATCTCTGTGTACATGTTCCCTATCTCTGTGTACATGTTCCCCATCTTTGTGTACCCTATCGCTGTGTGCATGTTCCCTATCACTGTGTACCCTATCTCTGTGTACATGTTCCCTATCTCTGTGTTCACTATCTCTGTGTACATGTTTCCTATCTCTGTGTACATGTTCCCTATCTCTGTGGATCCTATCTCTGTGTACATGTTCCCTATCTCTGTGTACCCTCTCTCTCTGTGCATGTTCCCTATCTCTGAGTACATGTTCCTATCTCTGTGTACATGTTCCCTATCTCTGAGTATATGTTCCCTATCTCTGAGTACATGTTCCTATCTCTGTGTACATGTTCCCTATCTCTGTGTACATGTTCCCTCTCTGTGTACATGTTCCCTATCTCTGTGTACATGTTCCCTATCTCTCTGTGCATGTTCCCTATCTTTGTGTACATGTTCCCTATCTCTGTGTTCTCTATCTCTGTGTACATGTTTCCTATCTTTGTGTACATGTACCCTATCTCTGTGTACATGTTTCCTATCTCTGTTCCCTATCTCTGTGCACCCTCTCTCTCTGTACATGTTCCCTATCTCTGTGTACCCTATCTCTGTGTACATGTTCCCTATCTTTGTGTACCCTCTCTCTGTGTACATGTTCCCTATCTCTGTGGACCCTATCTCTGTGTACATGATCCCTACCTCTGTGGACCCTATCTCTCTGTACATGCTCCCTATCTATGTGTACCCTCTCTCTGTGTATATATTCCCTATCTCTGTGTACATGTTCCCTATCTCTGTGTACCCCTTCCCTATCTCTGTGTACATGTTGCCTATCTCTGTGTAACCTTTCTCTGTGTACATGTTCCCTATCTCTGTGTTCCCTTTCTCTGTGTACATGTTCCCTATCTCTGTGTACCCTATCTCTGTGTACATGTTTCCTATCTTTGTGTACATGTTCCCTATCTCTGTGTTCCCTAACTCTGTGTACATGTACCCTATCTCTGTGTACATGTTTCCTATCTCTGTGTTCCCTATCTCTGTGCACCCTCTCTCTCTGTACATGTTCCCTATCTCTGTGTACCCTATCTCTGTGTACATGTTCCCTATCTCTGTGGACCCTATCTCTGTGTACATGTTCCCTATCTCTGTGGACCCTATCTCTGTGTACATGATCCCTACCTCTGTGGACCCTATCTCTGTGTACATGTTCCCTATCTCTGTGTACCCTATCTCTGTGTACATGTTCCCTATCTCTGTGGACCCTATCTCTGTGCACATGTTCCCTATCTCTGTGTCCCCTATCTCTGTGTACATGTTCCCTATGTCTGTGTACATGTTCCCTATCTCTGTGTACACTATCTCTGTGTACCTGTTCCCTATCTCTGTGTACCCTATCTCTGTGTACATGTTCCCTATCTCTGTGTACCCTCTCTCTCTGTGCATGTTCCCTATCTCGATGTACATGTTCCCTATCTCTGTGTACCCTATCTCTGTGTACATGTTCCCTATCTCTGTGTACATGTTCCCTGAAAGGCAGATTGTATCATGGCCATTTACCTTAATGTCCATTGTGGAGCTGGCCAGCTGGTGCGGTCTCGCTTGGTCCAGTGTAACGGATGCCAGCGTAGGGGTCGGTGTGTCGCTGTGGGTATCAGATGAGGCGGTGTTGGGGGCCTGCTGCGTTCCGGCTGTCGTCCAAGATGGCGGCGTCCATGATCCCCATGTGGCTGGAGGCGTCCAAAATGGCAGCTGTACCGATGGTTCGCACATGGCCGGGGAGGCCCAAGATGGCGGCCCGCATGGCCCACACGCGATGCTGCTGGGGTTCGGGGTGGCTTTGGCCCTGCAGATGTTAGCGTAGTGTCCCTTCTTCCCGCAGCCCGAGCAGATCGCGTTTTTCGCCGGGCAGCGCGCTCTGGGGTGTTTTGCCTGGCCACAGAAGTAGCATTTCTGGCCTTGGGGCACTGCTGTCTGGCCTTGGGACACTGCTGCGGTAGTTGGGCCGTTGCTGGGGTGTGGCTGGGGTAGCACGGTGCTATGAGGCGGTCCTACCGTGTCCCAGGCTGTCATTCCCTGCGGCGTCCACGGTGCAGAGGAGTAGGCATCCATGCCCCGGTAGGCTGCATCCAGTGATAGTGCAAGTTCAGAGGCCTTGTTGAGGTCGAGGTCACTCTGCTCCAACAGTCGCTGTCGGGTGTAATTGGATCTGTGGCCCGCTACAAAAGCGTCCCGGATAAGTTCCTGTGTGTACACGGCGGCCTTTACATCCTTACAACCACAGACCCGGCCAAGCACAGACAGTGCCCGAAGGTATTCCACGGTCGATTCCCCAGGTTGTTGTTTATGACTCCCCAGAAGGTGCCTGGCGTACACTTCGTTCACTGGGCGCGTGTACTGGTCCTTGAGGAGCTTGATAGCGTCCGCATACGAGGTCGCGTCTTGGATGACCGAGTACACTTGGTGGTTCACTTTGGAGGTCAGGACATCCAGTTTGTCCTTGTCCGATTTGATTGCTGCGGAGGCGGTCAGGAATTTTTTGAAACACTTAAGCCAGTGAGTAAACTTGGTGGATGAGTCCGCCTCCCGATGATCTAAGTCCAGGCATGCTGGTGTGAGGATCTTCTCCATTAAAAAAATTTGTGAATAAAATTGATGCGCTATCAATTACACATAAAAGACTGAGAGTTAAGAGAGTAACTAAAGGCTTTTATTAACAAAAGAATGAAGGTCTGCCTCGAGTGGTCGACAAGTCCAGAATACAAAGGGGGCTGGGGAGCAGTCACCTTTATACTAGGACTTGTGGGAGGAGTCAGCCGAGGCATGTCCAGGCATGTACACAGTGGAATACAAACAGTGGTTTACCACATTCCCTATCTCTGTGTACATGGTCCCTCTCTGTGTACATGTTCCCTATCTCTCTGTACATGTTCCCTATCTCTGTGTACATGTTCCCTATCTCTCTGTGCATGTTCCCTCTCTGTGTACATGTTCCCTATCTCTGTGTACCCTAACTCTCTGTGCATGTTCCCTATCTCTGTGTTCCATATCTCTGTGTACATGTTCCCTATCTGTGTGCATGTTCCCTATCTCTGTGTACATTTTCCCTCTCTCTGTGTACATGTTCCCTATCTCTGAGTACATGTTCCTATCTCCGTGTACATGTTCCCTATCTCCATGTACATGTTCCCTCTCTCTGTGTACATGTTCCCTATCGCTGTGTACATGTTCCCTCTCTCTGTGTACTTGTTCCCTATCTCTGTGTACATGTTCCCTATTTCTGAGTACATGTTCCCTACCTCTGTGTACCCTATCTTTGTGTACATGTTGCCTATCTGTGTACATGCTCCCTATCTCTGAGTACATGTTCCCTCTCTCTGTGTACATGTTCCCTGTCTCTGTGTACATGTTCCCTATCTCTGTGTAACCTATCTCTGTGTGCATGTTCCCTATCTCTGTGTGCATGTTCCCTATCTTTGTGTACCCTATCTCTGTGTGCATGTTCCCTATCTCTGTGTACATGTTCCCTATCTCTGTGTACATGTTCCCTATCTCTGTACCATATCTCTGTGTACCCTATCTCTGTGTACAGGCTCCCTATCTCTGTGGACCCTATCTCTGTGTACATGGACCCTATCTCTGTGTACATGTTCCCTATCTCTGTGGACCCTATCTCTGTGTACATGTTCTCTATCTCTGTGGACCCTTCCCTATCTCTCTGTACATGTTCCCTATCTCTGTGTACCCTATCTCTGTGTACATGTTCCCTCTCTCTGTGTACATGTTCCCTATCTCTCTGTCCATGTTCCCTATCTCTATGTACATGTTCCCTCTATCTGTGTACATGTTTCCTACCTCTGTGTGCATGTTCCCTATCTCTGAGTACATGTTCCCTATCTCTGTGTACATGTTCCCTATCTCTGTGTACATGTTCCCTATCTCTGTGTACATGTTCCCTATCTCTGTGTACATGTTCCCTATCTCTGTGTACATGTTCCCTATCTCTGTGTACATGTTCCCTATCTCTGTGTACATGTTCCCTATCTCTTTGTACATGTTCCCTATCTCTGTGTACATGTTCCCTATCTCTGTGTACATGTTCCCTATCTCTTTGTACATGTTCCCTATCTCTTTGTACATGTTCCCTATCTCTGTGTACATGTTCCCTATCTCTGTGTACATGTTCCCTATCTCTGAGTACATGTTCCCTATCTCTGAGTACATGTTCCCTATCTCTGTGTACATGTTCCCTATCTCTGTGCACATGTTCCCTATCTCTGTGCACATCTTCCCTATCTCTGTGCACATGTTCCCTATCTCTGTGTACATGTTCCCTATTTCTCTGTGCATGTTTCCTATCTCTGTGTACATGTTCCCTGTCTCTGTGTTCATGTTCCCTATCTCTGTGTACCCTCTCTCTGTGTACATGTTCCCTATCTCTGTGTACCCTATCTCTGTGTACATGTTCCCTATCTCTGTGTACATGTTTCCTATCTCTGTGTACATATTCCCTATCTCTGTGTACCCTCTCTCGGTGTACATCTTCCCTATCTCTGTGTACCCTCTCTCGGTGTACATGTTCCCTATCTCTGTGTACCCTAACTCTGTGTACATGTTCCCTATCTCTGTGTACCCTATCTCTGTGTACATGTTCCCTATCTATGTGGACGCCTTCCCTATCTCTGTGTACATGTTCCCTATCTCTGTGGACCCCTTCCCTATCTCTGTGTACATGTTCCCTATCTCTGTGTACCCTATCTCTGTGTACATGTTCCCTATGCCTGTGTGCATGTTCCCTATCTCTGTGTACCCTCTCTCTGTTTACCCTATCTCAGTGTACATGTTCCCTCTCTCTGTGTACATTTTCCCTCTCTCTGTGTACATTTTCCCTCTCTCTGTGTACATGTTCCCTATCTCTGTGTACATGTTCCCTATCTCTGTGTACATGTTCCCCATCTTTGTGTACCCTATCGCTGTGTGCATGTTCCCTATCACTGTGTACCCTATCTCTGTGTACATGTTCCCTATCTCTGTGTTCACTATCTCTGTGTACATGTTTCCTATCTCTGTGTACATGTTCCCTATCTCTGTGGATCCTATCTCTGTGTACATGTTCCCTATCTCTGTGTACCCTCTCTCTCTGTACATGTTCCCTATCTCTGTGTACCCTCTCTCTCTGTGCATGTTCCCTATCTCTGTGTACATGTTCCCTATCTCTGAGTATATGTTCCCTATCTCTGAGTACATGTTCCTATCTCTGTGTACATGTTCCCTATCTCTGTGTACATGTTCCCTATCTCTGAGTATATGTTCCCTATCTCTGAGTATATGTTCCCTATCTCGGAGTACATGTTCCTATCTCTGTGTACATGTTCCCTATCTCTGTGTACATGTTCCCTCTCTGTGTACATGTTCCCTATCTCTCTGTGCATGTTCCCTATCTTTGTGTACATGTTCCCTATCTCTGTGTTCTCTATCTCTGTGTACATGTTTCCTATCTTTGTGTACATGTACCCTATCTCTGTGTACATGTTTCCTATCTCTGTGTTCCCTATCTCTGTGCACCCTCTCTCTCTGTACATGTTCCCTATCTCTGTGTACCCTATCTCTGTGTACATGTTCCCTATCTTTGTGTACCCTCTCTCTGTGTACATGTTCCCTATCTCTGTGGACCCTATCTCTGTGTACATGATCCCTACCTCTGTGGACCCTATCTCTGTGTACATGTTCCCTATCTCTGTGTACCCTCTCTCTGTGTGCATGTTTCCTATCTCTGTGTACATGTTCCCTCTCTCTCTGTACATGCTCCCTATCTATGTGTACCCTCTCTCTGTGTATATATTCCCTATCTCTGTGTACATGTTCCCTATCTCTGTGTACCCCTTCCCTATCTCTGTGTACATGTTGCCTATCTCTGTGTAACCTTTCTCTGTGTACATGTTCCCTATCTCTGTGTTCCCTTTCTCTGTGTACATGTTCCCTATCTCTGTGTACCCTATCTCTGTGTACATGTTTCCTATCTTTGTGTACATGTTCCCTATCTCTGTGTTCCCTAACTCTGTGTACATGTACCCTATCTCTGTGTACATGTTTCCTATCTCTGTGTTCCCTATCTCTGTGCACCCTCTCTCTCTGTACATGTTCCCTATCTCTGTGTACCCTATCTCTGTGTACATGTTCCCTATCTCTGTGGACCCTATCTCTGTGTACATGTTCCCTATCACTGTGTACATGTTCCCTATCTCTGTGGACCCTATCTCTGTGTGCATGTTCCCTATCTCTGTGTACATGTTCCCTATCTCTGTGTACCCTATCTCTGTGTACATGTTCCCTATCTCTGTGGACCCTATCTCTGTGTACATGATCCCTACCTCTGTGGACCCTATCTCTGTGTACATGTTCCCTATCTCTGTGTACCCTATCTCTGTGTACATGTTCCCTATCTCTGTGGACCCTATCTCTGTGCACATGTTCCCTATCTCTGTGTACATGTTCCCTATCTCTGTGGACCCTATCTCTGTGTACACGTTCCCGATCTCTGTGTACATGTTCCCTATCTCTGTGTTCCCTCTCTCTGTGTGCATGTTCCCTATCTCTGTGTACATGTTCCCTATCTCTGTATACCCTATCTCTGTGTACATGTTCCCTGTCTCTGTGTACATGTCCCCTCTCATTGTGTACATGTTCCCTATCACTGTGTACATGTTCCCTATCTCTGGGTACATGTTCCCTATCTCTGGGTACATGTTCCCTATCTCTGTGTACATGTTCCCTATCTCTGTGTACCCTACCTCTGTGTGCATGTTCCCTATCTCTGTGTCCCCTATCTCTGGGTACATGTTCCCTATCTCTGTGTGCATGTTCCCTATCTCTGTGTGCATGTTCACTATCTCTGTGTACATGTTCCCTATCTCTGTGTACATGTTCCCTATCTCTGTGGACCCCTTCGCTATCTCTGTGTACATGTTCCCTATCTGTGTACCCTATCTCTGTGTACATGTTCCCTATCTCTGTGTACCCTATCTCTGTGTACATGTTCCCTATCTCTGTGTACCCTATCTCTGTGTACATGTTCCCTATCTCTGTGTTCCCTCTCTCTGTGTACATGCTCCCTATCTATGTGTACCCTCTCTCTGTGTATATGTTCCCTATCTCTGTGTACATGTTCCCTATCTCTGTGTAACCCTTCCCTATCTCTGTGTACATGTTGCCTATCTCTGTGTAACCTTTCTCTGTGTACATGTTCCCTATCTCTGTGTTCCCTTTCTCTGTGTACATGTTCCCTATCTCTGTGTACCCTATCTCTGTGTACATGTTTCCTATCTTTGTGTACATGTTCCCTATCTCTGTGTTCCCTATCTCTGTGTACATGTTTCCTATCTTTGTGTACATGTACCCTATCTCTGTGTACATGTTTCCTATCTCTGTGTTCCCTATCTCTGTGCACCTTCTCTCTCTGTACATGTTCCCTATCTCTGTGTACCCTATCTCTGTGTACATATTCCCTATCTTTGTGTACCCTCTCTCTGTGTACATGTTCCCTATCTCTGTGTACATGTTCCCTATCTCTGTGTACCCTATCTCTGTGTACATGTTCCCTATCTCTGTGGACCCTATCTCTGTGTACATGATCCCTACCTCTGTGGACCCTATCTCTGTGTACATGTTCCCTATCTCTGTGTACCCTCTCTCTGTGTGCATGTTTCCTATCTCTGTGTACATGTTCCCTCTCTCTGTGTACATGCTCCCTATCTATGTGTACCCTCTCTCTGTGTATATGTTCCCTATCTCTGTGTACATGTTCCCTATCTCTGTGTAACCCTTCCCTATCTCTGTGTACATGTTGCCTATCTCTGTGTAACCTTTCTCTGTGTACATGTTCCCTATCTCTGTGTTCCCTTTCTCTGTGTACATGTTCCCTATCTCTGTGTACCCTATCTCTGTGTACATGTTTCCTATCTTTGTGTACATGTTCCCTATCTCTGTGTTCCCTAACTCTGTGTACATGTACCCTATCTCTGTGTACATGTTTCCTATCTCTGTGTTCCCTATCTCTGTGCACCCTCTCTCTCTGTACATGTTCCCTATCTCTGTGTACATGTTCCCTATCTTTGTGTACCCTCTCTCTGTGTACATGTTCCCTATCTCTGTGTACATGTTCCCTATCTCTGTGTACCCTATCTCTGTGTACATGTTCCCTATCTCTGTGGACCCTATCTCTGTGTACATGATCCCTACCTCTGTGGACCCTATCTCTGTGTACATGTTCCCTATCTCTGTGTACCCTATCTCTGTGTACATGTTCCCTATCTCTGTGTACCCTCTCTCTGTGTGCATGTTTCCCATCTCTGTGTACATGTTCCCTCTCTCTGTGTACATGTTCCCTACCTCTGTTTTCCCTATCTCTGTGTACATGTTCCCTATCACTGTGTAAATGTTCCCTCTCATTGTGTACATGTTCCCTCTCATTGTGTACATGTTCCCTATCTCTGTGTACATGTTCCCTATCTCTGTGTACATGTTCCCTATCTCTGTGTACATGTTCCCTATCTCTGTGCACCCTATCTCTGTGTACATGTTCCCTATCTCTGTGTACATGTTCCCTTTCTCTGTGGACCCCTTCCCTATCTCTGTGTACTTGTTCCCTCTCTCTGTGTAACCTATCTCTGTGTACATGTTTCCTATCTCGGTGGACACCTTCCCTATCTCTGTGTACATGTTCCCTATCTCTATGTACCCTCTCTCTGTGTGCATGTTTCCTATCTATGTGTACATGTTCCCTATCTCTGTGTACCCTATCTCTGTGTGCATGTTCCCTATTTCTGTGTACATGTTCCCTATCTCTGTGTACCCTACCTCTGTGTGCATGTTCCCTATCTCTGTGTACCCTATCTCCGTGTGCATGTTCCCTATCTCTGTGGACCCTATCTCTGTGTGCATGTTTCCTATCTCTGTGTACATGTTCCCTATCTCTGTGTACCCTCTCTCTGTGTACCCTATCTCTGTGTACATGTGCCCTATCTCTGGGGACCCCTTCCCTATCTCTGTGTACATGTTCCCTATCTCTGTGGACCCCTTCCCTATCTCTGTGTACATGTTGCCTATCTCTGTGTACCCTCTCTCTGTGTGCATGTTTCCTATCTCTGTACATGTGCGCTCTCTCTGTGTACATGTTCCCTATCTCTCTGTGTACATGTTCCCTATCTCTCTGTGCATGCTCCCTATCTCTGTGTACATATTCCCTATCTCTGTGGACCCCTTCCCTATCTCTGTGTACCCTATCTCTGTGTGCATGTTTCCTATCTCTGTGTACATGTTCCCTATCTCTGTGTACCCTATCTCTGTGTACATATTCCCTATCTCTGTGTGCATGTTCCCTAATTCTGTGTACCCTATCTCTGTGTACATGTTTCCTATCTCTGTGTTCCTATCTCTGTGTACATGTTTCCTATCTCTGTGTACATGTACCCTATCTCTGTGTACATGTTCCCTATCTCTGTGGACCCTATCTCTGTGTACATGTTCCCTATCTCTGTGGACCCCTTCCCTATCTCTGTCTACATGTTCCCTATCTCTGTGTACCCTATCTCTGTGTACATGTTCCCTATGTATGTGTACATTTTCCCTATCTCTGTGTACCCTATCTCTGTGTGCATGTTTCCTATCTCTGTGTACATGTTCCCTATCTCTGTGTACCCTCTCTCTGTGTACCCTTTCTCTGTGTACATGTTCCCTATCTCTGTGGACCCTATCTCTGTGTACATGTTGATTTTCCTATCAATTCATCCAATGAAAAGTGACGAGTTAAGAAAGTAACTATAGGTTTTTATTGGCTAAATAACAGAGCCCACTCTCGTGGGTGATCGGATACAACAAGGAGGAATGCCAGCCAGTCGACTACCTTTATACCTGGGCAGGTAGGTGGAGTCATGGGCGGAGTCAGCAGTGGTCAGCCCAGGTATAGCAGCATGACAAGAGGCGACCTCGTATAGTGATACAACAGTGTGAACAGTGATAACCATAGAGTAACGATATAACAGTGATAACTATAGTGTAACAATAGTGAACGATAAAAGTGGTTTACCACATTCACCCCTTGTTTAGATTTGAGTCCGGCGGGGTGAAGTGTACTACCAGTTCTGGTATGTCAGTCTGTCCGGAGGCCTCGTAAGCCTTCCTGATCGTCGCAGCAGCGGTGTTGCATTATCCGGTGTTAATGCTGGTGTCTGCGTGGTCGGCGAAGGCTCGTGGGGTTCCGGCATGCCGTCTACCTGGTCTGGAATTGGGGGGGTGGTGGGGGGTGGTGAAGGTGGTGTCTCCGGAGTGCCCGAGGGTGCGAGGTCTCGTAAGGAAACTGTGTCCTCCCGCCCGTCTGTGTATGCCACATAGGCGTACTGGGGGTTGGCGTGCAGGAGGTCCACCCTCTCGACCAGGGGTTCCGTTTTATGGGCCCTCACGTGCTTTCGCAGCAAGACGGGCCCCGGAGAGGTCAGCCAGGTTGGTAGCGTGGTTCCCGTAGTCGACTTCCTGGGGAAAGCAAACATTCGTTCATGGGGGGTGGCGTTGATGGCAGTGCAAAGTAGTGACCGGGTGGAATGCAGCGCTGCCGGGAGGACTTCCTGCCAGCGGGAGGTTGGGAGGCCCTTAGACTTTAAGGCTAAGAGGATGGCCTTCCATACCGTCGCGTTTTCTCTTTCTACCTGGCCGTTCCCTCGGGGGTTGTAGCTGGTGGTCCTGCTTGCAGCAATACCTCTCGCTAGTAGGAACTGACGGAGTTCCTCGCTCATGAAGGAGGAGCCCCGGTCACTATGTATATAGTTTGGGAACCCGAACAAGGCGAAGAGGTCGTTCAGGCATTTAATGACCGTGGTACTGGTCATGTCTGGGCAGGGGAAGGCAAAGGGGAAACGGGAGTACTCATCAACAATGTTGAGGAAGTACACATTACGGTCAGAGGACGGGAGGGGCCCCTTAAAGTCGATGCTCAGGCGCTCGAAGGGGCGGGTGGCCTTGATCAGGCTTGCTCTGTCCGGCCTAAAGAAGTGCGGTTTGCACTCGGCACAGGTCTGGCAGTTCCTGGTTATGGTCCTGACCTCCTCGATGGAGTAGGGCAGGTTGCGGGCCTTAATGAAGTGGTAAAGTCTGGTGACCCCGGGGTGGCAGAGGTCGTTGTGGAGGGTCTGAAGTCTATCACTTTGCGCGCTGGCGCATGTAATTCATGACAGAGCATCGGGGGGTTCGTTCAGCTTACCTGGCCGGTACAAGATATCATAATCATAGGTGGAGAGCTCGATTCTCCACCTCAAGATCTTGTCATTCTTGATTTTGCCCCTCAGCTTGTTATTAAACATAAAAGCGACCGAACGTTGGTCGGTAAGGAGGGTAAATCGTTTGCCTGCCAGGTAGTGCCTCCAGCGTCGTACCGCCTCCACAATCGCCTGGGCCTCCTTCTCGACCGACGAGTGTCGGATCTCAGGGCCCTGTAGGGTCCTTGAGAAGAAGGCCACCGGTCTCCCCTCCTGGTTAAGGGTGGTGGCTAGGGCAAAGTCGGATGCATCGCTCTCGACTTGGAAGGGGATGGACTCATCCACTGCGTGCATAGTGGCCTTGGCAATGTCTCCCTTAATGAGGGAGAAGGCTGCGCACGCTTCCTCCATAAGGGGGAAGGATGTGGACTTCATGAGGGGTCTGGCTTTGTCCGCATAATTGGGCACCCATTGGGCATAGTAGGCGAAGAGCCCCAGGGTTCTCTTCAGTGCCTTTGGACAGTGGGGGAGGGGTAGCTCCATGAGGGGGCGCATTCTTTCGGGGTCGGGGCCGATGACTCCGTTCTCTACTACACAGCCGAGGATGACAAGGCGCGAGGTGTTAAACACACATTTATCCTTATTGTAGGTGAGGTTCAGCCGTTGGGCCGTACGGAGGAATTTCTCCAGATTAACATCGTGGTCCTGCCGGTCGCGGCCGCAGATGGTGACGTTATCTAGATAGGGGAACATGGCGTGCAGCCCGTTCTGGTCAACCATCTGGTCCATCTCCCTTTGGAAGACCGAAACCCCGTTGGTGACGCCAAAGGGAACCCTAAGGAAGTGGTAGAGGCGGCCGTTCGCCTCGAAGGCTGTATACTGGCGGTCCTCAGGGCGGATAGGGAGTTGGTGATAGGCCGACTTAAGGTCGATGGTGGAGAATACCCGGTACTGCGCAATCTGATTGACCATATCAGATATGCGGGGAAGGGGGTATGCGTCCAGCTGGGTGTACCTGTTTATGGTCTGGCTGTAGTCGATGATCAGGCGGTTTTTATTGCCGGTCTTAACGACCACGACCTGGGCACGCCGGGGCTGGTGCTCCCCTCGATGATGCCCTCCTTCAGGAGACGCTGCACCTCAGAGCTAATGAAAGCTCTGTCCCCGGCGCTGTACCGTCTGCTCTTGGTAGCGACGGGTTTGCAGTCGGGGGTGAGGTTAGCGAACAGGGAAGGTGGCGGGACCTTGAGGGTGGATAGGCCACAGGTGTTACGCGGTGGGCGGTTTAAAATCTGCTGGTTGTTGACTGTGAGTGGGGGGAGGGGTCCGCCGTATGCTAGCGTGACGCTTTGGAGGTGGGATTGGAAGTCTAGGCCTAGTAGGACGGCAGCGCATAGCTGGGGCAGGACGAGGAGTTTAAAATTTTTATACTCCGTACCCTTAACCGACAGGGTCACAACACAGTAGCCGCTGATGTCTGTGGCGTGTGACCTCGATGCCATCGAGATCCGGTTGCGCATTGGCAGGACAGGGAGGGAGTAGTGGCTCACTGTGTCTGGGTGGATGAAGCTCTCCGTGCTTCCGCTGTCGAACAGGCAGGTCGTGGCGTGGCCGTTTACTTTGATGTCCATCATCGACTTGGACAGGTGATGCGGGCGGGCCTGGTCCAGTGTGACGGAGGCTAGTGTATAGCTGAGCGGGTTGTTGTAGTCTGCGGTTGAGGCGGTAGTCGGGTCTAGAGGCACGGTGGCGGTCGGGCGTGGTGGTTAAAATGGCGTCTCCCACGAGGTTGGACAAAATGGCGGAGAAGATGGCTGCCCCCATAACTCACATGAGGCACTGCTGGTGTCGGTTGCCTGTATCAAAGATGGCCGCCCCATGACTCACATGTGGGGATGCTGGCCTCTGTTGCCTTGAAGGAAGATGGCCGCCCCCACAGCTCGCATGAGGCACTGCTGGCCTCTGATGATCCACCTCTGCAGGCCTTAGCGAAGTGGCCTTTCTTCCTGCAGTTTGAGCAGGTAGAGTTCCTGGCTGGGCAGCGCGACCTCGGGTGTTTCGCCTGGCCGCAGAAGAAGCAGCCGGCGGCCCGATCGCGGGGGTCCGATGTCGGAGCCGGTACCGGGGGTGGCGGTCTCGATTGGGTCCGGGACGCCGACGCTGAGGTAGGTCCCAGGGGGGTTGCTGCGGGGGGTATCGCGGTCGGGGTCGGTCCCAAGTCCCAGGGTCGCGAGTTACAGTACCTTGAGTATGCCTCGAGGTCCCGATGGGCCACCTCTAGAGAGAGAGCGAGGGCTGCAGCTTTGTCCAGGTCGAGGTCCCTTGCTTCCAGTAGTCTTTGCCGTGAGTAGTCGGACCGCAGGCCTTTCACGAAGGCATCGCGGACATTGTCTTCAGTATTTTCTGCTGCCGTTACCGCTTTAAAGTTACAGTCTCTGCCGAGTGCTTGTAGCACCCGTAAAAATTCCTCCACGGGCTCTCCTGGCTGTTGCGGGCGGGATCTTAGGAGGTGTCTGGCGTACATGGAATTTACCGGGGTTTGGTACTGTCTTTTCAGCCGGTTGATGGCGTCCTCGTATGTTTTAAGGTCCCGGATGAGTGCGAATACTTTCGGGCTCACTTGGGCGTTCAGAACTCTTAGCATGGATTTCTGAGGCATGGCGGATTCTCCCAGGTAGGCTTCGAAGCAGCTCAGCCAGTGTTCGAAGTCGAGGGCTGAGTTTGCTGCCTGTGGGTTTAGATCCAGGTACGGTGGTCTGAGGGCTCGCAGCCAGGCTGGCTGTTGTAGCTGGGCGTCTGGCTGGTCGCTTGGCTGGTCGTTTGACTGCTCAGTTGTCGACATTTTAAAATTTAGCCAATAAAATTGATATACCTATCAATTCATCCAATGAAAAGCGATGAGTTAAGAAAGTAACTATAGGTTTTTATTGGCTAAATAACAGAGCCCACCCTCGTGGGTGATCGGATACAACAAGGAGGAATGCCAGCCAGTCGACTACCTTTATACCTGGGCAGGTAGGTGGAGTCATGGGCGGAGTCAGCAGTGGTCAGCCCAGGTATAGCAGCATGACAAGAGGCGACCTCGTATAGTGATACAACAGTGTGAACAGTGATAACCATAGAGTAACGATATAACAGTGATAACTATAGTGTAATGATAGTGAACGATAAAAGTGGTTTACCACACATGTTCCCTATCTCTGTGGACCCTCTCTCTGTGTACATGTTCCCTATCTCTGTGTACCCTCTCTCTGTGCATGTTCCCTATCTCGGTGTACATGTTCCCTCTCTCTGTGTACGTTTTCCCTATCTCTGTGGACCCCTTCCCTATCTCTGTGTACCCTATCTCTGTGTACATGTTTCCTATCTCTGTGTTCACTATCTCTGTGTACATGTTTCCTATCTCTGTGGACCCCTTCCCTACCTCTGTGTACATGTTCCCTATCTCTGTGTACCCTATCTCTGTGTACATGTTCCCTATGTCTGTGTACATGTTCCCTATCTCTGTGTATCCTATCTCTGTGTACATGTTCCCTATCTCTGCGTACCCTATCTCTGTGTACATGTTCCCTATCTCTGTGTACCCTATCTCTGTGTACATGTTCCCTATGTCTGTGTACATGTTCCCTATCTCTGTGTACACTATCTCTGTGTACCTGTTCCCTATCTCTGTGTACCCTATCTCTGTGTACATGTTCCCTATCTCTGTGTACCCTCTCTCTCTGTGCATGTTCCCTATCTCGATGTACATGTTCCCTATCTCTGTGTACCCTATCTCTGTGTACATGTTCCCTATCTCTGTGTACATGTTCCCTGAAAGGCAGATTGTATCATGGCCATTTACCTTAATGTCCATTGTGGAGCTGGCCAGCTGGTGCGGTCTCGCTTGGTCCAGTGTAACGGATGCCAGCGTAGGGGTCGGTGTGTCGCTGTGGGTATCAGATGAGGCGGTGTTGGGGGCCTGCTGCGTTCCGGCTGTCGTCCAAGATGGCGGCGTCCATGATCCCCATGTGGCTGGAGGCGTCCAAAATGGCAGCTGTACCGATGGTTCGCACATGGCCGGGGAGGCCCAAGATGGCGGCCCGCATGGCCCACACGCGACGCTGCTGGGGTTCGGGGTGGCTTTGGCCCTGCAGATGTTAGCGTAGTGTCCCTTCTTCCCGCAGCCCGAGCAGATCGCGTTTTTCGCCGGGCAGCGCGCTCTGGGGTGTTTTGCCTGGCCACAGAAGTAGCATTTCTGGCCTTGGGGCACTGCTGTCTGGCCTTGGGACACTGCTGCGGTAGTTGGGCCGTTGCTGGGGTGTGGCTGGGGTAGCACGGCGCTATGAGGCGGTCCTACCGTGTCCCAGGCTGTCATTCCCTGCGGCGTCCACGGTGCAGAGGAGTAGGCATCCATGCCCCGGTAGGCTGCATCCAGTGATAGTGCAAGTTCAGAGGCCTTGTTGAGGTCGAGGTCACTCTGCTCCAACAGTCGCTGTCGGGTGTAATTGGATCTGTGGCCCGCTACAAAAGCGTCCCGGATAAGTTCCTCTGTGTACACGGCGGCCTTTACATCCTTACAACCACAGACCCGGCCAAGCACAGACAGTGCCCGAAGGTATTCCACGGTCGATTCCCCAGGTTGTTGTTTATGACTCCCCAGAAGGTGCCTGGCGTACACTTCGTTCACTGGGCGCGTGTACTGGTCCTTGAGGAGCTTGATAGCGTCCGCATACGAGGTCGCGTCTTGGATGACCGAGTACACTTGGTGGTTCACTTTGGAGGTCAGGACATCCAGTTTGTCCTTGTCCGATTTGATTGCTGCGGAGGCGGTCAGGAATTTTTTGAAACACTTAAGCCAGTGAGTAAACTTGGTGGATGAGTCCGCCTCCCGATGATCTAAGTCCAGGCATGCTGGTGTGAGGATCTTCTCCATTAAAAAAATTTGTGAATAAAATTGATGCGCTATCAATTACACATAAAAGACTGAGAGTTAAGAGAGTAACTAAAGGCTTTTATTAACAAAAGAATGAAGGTCTGCCTCGAGTGGTCGACAAGTCCAGAATACAAAGGGGGCTGGGGAGCAGTCACCTTTATACTAGGACTTGTGGGAGGAGTCAGCCGAGGCATGTCCAGGCATGTACACAGTGGAATACAAACAGTGGTTTACCACATTCCCTATCTCTGTGTACATGGTCCCTCTCTGTGTACATGTTCCCTATCTCTCTGTACATGTTCCCTATCTCTGTGTACATGTTCCCTATCTCTCTGTGCATGTTCCCTCTCTGTGTACATGTTCCCTATCTCTGTGTACCCTAACTCTCTGTGCATGTTCCCTATCTCTGTGTTCCATATCTCTGTGTACATGTTCCCTATCTGTGTGCATGTTCCCTATCTCTGTGTACATTTTCCCTCTCTCTGTGTACATGTTCCCTATCTCTGAGTACATGTTCCTATCTCCGTGTACATGTTCCCTATCTCCATGTACATGTTCCCTCTCTCTGTGTACATGTTCCCTATCGCTGTGTACATGTTCCCTCTCTCTGTGTACTTGTTCCCTATCTCTGTGTACATGTTCCCTATTTCTGAGTACATGTTCCCTACCTCTGTGTACCCTATCTTTGTGTACATGTTGCCTATCTGTGTACATGCTCCCTATCTCTCTGTCCATGTTCCCTATCTCTATGTACATGTTCCCTATCTCTGAGTACATGTTCCTATCTCCATGTACATGTTCCCTCTCTCTGTGTACATGTTCCCTGTCTCTGTGTACATGTTCCCTATCTCTGTGTAACCTATCTCTGTGTGCATGTTCCCTATCTCTGTGTGCATGTTCCCTATCTTTGTGTACCCTATCTCTGTGTGCATGTTCCCTATCTCTGTGTTCACTATCTCTGTGTACATGTTCCCTATCTCTGTGGACCCTATCTCTGTGTACATGTTCCCTATCTCTGTGTACATGTTCCCTATCTCTGTACCATATCTCTGTGTACCCTATCTCTGTGTACAGGCTCCCTATCTCTGTGGACCCTATCTCTGTGTACATGGACCCTATCTCTGTGTACATGTTCCCTATCTCTGTGGACCCTATCTCTGTGTACATGTTCTCTATCTCTGTGGACCCTTCCCTATCTCTCTGTACATGTTCCCTATCTCTGTGTACCCTATCTCTGTGTACATGTTCCCTCTCTCTGTGTACATGTTCCCTATCTCTCTGTCCATGTTCCCTATCTCTATGTACATGTTCCCTCTATCTGTGTACATGTTTCCTACCTCTGTGTGCATGTTCCCTATCTCTGAGTACATGTTCCCTATCTCTGTGTACATGTTCCCTATCTCTGTGTACATGTTCCCTATCTCTGTGTACATGTTCCCTATCTCTGTGTACATGTTCCCTATCTCTGTGTACATGTTCCCTATCTCTGTGTACATGTTCCCTATCTCTGTGTACATGTTCCCTATCTCTTTGTACATGTTCCCTATCTCTGTGTACATGTTCCCTATCTCTGTGTACATGTTCCCTATCTCTGAGTACATGTTCCCTATCTCTGAGTACATGTTCCCTATCTCTGAGTAAATGTTCCCTATCTCTGTGCACATGTTCCCTATCTCTGTGCACATGTTCCCTATCTCTGTGCACATGTTCCCTATCTCTGTGCACATGTTCCCTATCTCTGTGCACATGTTCCCTATCTCTGTGTACATGTTCCCTATCTCTGTGTTCATGTTCCCTATTTCTCTGTGCATGTTTCCTATCTCTGTGTACATGTTCCCTGTCTCTGTGTTCATGTTCCCTATCTCTGTGTACCCTCTCTCTGTGTACATGTTCCCTATCTCTGTGTACCCTATCTCTGTGTACATGTTCGCTATCTCTGTGTACATGTTTCCTATCTCTGTGTACATATTCCCTATCTCTGTGTACCCTCTCTCGGTGTACATCTTCCCTATCTCTGTGTACCCTCTCTCGGTGTACATGTTCCCTATCTCTGTGTACCCTAACTCTGTGTACATGTTCCCTATCTCTGTGTACCCTATCTCTGTGTACATGTTCCCTATCTATGTGGACGCCTTCCCTATCTCTGTGTACATGTTCCCTATCTCTGTGGACCCCTTCCCTATCTCTGTGTACATGTTCCCTATCTCTGTGTACCCTATCTCTGTGTACATGTTCCCTATGCCTGTGTGCATGTTCCCTATCTCTGTGTACCCTCTCTCTGTTTACCCTATCTCAGTGTACATGTTCCCTCTCTCTGTGTACATTTTCCCTCTCTCTGTGTACATTTTCCCTCTCTCTGTGTACATGTTCCCTATCTCTGTGTACATGTTCCCTATCTCTGTGTACATGTTCCCCATCTTTGTGTACCCTATCGCTGTGTGCATGTTCCCTATCACTGTGTACCCTATCTCTGTGTACATGTTCCCTATCTCTGTGTTCACTATCTCTGTGTACATGTTTCCTATCTCTGTGTACATGTTCCCTATCTCTGTGGACCCTATCTCTGTGTACATGTTCCCTATCTCTGTGTACCCTCTCTCTCTGTACATGTTCCCTATCTCTGTGTACCCTCTCTCTCTGTGCATGTTCCCTATCTCTGTGTACATGTTCCCTATCTCTGAGTATATGTTCCCTATCTCTGAGTACATGTTCCTATCTCTGTGTACATGTTCCCTATCTCTGTGTACATGTTCCCTATCTCTGAGTATATGTTCCCTATCTCTGAGTATATGTTCCCTATCTCTGTGTACATGTTCCCTATCTCTGTGTACATGTTCCCTATCTCTGTGTACATGTTCCCTATCTCTCTGTGCATGTTCCCTATCTTTGTGTACATGTTCCCTATCTCTGTGTTCTCTATCTCTGTGTACATGTTTCCTATCTCTGTGTTCCCTATCTCTGTGCACCCTCTCTCTCTGTACATGTTCCCTATCTCTGTGTACCCTATCTCTGTGTACATGTTCCCTATCTCTGTGTACATGTTCCCTATCTCTGTGTACCCTATCTCTGTGTACATGTTCCCTATCTCTGTGGACCCTATCTCTGTGTACATGATCCCTACCTCTGTGGACCCTATCTCTGTGTACATGTTCCCTATCTCTGTGTACCCTCTCTCTGTGTGCATGTTTCCTATCTCTGTGTACATGTTCCCTCTCTCTGTGTACATGCTCCCTATCTATGTGTACCCTCTCTCTGTGTATATATTCCCTATCTCTGTGTACATGTTCCCTATCTCTGTGTACCCCTTCCCTATCTCTGTGTACATGTTGCCTATCTCTGTGTAACCTTTCTCTGTGTACATGTTCCCTATCTCTGTGTTCCCTTTCTCTGTGTACATGTTCCCTATCTCTGTGTACCCTATCTCTGTGTACATGTTTCCTATCTTTGTGTACATGTTCCCTATCTCTGTGTTCCCTAACTCTGTGTACATGTACCCTATCTCTGTGTACATGTTTCCTATCTCTGTGTTCCCTATCTCTGTGCACCCTCTCTCTCTGTACATGTTCCCTATCTCTGTGTACCCTATCTCTGTGTACATGTTCCCTATCTCTGTGGACCCTATCTCTGTGTGCATGTTCCCTATCTCTGTGTACATGTT
This sequence comes from Somniosus microcephalus, assembly GCF_052327205.1. Taxonomy (NCBI): domain Eukaryota; kingdom Metazoa; phylum Chordata; class Chondrichthyes; order Squaliformes; family Somniosidae; genus Somniosus; species Somniosus microcephalus. Next base: position 81,228,321 of record NW_028225179.1, on the reverse strand, counting down.
CCCTATCTCTGTGTACCCTATCTCTGTGTACATGTTCCCTATCTCTGTGGACCCTATCTCTGTGTACATGATCCCTACCTCTGTGGACCCTATCTCTGTGTACATGTTCCCTATCTCTGTGTACCCTATCTCTGTGTACATGTTCCCTATCTCTGTGGACCCTATCTCTGTGCACATGTTCCCTATCTCTGTGTACATGTTCCCTATCTCTGTGGACCCTATCTCTGTGTACACGTTCCCGATCTCTGTGTACATGTTCCCTATCTCTGTGTACCCTCTCTCTGTGTGCATGTTCCCTATCTCTGTGTACATGTTTCCTATCTCTGTATACCCTATCTCTGTGTACATGTTCCCTGTCTCTGTGTACATGTCCCCTCTCATTGTGTACATGTTCCCTATCACTGTGTACATGTTCCCTATCTCTGTGTACCCTATCTCTGGGTACATGTTCCCTATCTCTGTGTACATGTTCCCTATCTCTGTGTACCCTACCTCTGTGTGCATGTTCCCTATCTCTGTGTACCCTATCTCTGGGTACATGTTCCCTATCTCTGTGTGCATGTTCCCTATCTCTGTGTGCATGTTCACTATCTCTGTGTACATGTTCCCTATCTCTGTGTACATGTTCCCTATCTCTGTGGACCCCTTCGCTATCTCTGTGTACATGTTCCCTATCTGTGTACCCTATCTCTGTGTACATGTTCCCTATCTCTGCGTACCCTATCTCTGTGTACATGTTCCCTATCTCTGTGTTCCCTCTCTCTGTGTACATGCTCCCTATCTATGTGTACCCTCTCTCTGTGTACATGTTCCCTATCTCTGTGTACATGTTCCCTATCTCTGTGTACATGTTCCCTATCTCTGTGTACATGTTCCCTATCTCTTTGTACATGTTCCCTATCTCTGTGTACATGTTCCCTATCTCTGTGCACATGTTCCCTATCTCTGTGCACATGTTCCCTATCTCTGTGCACATGTTCCCTATCTCTGTGTACATGTTCCCTATCTCTGTGTACATGTTCCCTATTTCTCTGTGCATGTTTCCTATCTCTGTGTACATGTTCCCTGTCTCTGTGTTCATGTTCCCTATCTCTGTGTACCCTATCTCTGTGTACATGTTCCCTATCTCTGTGTACATGTTTCCTATCTCTGTGTACATATTCCCTATCTCTGTGTACCCTCTCTCGGTGTACATCTTCCCTATCTCTGTGTACCCTAACTCTGTGTACATGTTCCCTATCTCTGTGGACCCCTTCCCTATCTCTGTGTACATGTTCCCTATCTCTGTGTACCCTATCTCTGTGTACATGTTCCCTATGCCTGTGTGCATGTTCCCTATCTCTGTGTACCCTCTCTCTGTTTACCCTATCTCAGTGTACATGTTCCCTCTCTCTGTGTACATTTTCCCTCTCTCTGTGTACATTTTCCCTCTCTCTGTGTACATGTTCCCTATCTCTGTGTACATGTTCCCTATCTCTGTGTACATGTTCCCCATCTTTGTGTACCCTATCGCTGTGTGCATGTTCCCTATCACTGTGTACCCTATCTCTGTGTACATGTTCCCTATCTCTGTGTTCACTATCTCTGTGTACATGTTTCCTATCTCTGTGTACATGTTCCCTATCTCTGTGGACCCTATCTCTGTGTACATGTTCCCTATCTCTGTGTACCCTCTCTCTCTGTACATGTTCGCTATCTCTGTGTACCCTCTCTCTCTGTGCATGTTCCCTATCTCTGTGTACATGTTCCCTATCTCTGAGTATATGTTCCCTATCTCTGAGTACATGTTCCTATCTCTGTGTACATGTTCCCTATCTCTGTGTACATGTTCCCTATCTCTGAGTATATGTTCCCTATCTCTGAGTATATGTTCCCTATCTCTGAGTACATGTTCCTATCTCTGTGTACATGTTCCCTCTCTGTGTACATGTTCCCTATCTCTGTGTACATGTTCCCTATCTCTGTGTACATGTTCCCTATCTCTCTGTGCATGTTCCCTATCTTTGTGTACATGTTCCCTATCTCTGTGTACATGTTTCCTATCTCTGTGTTCCCTATCTCTGTGCACCCTCTCTCTCTGTACATGTTCCCTATCTCTGTGTACCCTATCTCTGTGTACATGTTCCCTATCTTTGTGTACCCTCTCTCTGTGTACATGTTCCCTATCTCTGTGTACATGTTCCCTATCTCTGTGTACCCTATCTCTGTGTACATGTTCCCTATCTCTGTGGACCCTATCTCTGTGTACATGATCCCTACCTCTGTGGACCCTATCTCTGTGTACATGTTCCCTATCTCTGTGTACCCTCTCTCTGTGTGCATGTTTCCTATCTCTGTGTACATGTTCCCTCTCTCTGTGTACATGCTCCCTATCTATGTGTACCCTCTCTCTGTGTATATATTCCCTATCTCTGTGTACATGTTCCCTATCTCTGTGTACCCCTTCCCTTTCTCTGTGTACATGTTCCCTATCTCTGTGTAACATTTCTCTGTGTACATGTTTCCTATCTTTGTGTACATGTTCCCTATCTCTGTGTTCCCTAACTCTGTGTACATGTACCCTATCTCTGTGTACATGTTCCCTATCTCTGTGTACCCTATCTCTGTGTACATGTTCCCTATCTCTGTGGACCCTATCTCTGTGTACATGTTCCCTATCACTGTGTACATGTTCCCTATCTCTGTGGACCCTATCTCTGTGTGCATGTTCCCTATCTCTGTGTACATGTTCCCTATCTCTGTGTACCCTATCTCTGTGTACATGTTCCCTATCTCTGTGGACCCTATCTCTGTGTACATGATCCCTACCTCTGTGGACCCTATCTCTGTGTACATGTTCCCTATCTCTGTGTACCCTATCTCTGTGTACATGTTCCCTATCTCTGTGGACCCTATCTCTGTGCACATGTTCCCTATCTCTGTGTACATGTTCCCTATCTCTGTGGACCCTATCTCTGTGTACACGTTCCCGATCTCTGTGTACATGTTCCCTATCTCTGTGTACCCTCTCTCTGTGTGCATGTTCCCTATCTCTGTGTACATGTTCCCTATCTCTGTATACCCTATCTCTGTGTACATGTTCCCTGTCTCTGTGTACATGTCCCCTCTCATTGTGTACATGTTCCCTATCACTGTGTACATGTTCCCTATCTCTGGGTACATGTTCCCTATCTCTGTGTACATGTTCCCTATCTCTGTGTACCCTACCTCTGTGTGCATGTTCCCTATCTCTGTGTACCCTATCTCTGGGTACATGTTCCCTATCTCTGTGTGCATGTTCCCTATCTCTGTGTGCATGTTCCCTATCTCTGTGTACATGTTCCCTATCTCTGTGGACCCCTTCGCTATCTCTGTGTACATGTTCCCTATCTGTGTACCCTATCTCTGTGTACATGTTCCCTATCTCTGTGTACCCTATCTCTGTGTACATGTTCCCTATCTCTGTGTACCCTATCTCTGTGTAGATGTTCCCTATCTCTGTGTACATGTTCCCTATCTCTGTGTAACCCTTCCCTATCTCTGTGTACATGTTGCCTATCTCTGTGTAACCTTTCTCTGTGTACATGTTCCCTATCTCTGTGTTCCCTTTCTCTGTGTACATGTTCCCTATCTCTGTGTACCCTATCTCTGTGTACATGTTTCCTATCTTTGTGTACATGTTCCCTATCTCTGTGTTCCCTATCTCCGTGTACATGTTCCCTATCTCTGTGTACCCTATCTCTGTGTACATGTTCCCTATCTCTGTGTACCCTATCTCTGTGTATATGTTCCCTATCTCTGTGTTCCCTCTCTCTGTGTACATGCTCCCTATCTATGTGTACCCTCTCTCTGTGTATATGTTCCCTATCTCTGTGTACATGTTCCCTATCTCTGTGTAACACTTCCCTATCTCTGTGTACATGTTTCCTATCTCTGTGTTCCCTATCTCTGTGCACCCTCTCTCTCCGTACATGTTCCCTATCTCTGTGTACCCTATCTCTGTGTACATATTCCCTATCTTTGTGTACCCTCTCTCTGTGTACATGTTCCCTATCTCTGTGTACATGTTCCCTATCTCTGTGTACCCTATCTCTGTGTACATGCTCCCTATCTCTGTGGACCCCTTCCCTATCTCTGTGTACATGTTGCCTATCTCTGTGTACCCTCTCTCTGTGTGCATGTTTCCTATCTCTGTACATGTGTGCTCTCTCTGTGTACATGTTCCCTATCTCTCTGTGTACATGTTCCCTATCTCTCTGTGCATGCTCCCTCTCTCTGTGTACATGTTCCCTATCTCTGTGTGCATGTTTCCTATCTCTGTGTACATGTTCCCTATCTCTGTGTACACTCTCTCTGTGTACATGTTCCCTACCTCTGTTTTCCCTATCTCTGTGTACATGTTCCCTATCACTGTGTAAATGTTCCCTCTCATTGTGTACATGTTCCCTATCTCTGTGTACATGTTCCCTATCTCTGTGTACATGTTCCCTATCTCTGTGTACATGTTCCCTATCTCTGTGGACCCTATCTCTGTGTACATGTTCCCTATCTCTGTGTACATGTTCCCTTTCTCTGTGGACCCCTTCCCTATCTCTGTGTACATGTTCCCTATCTCTGTACCCTCTCTCTGTGTACATGTTCCCTATCTCTGTGTACCCTATCTCTGTGTGCATGTTCCCTATTTCTGTGTGCATGTTCCCTATCTCTGTGTACCCTATCTCCGTGTGCATGTTCCCTATCTCTGTGGACCCTATCTCTGTGTGCATGTGCCCTATCTCTGTGTACCCTCTCTCTGTGTACCCTATCTCTGTGTACATGTGCCCTATCTCTGGGGACCCTATCTCTGTGTACATGTTCCCTATCTCTGTGGACCCCTTCCCTATCTCTGTGTACATGTTCCCTATCTCTGTGGACCCCTTCCCTATCTCTGTGTACATGTTGCCTATCTCTGTGTACCCTCTCTCTGTGTGCATGTTTCCTATCTCTGTACATGTGCGCTCTCTCTGTGTACATGTTCCCTATCTCTCTGTGTACATGTTCCCTATCTCTCTGTGCATGCTCCCTATCTCTGTGTACATATTCCCTATCTCTGTGGACCCCTTCCCTATCTCTGTGTACCCTATCTCTGTGTGCATGTTTCCTATCTCTGTGTACATGTTCCCTATCTCTGTGTACCCTATCTCTGTGTACATATTCCCTATCTCTGTGTGCATGTTCCCTAATTCTGTGTACCCTATCTCTGTGTACATGTTTCCTATCTTTGTGTTCCTATCTCTGTGTACATGTTTCCTATCTCTGTGTACATGTACCCTCTCTCTGTGTACATGTTCCCTATCTCTGTGGACCCTATCTCTGTGTACATGTTCCCTATCTCTGTGGACCCCTTCCCTATCTCTGTCTACATGTTCCCTATCTCTGTGTACCCTATCTCTGTGTACATGTTCCCTATGTATGTGTACATTTTCCCTATCTCTGTGTACCCTATCTCTGTGTGCATGTTTCCTATCTCTGTGTACATGTTCCCTCTCTCTGTGTACCCTCTCTCTGTGTACCCTTTCTCTGTGTACATGTTCCCTATCTCTGTGGACCCTATCTCTGTGTACATGTTGATATACCTATCAATTCATCCAATGAAAAGTGACGAGTTAAGAAAGTAACTATAGGTTTTTATTGGCTAAATAACAGAGCCCACCCTCGTGGGTGATCGGATACAACAAGGAGGAATGCCAGCCAGTCGACTACCTTTATACCTGGGCAGGTAGGTGGAGTCATGGGCGGAGTCAGCAGTGGTCAGCCCAGGTATAGCAGCATGACAAGAGGCGACCTCGTATAGTGATACAACAGTGTGAACAGTGATAACCATAGAGTAACGATATAACAGTGATAACTATAGTGTAACAATAGTGAACGATAAAAGTGGTTTACCACATTCACCCCTTGTTTAGATTTGAGTCCGGCGGGGTGAAGTGTACTACCAGTTCTGGTATGTCAGTCTGTCCGGAGGCCTCGTAAGCCTTCCTGATCGTCGCAGCAGCGGTGTTGCATTATCCGGTGTTAATGCTGGTGTCTGCGTGGTCGGCGAAGGCTCGTGGGGTTCCGGCATGCCGTCTACCTGGTCTGGAATTGGGGGGGTGGTGGGGGGTGGTGAAGGTGGTGTCTCCGGAGTGCCCGAGGGTGCGAGGTCTCGTAAGGAAACTGTGTCCTCCCGCCCGTCTGTGTATGCCACATAGGCGTACTGGGGGTTGGCGTGCAGGAGGTCCACCCTCTCGACCAGGGGTTCCGTTTTATGGGCCCTCACGTGCTTTCGCAGCAAGACGGGCCCCGGAGAGGTCAGCCAGGTTGGTAGCGTGGTTCCCGTAGTCGACTTCCTGGGGAAAGCAAACATTCGTTCATGGGGGGTGGCGTTGATGGCAGTGCAAAGTAGTGACCGGGTGGAATGCAGCGCTGCCGGGAGGACTTCCTGCCAGCGGGAGGTTGGGAGGCCCTTAGACTTTAAGGCTAAGAGGATGGCCTTCCATACCGTCGCGTTTTCTCTTTCTACCTGGCCGTTCCCTCGGGGGTTGTAGCTGGTGGTCCTGCTTGCAGCAATACCTCTCGCTAGTAGGAACTGACGGAGTTCCTCGCTCATGAAGGAGGAGCCCCGGTCACTATGTATATAGTTTGGGAACCCGAACAAGGCGAAGAGGTCGTTCAGGCATTTAATGACCGTGGTACTGGTCATGTCTGGGCAGGGGAAGGCAAAGGGGAAACGGGAGTACTCATCAACAATGTTGAGGAAGTACACATTACGGTCAGAGGACGGGAGGGGCCCCTTAAAGTCGATGCTCAGGCGCTCGAAGGGGCGGGTGGCCTTGATCAGGCTTGCTCTGTCCGGCCTAAAGAAGTGCGGTTTGCACTCGGCACAGGTCTGGCAGTTCCTGGTTATGGTCCTGACCTCCTCGATGGAGTAGGGCAGGTTGCGGGCCTTAATGAAGTGGTAAAGTCTGGTGACCCCGGGGTGGCAGAGGTCGTTGTGGAGGGTCTGAAGTCTATCACTTTGCGCGCTGGCGCATGTAATTCATGACAGAGCATCAGGGGGTTCGTTCAGCTTACCTGGCCGGTACAAGATATCATAATCGTAGGTGGAGAGCTCGATTCTCCACCTCAAGATCTTGTCATTCTTGATTTTGCCCCTCAGCTTGTTATTAAACATAAAAGCGACCGAACGTTGGTCGGTAAGGAGGGTAAATCGTTTGCCTGCCAGGTAGTGCCTCCAGCGTCGTACCGCCTCCACAATCGCCTGGGCCTCCTTCTCGACCGACGAGTGTCGGATCTCAGGGCCCTGTAGGGTCCTTGAGAAGAAGGCCACCGGTCTCCCCTCCTGGTTAAGGGTGGTGGCTAGGGCAAAGTCGGATGCATCGCTCTCGACTTGGAAGGGGATGGACTCATCCACTGCGTGCATAGTGGCCTTGGCAATGTCTCCCTTAATGAGGGAGAAGGCTGCGCACGCTTCCTCCATAAGGGGGAAGGATGTGGACTTCATGAGGGGTCTGGCTTTGTCCGCATAATTGGGCACCCATTGGGCATAGTAGGCGAAGAGCCCCAGGGTTCTCTTCAGTGCCTTTGGACAGTGGGGGAGGGGTAGCTCCATGAGGGGGCGCATTCTTTCGGGGTCGGGGCCGATGACTCCGTTCTCTACTACACAGCCGAGGATGGCAAGGCGCGAGGTGTTAAACACACATTTATCCTTATTGTAGGTGAGGTTCAGCCGTTGGGCCGTACGGAGGAATTTCTCCAGATTAACATCGTGGTCCTGCCGGTCGCGGCCGCAGATGGTGACGTTATCTAGATAGGGGAACATTGCGTGCAGCCCGTTCTGGTCAACCATCTGGTCCATCTCCCTTTGGAAGACCGAAACCCCGTTGGTGACGCCAAAGGGAACCCTAAGGAAGTGGTAGAGGCGGCCGTTCGCCTCGAAGGCTGTATACTGGCGGTCCTCAGGGCGGATAGGGAGTTGGTGATAGGCCGACTTAAGGTCGATGGTGGAGAATACCCGGTACTGCGCAATCTGATTGACCATATCAGATATGCGGGGAAGGGGGTATGCGTCCAGCTGGGTGTACCTGTTTATGGTCTGGCTGTAGTCGATGATCAGGCGGTTTTTATTGCCGGTCTTAACGACCACGACCTGGGCACGCCGGGGCTGGTGCTCCCCTCGATGATGCCCTCCTTCAGGAGACGCTGCACCTCAGAGCTAATGAAAGCTCTGTCCCCGGCGCTGTACCGTCTGCTCTTGGTAGCGACGGGTTTGCAGTCGGGGGTGAGGTTAGCGAACAGGGAAGGTGGCGGGACCTTGAGGGTGGATAGGCCACAGGTGTTACGCGGTGGGCGGTTTAAAATCTGCTGGTTGTTGACTGTGAGTGGGGGGAGGGGTCCGCCGTATGCTAGCGTGACGCTTTGGAGGTGGGATTGGAAGTCTAGGCCTAGTAGGACGGCAGCGCATAGCTGGGGCAGGACGAGGAGTTTAAAATTTTTATACTCCGTACCCTTAACCGACAGGGTCACAACACAGTAGCCGCTGATGTCTGTGGCGTGTGACCTCGATGCCATCGAGATCCGGTTGCGCATTGGCAGGACAGGGAGGGAGTAGTGGCTCACTGTGTCTGGGTGGATGAAGCTCTCCGTGCTTCCGCTGTCGAACAGGCAGGTCGTGGCGTGGCCGTTTACTTTGATGTCCATCATCGACTTGGACAGGTGATGCGGGCGGGCCTGGTCCAGTGTGACGGAGGCTAGTGTATAGCTGAGCGGGTTGTTGTAGTCTGCGGTTGAGGCGGTAGTCGGGTCTAGAGGCACGGTGGCGGTCGGGCGTGGTGGTTAAAATGGCGTCTCCCACGAGGTTGGACAAAATGGCGGAGAAGATGGCTGCCCCCATAACTCACATGAGGCACTGCTGGTGTCGGTTGCCTGTATCAAAGATGGCCGCCCCATGACTCACATGTGGGGATGCTGGCCTCTGTTGCCTTGAAGGAAGATGGCCGCCCCCACAGCTCGCATGAGGCACTGCTGGCCTCTGATGATCCACCTCTGCAGGCCTTAGCGAAGTGGCCTTTCTTCCTGCAGTTTGAGCAGGTAGAGTTCCTGGCTGGGCAGCGCGACCTCGGGTGTTTCGCCTGGCCGCAGAAGAAGCAGCCGGCGGCCCGATCGCGGGGGTCCGATGTCGGAGCCGGTACCGGGGGTGGCGGTCTTGATTGGGTCCGGGACGCCGACGCTGAGGTAGGTCCCAGGGGGGTTGCTGCGGGGGGTATCGCGGTCGGGGTCGGTCCCAAGTCCCAGGGTCGCGAGTTACAGTACCTTGAGTATGCCTCGAGGTCCCGATGGGCCACCTCTAGAGAGAGAGCGAGGGCTGCAGCTTTGTCCAGGTCGAGGTCCCTTGCTTCCAGTAGTCTTTGCCGTGAGTAGTCGGACCGCAGGCCTTTCACGAAGGCATCGCGGACATTGTCTTCAGTATTTTCTGCTGCCGTTACCGCTTTAAAGTTACAGTCTCTGCCGAGTGCTTGTAGCACCCGTAAAAATTCCTCCACGGGCTCTCCTGGCTGTTGCGGGCGGGATCTTAGGAGGTGTCTGGCGTACATGGAATTTACCGGGGTTTGGTACTGTCTTTTCAGCCGGTTGATGGCGTCCTCGTATGTTTTAAGGTCCCGGATGAGTGCGAATACTTTCGGGCTCACTTGGGCGTTCAGAACTCTTAGCATGGATTTCTGAGGCATGGCGGATTCTCCCAGGTAGGCTTCGAAGCAGCTCAGCCAGTGTTCGAAGTCGAGGGCTGAGTTTGCTGCCTGTGGGTTTAGATCCAGGTACGGTGGTCTGAGGGCTCGCAGCCAGGCCGGCTGTTGTAGCTGGGCGTCTGGCTGGTCGCTTGGCTGGTCGTTTGACTGCTCAGTTGTCGACATTTTAAAATTTAGCCAATAAAATTGATATACCTATCAATTCATCCAATGAAAAGCGACGAGTTAAGAAAGTAACTATAGGTTTTTATTGGCTAAATAACAGAGCCCACCCTCGTGGGTGATCGGATACAACAAGGAGGAATGCCAGCCAGTCGACTACCTTTATACCTGGGCAGGTAGGTGGACTCATGGGCGGAGTCAGCAGTGGTCAGCCCAGGTATAGCAGCATGACAAGAGGCGACCTCGTATAGTGATACAACAGTGTGAACAGTGATAACCATAGAGTAACGATATAACAGTGATAACTATAGTGTAACGATAGTGAACGATAAAAGTGGTTTACCACACATGTTCCCTATCTCTGTGGACCCTATCTCTGTGTACATGTTCCCTATCTCTGTGTACCCTCTCTCTGTGTACATGTTCCCTATCTCTGTGTACCCTCTCTCTGTGCATGTTCCCTATCTCGGTGTACATGTTCCCTCTCTCTGTGTACGTTTTCCCTATCTCTGTGGACCCCTTCCCTATCTCTGTGTACATGTTCCCTATCTCTGTGTACCCTCTCTCGGTGTACATGTTCCCTATCTCTGTGTACCCTCTCTCTGTGTACATGTTCCCTATCTCTGTGTACCCTCTCTCTGTGCATGTTCCCTATCTCGGTGTACATGTTCCCTCTCTCTGTGTACGTTTTCCCTATCTCTGTGTACATGTTCCCTATCTCTGTGTACCCTATCTCTGTGTACATGTTCCCTATGTCTGTGTACATGTTCCCTATCTCTGTGTATCCTATCTCTGTGTACATGTTCCCTATCTCTGCGTACCCTATCTCTGTGTACATGTTCCCTATCTCTGTGTCCCCTATCTCTGTGTACATGTTCCCTATCTCTGTGTACCTGTTTCCTATCTCTGTGTACCCTATCTCTGTGTACATGTTCCCTATCTCTGTGTACCCTCTCTCTCTGTGCATGTTCCCTATCTCGATGTACATGTTCCCTATCTCTGTGTACCCTATCTCTGTGTACATGTTCCCTATCTCTGTGTACATGTTCCCTGAAAGGCAGATTGTATCATGGCCATTTACCTTAATGTCCATTGTGGAGCTGGCCAGCTGGTGCGGTCTCGCTTGGTCCAGTGTAACGGATGCCAGCGTAGGGGTCGGTGTGTCGCTGTGGGTATCAGATGAGGCGGTGTTGGGGGCCTGCTGCGTTCTGGCTGTCGTCCAAGATGGCGGCGTCCATGATCCCCATGTGGCTGGAGGCGTCCAAAATGGCAGCTGTACCGATGGTTCGCACATGGCCGGGGAGGCCCAAGATGGCGGCCCGCATGGCCCACACGCGACGCTGCTGGGGTTCGGGGTGGCTTTGGCCCTGCAGATGTTAGCGTAGTGTCCCTTCTTCCCGCAGCCCGAGCAGATCGCGTTTTTCGCCGGGCAGCGCGCTCTGGGGTGTTTTGCCTGGCCACAGAAGTAGCATTTCTGGCCTTGGGGCACTGCTGTCTGGCCTTGGGACACTGCTGCGGTAGTTGGGCCGTTGCTGGGGTGTGGCTGGGGTAGCACGGCGCTATGAGGCGGTCCTACCGTGTCCCAGGCTGTCATTCCCTGCGGCGTCCACGGTGCAGAGGAGTAGGCATCCATGCCCCGGTAGGCTGCATCCAGTGATAGTGCAAGTTCAGAGGCCTTGTTGAGGTCGAGGTCACTCTGCTCCAACAGTCGCTGTCGGGTGTAATTGGATCTGTGGCCCGCTACAAAAGCGTCCCGGATAAGTTCCTCTGTGTACACGGCGGCCTTTACATCCTTACAACCACAGACCCGGCCAAGCACAGACAGTGCCCGAAGGTATTCCACGGTCGATTCCCCAGGTTGTTGTTTATGACTCCCCAGAAGGTGCCTGGCGTACACTTCGTTCACTGGGCGCGTGTACTGGTCCTTGAGGAGCTTGATAGCGTCCGCATACGAGGTCGCGTCTTGGATGACCGAGTACACTTGGTGGTTCACTTTGGAGGTCAGGACATCCAGTTTGTCCTTGTCCGATTTGATTGCTGCGGAGGCGGTCAGGAATTTTTTGAAACACTTAAGCCAGTGAGTAAACTTGGTGGATGAGTCCGCCTCCCGATGATCTAAGTCCAGGCATGCTGGTGTGAGGATCTTCTCCATTAAAAAAATTTGTGAATAAAATTGATGCGCTATCAATTACACATAAAAGACTGAGAGTTAAGAGAGTAACTAAAGGCTTTTATTAACAAAAGAATGAAGGTCTGCCTCGAGTGGTCGACAAGTCCAGAATACAAAGGGGGCTGGGGAGCAGTCACCTTTATACTAGGACTTGTGGGAGGAGTCAGCCGAGGCATGTCCAGGCATGTACACAGTGGAATACAAACAGTGGTTTACCACATTCCCTATCTCTGTGTACATGGTCCCTCTCTGTGTACATGTTCCCTATCTCTCTGTACATGTTCCCTATCTCTGTGTACATGTTCCCTATCTCTCTGTGCATGTTCCCTCTCTGTGTACATGTTCCCTATCTCTGTGTACCCTAACTCTCTGTGCATGTTCCCTATCTCTGTGTTCCATATCTCTGTGTACATGTTCCCTATCTGTGTACATGTTCCCTATCTCTGTGTATCCTCTCTGTGTGCATGTTCCCTATCTCTGTGTACATTTTCCCTCTCTCTGTGTACATGTTCCCTATCTCTGAGTACATGTTCCTATCTCCGTGTACATGTTCCCTATCTCCATGTACATGTTCCCTATCTCTGAGTACATGTTCCTATCTCTGTGTACATGTTCCCTATCTCTGTGTACATGTTCCCTCTCTGTGTACATGTTCCCTATCTCTGTGTACATGTTCCCTATCTCTGTGTACATGTTCCCTATCTCTGTGTACATGTTCCCTATCTCTCTGTGCATGTTCCCTATCTCTCTGTGCATGTTCCCTATCTCTCTGTGCATGTTCCCTATCTCTCTGTGCATGTTCCCTATCTCTCTGTGCATGTTCCCTATCTCTCTGTACATGTTCCCTCTCTCTTTGTGCATGTTCCCTATCTCTGTGTACATGTTCCCTATCGCTGTGTACATGTTCCCTCTCTCTGTGTACTTGTTCCCTATCTCTGTGTACATGTTCCCTATTTCTGAGTACATGTTCCCTACCTCTGTGTACCCTATCTTTGTGTACATGTTGCCTATCTGTGTACATGCTCCCTATCTCTGAGTACATGTTCCCTCTCTCTGTGTACATGTTCCCTGTCTCTGTGTACATGTTCCCTATCTCTGTGTAACCTATCTCTGTGTGCATGTTCCCTATCTCTGTGTGCATGTTCCCTATCTTTGTGTACCCTATCTCTGTGTGCATGTTCCCTATCTCTGTGTTCACTATCTCTGTGTACATGTTTCCTATCTCTGTGTACATGTTCCCTATCTCTGTGGACCCTATCTCTGTGTACATGTTCTCTATCTCTGTGGACCCTTCCCTATCTCTCTGTACATGTTCCCTATCTCTGTGTACCCTATCTCTGTGTACATGTTTCCTACCTCTGTGTGCATGTTCCCTATCTCTGTGTACATGTTCCCTATCTCTGTGTACATGTTCCCTATCTCTGTGTACATGTTCCCTATCTCTGTGTACATGTTCCCTATCTCTGTGTACATGTTCCCTATCTCTGTGTACATGTTCCCTATCTCTGTGTACATGTTCCCTATCTCTTTGTACATGTTCCCTATCTCTGTGTACATGTTCCCTATCTCTGTGTACATGTTCCCTATCTCTGAGTACATGTTCCCTATCTCTGAGTTCATGTTCCCTATCTCTGTGTACATGTTCCCTATCTCTGTGCACATGTTCCCTATCTCTGTGCACATGTTCCCTATCTCTGTGCACATGTTCCCTATCTCTGTGTACATGTTCCCTATTTCTCTGTGCATGTTTCCTATCTCTGTGTACATGTTCCCTGTCTCTGTGTTCATGTTCCCCATCTCTGTGTACCCTCTCTCTGTGTACATGTTCCCTATCTCTGTGTACCCTATCTCTGTGTACATGTTCCCTATCTCTGTGTACATGTTTCCTATCTCTGTGTACATATTCCCTATCTCTGTGTACCCTCTCTCAGTGTACATCTTCCCTATCTCTGTGTACCCTCTCTCGGTGTACATGTTCCCTATCTCTGTGTACCCTATCTCTGTGTACATGTTCCCTATCTATGTGGACGCCTTCCCTATCTCTGTGTACATGTTCACTATCTCTGTGGACCCCTTCCCTATCTCTGTGTACATGTTCCCTATCTCTGTGTACCCTATCTCTGTGTACATGTTCCCTATGCCTGTGTGCATGTTCCCTATCTCTGTGTACCCTCTCTCTGTTTACCCTATCTCAGTGTACATGTTCCCTATCTCTGTGTACATGTTCCCTATCTCTGTGTACATGTTCCCCATCTTTGTGTACCCTATCGCTGTGTGCATGTTCCCTATCACTGTGTACCCTATCTCTGTGTACATGTTCCCTATCTCTGTGTTCACTATCTCTGTGTACATGTTTCCTATCTCTGTGTACATGTTCCCTATCTCTGTGGACCCTATCTCTGTGTACATGTTCCCTATCTCTGTGTACCCTCTCTCTCTGTACATGTTCCCTATCTCTGTGTACCCTCTCTCTCTGTGCATGTTCCCTATCTCTGTGTACATGTTCCCTATCTCTGAGTATATGTTCCTTATCTCTGAGTACATGTTCCTATCTCTGTGTACATGTTCCCTATCTCTGAGTATATGTTCCCTATCTCTGAGTACATGTTCCCTATCTCTGAGTACATGTTCCTATCTCTGTGTACATGTTCCCTATCTCTCTGTGCATGTTCCCTATCTCTCTGTGCATGTTCCCTATCTCTCTGTGCATGTTCCCTATCTCTCTGTGCATGTTCCCTATCTCTCTGTACATGTTCCCTCTCTCTTTGTGCATGTTCCCTATCTCTCTCTGCATGTTCCCTATCTCTGTGTACATGTTCCCTCTCTCTGTGTACATGTTCCCTATCTCTGAGTACATGTTCCCTATCTCTGTGTACATGTTCCCTACCTCTGTGTACCCTATCTTTGTGTACATGTTCCCTATCTCTTTGTACATGTTCCCTCTCTCTGTGTACATGTTCGCTATCTGTGTACATGTTCCCTATCTCTGTGTACATGTTCCCTACCTCTGTGTACCCTATCTTTCTGTACATCGTCCCTATCTCTTTGTACATGTTCCCTATCTCTGTGTAAATGTTCCCTATCTCTGTGGACCCCATCCCTATCTTTGTGTACATGTTCCCTATCTCTGTGTACATGTTCCCTATCTCTGTGTACCCTCTCTCTCTCTGCATGTTCCCTTCTCTGTGTACCCTCTCTCTCTCTGCATGTTCCCTATCTCTGTGTACATGTTCCCTATCTCTGTGTACCCTCTCTCTGTGTGCATGTTCCCTATCTCTGTGTACCCTATCTCTGTGTACATGTTCCCTCTCTCTGTATACATGTTCCCTATCTCTGTGTACCCTATCTCTGTGTGCATGTTCCCTATCTCTGTGTACCCTATCTCTATGTACATGTTTCCTATCTCTGTGTTCTCTATCTCTGTGTACATGTTTCCTATCTCTGTGTACCCTATCTCTGTGTGCATGTTCCCTATCTCTGTTTACCCTATCTCTGTGTGCATGTTCCCTATCTCTGTGTACCCTATCTCTGTGTACATGTTCCCTATGTCTGTGTACATGTTCCCTATCTCTGTGTATCCTATCTCTGTGTACATGTTCCCTATCTCTGCGTACCCTATCTCTGTGTACATGTTCCCTATCTCTGTGTCCCCTATCTCTGTGTACATGTTCCCTATCTCTGTGTACCTGTTCCCTATCTCTGTGTACCCTATCTCTGTGTACATGTTCCCTATCTCTGTGTACCCTCTCTCTCTGTGCATGTTCCCTATCTCGATGTACATGTTCCCTATCTCTGTGTACCCTATCTCTGTGTACATGTTCCCTATCTCTGTGTACATGTTCCCTGAAAGGCAGATTGTATCATGGCCATTTACCTTAATGTCCATTGTGGAGCTGGCCAGCTGGTGCGGTCTCGCTTGGTCCAGTGTAACGGATGCCAGCGTAGGGGTCGGTGTGTCGCTGTGGGTATCAGATGAGGCGGTGTTGGGGGCCTGCTGCGTTCTGGCTGTCGTCCAAGATGGCGGCGTCCATGATCCCCATGTGGCTGGAGGCGTCCAAAATGGCAGCTGTACCGATGGTTCGCACATGGCCGGGGAGGCCCAAGATGGCGGCCCGCATGGCCCACACGCGACGCTGCTGGGGTTCGGGGTGGCTTTGGCCCTGCAGATGTTAGCGTAGTGTCCCTTCTTCCCGCAGCCCGAGCAGATCGCGTTTTTCGCCGGGCAGCGCGCTCTGGGGTGTTTTGCCTGGCCACAGAAGTAGCATTTCTGGCCTTGGGGCACTGCTGTCTGGCCTTGGGACACTGCTGCGGTAGTTGGGCCGTTGCTGGGGTGTGGCTGGGGTAGCACGGCGCTATGAGGCGGTCCTACCGTGTCCCAGGCTGTCATTCCCTGCGGCGTCCACGGTGCAGAGGAGTAGGCATCCATGCCCCGGTAGGCTGCATCCAGTGATAGTGCAAGTTCAGAGGCCTTGTTGAGGTCGAGGTCACTCTGCTCCAACAGTCGCTGTCGGGTGTAATTGGATCTGTGGCCCGCTACAAAAGCGTCCCGGATAAGGTCCTCTGTGTACACGGCGGCCTTTACATCCTTACAACCACAGACCCGGCCAAGCACAGACAGTGCCCGAAGGTATTCCACGGTCGATTCCCCAGGTTGTTGTTTATGACTCCCCAGAAGGTGCCTGGCGTACACTTCGTTCACTGGGCGCGTGTACTGGTCCTTGAGGAGCTTGATAGCGTCCGCATACGAGGTCGCGTCTTGGATGACCGAGTACACTTGGTGGTTCACTTTGGAGGTCAGGACATCCAGTTTGTCCTTGTCCGATTTGATTGCTGCGGAGGCGGTCAGGAATTTTTTGAAACACTTAAGCCAGTGAGTAAACTTGGTGGATGAGTCCGCCTCCCGATGATCTAAGTCCAGGCATGCTGGTGTGAGGATCTTCTCCATTAAAAAAATTTGTGAATAAAATTGATGCGCTATCAATTACACATAAAAGACTGAGAGTTAAGAGAGTAACTAAAGGCTTTTATTAACAAAAGAATGAAGGTCTGCCTCGAGTGGTCGACAAGTCCAGAATACAAAGGGGGCTGGGGAGCAGTCACCTTTATACTAGGACTTGTGGGAGGAGTCAGCCGAGGCATGTCCAGGCATGTACACAGTGGAATACAAACAGTGGTTTACCACATTCCCTATCTCTGTGTACATGGTCCCTCTCTGTGTACATGTTCCCTATCTCTCTGTACATGTTCCCTATCTCTGTGTACATGTTCCCTATCTCTCTGTGCATGTTCCCTCTCTGTGTACATGTTCCCTATCTCTGTGTACCCTAACTCTCTGTGCATGTTCCCTATCTCTGTGTTCCATATCTCTGTGTACATGTTCCCTATCTGTGTACATGTTCCCTATCTCTGTGTATCCTCTCTGTGTGCATGTTCCCTATCTCTGTGTACATTTTCCCTCTCTCTGTGTACATGTTCCCTATCTCTGAGTACATGTTCCTATCTCCGTGTACATGTTCCCTATCTCCATGTACATGTTCCCTCTCTCTGTGTACATGTTCCCTATCGCTGTGTACATGTTCCCTCTCTCTGTGTACTTGTTCCCTATCTCTGTGTACATGTTCCCTATTTCTGAGTACATGTTCCCTACCTCTGTGTACCCTATCTTTGTGTACATGTTGCCTATCTGTGTACATGCTCCCTATCTCTGAGTACATGTTCCCTCTCTCTGTGTACATGTTCCCTGTCTCTGTGTACATGTTCCCTATCTCTGTGTAACCTATCTCTGTGTGCATGTTCCCTATCTCTGTGTGCATGTTCCCTATCTTTGTGTACCCTATCTCTGTGTGCATGTTCCCTATCTCTGTGTTCACTATCTCTGTGTACATGTTTCCTATCTCTGTGTACATGTTCCCTATCTCTGTGGACCCTATCTCTGTGTACATGTTCTCTATCTCTGTGGACCCTTCCCTATCTCTCTGTACATGTTCCCTATCTCTGTGTACCCTATCTCTGTGTACATGTTTCCTACCTCTGTGTACATGTTCCCTATCTCTGTGGACCCTATCTCTGTGTACATGTTCTCTATCTCTGTGGACCCTTCCCTATCTCTCTGTACATGTTCCCTATCTCTGTGTACCCTATCTCTGTGTACATGTTTCCTACCTCTGTGTGCATGTTCCCTATCTCTGTGTACATGTTCCCTATCTCTGTGTACATGTTCCCTATCTCTGTGTACATGTTCCCTATCTCTGTGTACATGTTCCCTATCTCTGTGTACATGTTCCCTATCTCTGTGTACATGTTCCCTATCTCTGTGTACATGTTCCCTATCTCTTTGTTCATGTTCCCTATCTCTGTGTACATGTTCCCTATCTCTGTGTACATGTTCCCTATCTCTGAGTACATGTTCCCTATCTCTGAGTTCATGTTCCCTATCTCTGTGTACATGTTCCCTATCTCTGTGCACATGTTCCCTATCTCTGTGCACATGTTCCCTATCTCTGTGCACATGTTCCCTATCTCTGTGTACATGTTCCCTATTTCTCTGTGCATGTTTCCTATCTCTGTGTACATGTTCCCTGTCTCTGTGTTCATGTTCCCCATCTCTGTGTACCCTCTCTCTGTGTACATGTTCCCTATCTCTGTGTACCCTATCTCTGTGTACATGTTCCCTATCTCTGTGTACATGTTTCCTATCTCTGTGTACATATTCCCTATCTCTGTGTACCCTCTCTCAGTGTACATCTTCCCTATCTCTGTGTACCCTCTCTCGGTGTACATGTTCCCTATCTCTGTGTACCCTATCTCTGTGTACATGTTCCCTATCTATGTGGACGCCTTCCCTATCTCTGTGTACATGTTCACTATCTCTGTGGACCCCTTCCCTATCTCTGTGTACATGTTCCCTATCTCTGTGTACCCTATCTCTGTGTACATGTTCCCTATGCCTGTGTGCATGTTCCCTATCTCTGTGTACCCTCTCTCTGTTTACCCTATCTCAGTGTACATGTTCCCTCTCTCTGTGTACATTTTCCCTCTCTCTGTGTACATTTTCCCTCTCTCTGTGTACATGTTCCCTATCTCTGTGTACATGTTCCCTATCTCTGTGTACATGTTCCCCATCTTTGTGTACCCTATCGCTGTGTGCATGTTCCCTATCACTGTGTACCCTATCTCTGTGTACATGTTCCCTATCTCTGTGTTCACTATCTCTGTGTACATGTTTCCTATCTCTGTGTACATGTTCCCTATCTCTGTGGACCCTATCTCTGTGTACATGTTCCCTATCTCTGTGTACCCTCTCTCTCTGTACATGTTCCCTATCTCTGTGTACCCTCTCTCTCTGTGCATGTTCCTATCTCTGTGTACATGTTCCCTATCTCTGAGTACATGTTCCCTATCTCTGAGTACATGTTCCTATCTCTGTGTACATGTTCCCTATCTCTGTGTACATGTTCCCTCTCTGTGTACATGTTCCCTATCTCTGTGTACATGTTCCCTATCTCTGTGTACATGTTCCCTATCTCTGTGTACATGTTCCCTATCTCTCTGTGCATGTTCCCTATCTCTCTGTGCATGTTCCCTATCTCTCTGTGCATGTTCCCTATCTCTCTGTGCATGTTCCCTATCTCTCTGTGCATGTTCCCTATCTCTCTGTACATGTTCCCTCTCTCTTTGTGCATGTTCCCTATCTCTCTCTGCATGTTCCCTATCTCTGTGTACATGTTCCCTCTCTCTGTGTACATGTTCCCTATCTCTGAGTACATGTTCCCTATCTCTGTGTACATGTTCCCTACCTCTGTGTACCCTATCTTTGTGTACATGTTCCCTATCTCTTTGTACATGTTCCCTCTCTCTGTGTACATGTTCGCTATCTGTGTACATGTTCCCTATCTCTGTGTACATGTTCCCTACCTCTGTGTACCCTATCTTTCTGTACATCGTCCCTATCTCTTTGTACATGTTCCCTATCTCTGTGTAAATGTTCCCTATCTCTGTGGACCCCATCCCTATCTTTGTGTACATGTTCCCTATCTCTGTGTACATGTTCCCTATCTCTGTGTACCCTCTCTCTCTCTGCATGTTCCCTTCTCTGTGTACCCTCTCTCTCTCTGCATGTTCCCTATCTCTGTGTACATGTTCCCTATCTCTGTGTACCCTCTCTCTGTGTGCATGTTCCCTATCTCTGTGTACCCTATCTCTGTGTACATGTTCCCTCTCTCTGTATACATGTTCCCTATCTCTGTGTACCCTATCTCTGTGTGCATGTTCCCTATCTCTGTGTACCCTATCTCTATGTACATGTTTCCTATCTCTGTGTTCTCTATCTCTGTGTACATGTTTCCTATCTCTGTGTACCCTATCTCTGTGTGCATGTTCCCTATCTCTGTTTACCCTATCTCTGTGTGCATGTTCCCTATCTCTGTGTACCCTATCTCTGTTCACATGTTTCCTATCTGTGTGTTCTCTATCTCTGTGTACATGTTTCCTATCTCTGTGTACGTGTTCCCTATCTCTGTGGACCCTATCTATGTGTACATGTTCCCTATCTCTGTGGACCCTGTGGTTTATGTGCCTTTAAGAGCAATTATGGTGTATGTGCCTTTAAGAGCCCCAGGTGTGCGTAATGCCGGTAATTGCCACTTGGGCTATATAAGCCTGTGTATTGTGTATATCCTTTAGAAACCCCCCCCAGACTTGCTTAGTAAATACCTATGAACCAACTCCTGTCTTCAGTGTGTTTATCTACACACGGACACTACAGTGGCGACGAAGTGGAAACGGACTTACCTGCAATTCGGCAGCACCTCAAGGACATCGATTCCTCCAGCGTCCAGAAGACTCAAGGAAGTAAGAGAAACTGTGGTTTCACCAGCTGGCCAAGCTGGTGACAGGTACTGCGCTAATCCTTCCTGGGCGTCAGGCTGGAGCTCCAGCGGCGGGCTCTACAGCTGAGACAGGCAGCGAAATCGGAGGCAAGCAATAATGGACTGGGAGGGTGCGCTCGAGAGACGGCCAGCGCGGCAAGCAGGTCAGCGTTTAGACCTCCGTCGGGAACGAGTCTCCAACAGTGAATAAACGGAAACCACAGTAAAACAGCGTTGTTATCGGTAGCAGCGGCGGGAAAGCGCGGGAAGCACCATATCGTTGCTACAGAGAGAAGAAAAAGAAAAAGCGCGGGAAGCGCCATATCTTTTCTGAAATGCCTAAATCTGGTAATATTGAGGCTTTTGATGGCGAAATAGAAGATTGGACCACATACGTGGAACGAGTAGAGGTTTATTGAACTGCAAATGGAATAACAGATGGAAAAAAAGCTTCAGTACTTCTGAACTTAATGGGCGCGAAGACATACGGGCTGTTACGAAATTTAATCACTCCAGCCAAACCAAAGGACAAGACTTTTAAAGAAATTGTTGATACCCTGCAGGAGCATTTAAACCCAACACCGCTGCTGATAGCGGAACGATTCAAGTTCTTCAAGAGAAATCAACACAAGAATGAAAGTAACGCTGATTACCTAAATGAATTAAGAAAGCTATCAAAGTACTGCCAATTCGGAGCAGGACTATCGGATTATCTTCAAGACAAATTTGTTTGCGGTCTCTTAAGTGAAGGAACACAAAAAAGACTGCTTTCTGAAAAAGATTTAACATTGGACAAGGCTTTCAGTATGGCTGTATCATACGAAGCAGCAGCAAAAGGAGCTGCAGAGATACAACAAGAGACACAGGACTTCGGCACCCATAAAATGACACAGGAGTTCAGAAGATGTTATCGCTGCGGCAGATCCACCCATAACCAGAGGGACTGCTGGTTCAAGGGCAAAGCATGCAGGCAATGTGGTAAGATTGGACACATTGCACGGGTATGCCAATCTGGACAAAATAAATCCACTGACAGAAAACAAAAAATCAATAAAGAAAAGTACAGGAAGGTACAAATGATGACGGACAATAGCTCCGAAGACCAGAATAGCGATAGCGACTCCGGAAACAAGAGACTAAGCTGTCTCAAATTACATAATGTACTTGCCAAAGAGGATTACCAAACCATTTGGGTTACCCTCACAATAGCAGGGTCCCCAGTTAAAATGGAGCTAGATACAGGATCAGCTCTAACCGTAATAAATCGACGAGATTACGAGAGGCTATTTTCGCATATACCTCTAAAAGACACATCCATTATCTTAAAAACATATACGGGGCAGAAAGTCTACCCCAAAGGAAAAATAAGGGTGCCTGTGGTATACAACGGCAAAGAAATACAAAAGTTGTATTTATACATTCTACAAGATGGTGGTCCACCGTTGTTGGGACGTGAATGGATAAGGAAGATACGTTTAGACTGGCACTCCATTCAGGCACTGACGGTGACCAGTAAGAAAAAAAACAATGATGACATCATACCTGAACGATTAAAAGACATCTTGGCCAACGCCAAAGAAGTGTTTCAAGAGAAACTAGGAACCTTGAAAGGCATCACCGCCTCAATAAAAGTGGAAGATACAGCAATTCCAAAATTTTTTAAGGCAAGACCGGTGCCATACGCAATACGTCCGTCAGTCGAGGCAGAGCTGAAGAATTTGGAAAAGGCAGGCGTATTATCCAAAATAGATTGGAGCGAATGGGCAACACCCATCGTTCCAGTCATGAAAAAAACATTGAAAAATAACTCTGAGGAACAGAAAAAAATTCGCATCTGTGGGGACTTCAAGGTGACTGTAAACCCGGTCCTTCACATGGTACAGTATCCTCTTCCGAGGATAGAAGATATTTTCGCCTCACTATCCGGAGGGAAACGTTTCACAAAAATTGACTTGGCACAAGCATATCTACAGATGGAGGTTGAGGAGACCTCTAAAAAGTATCTCACAATAAACACACACAAAGGCCTGTACCAGTACAATCGACTGGTTTTTGGAATAGCATGAGCTCCAGCTATCTGGCAAAGAGCTATGGAGCAAGTCCTGCAAGGGATTCCGGGGACTCAATGCTACCTGGACGACATCCTTATAACAGGAGAAAACGACAACGAGCACCTTGCCAATTTGGAGCAGGTGCTCACTAGGCTGAAAGAACGGGGCCTACGAGCAAATCGCCCCAAGTGCGAATTTTTCCAAAATCAGATATCATATTGTGGCCACATAATTAATAAGGAAGGGTTGCATAAGTCACCTGAAAAAATTGAAGCAGTTATAAAAGCCCCAGCACCTGAAAATGTTTCACAATTAAGGTCATTCCTGGGATTAATAAATTACTATCATAAATTTTTACCGAACTTATCAACTATTCTACACCCTCTTAATGATCTTCTACAGACAGGAGTGATTTGGAAATGGAACGAAGACTGTAAACGTGCCTTCCATAAATGTAAAGACTTAATCACATCTGAGAAAATTTTGGCTCATTACAACCCATCACTACCAATCAGACTGGCGTGCGATGCATCCCCTTACGGCATAGGAGCGGTATTGTCCCATAGATTCCCTGATGGCTTGGAGCGGCCGATAGCTTTTGCGTCACGCTCATTGAACTCAGCTGAGCATAACTATGCCCAGATAGACAGGGAAGCACTCAGCCTGGTATGGGGAGTGAAGAAATTCAATCATTACCTACATGGACAAAAATTTACCTTGCTGACTGACCATCAACCCCTCATCTCCATATTCAACCCTAAAAAAGGTGTCCCCATTATGACGGCACAAAGACTACAGAGGTGGTCCCTTTTTCTAGGGGCACACCAATACAACATTGAATACAAAGGGTCAAAACAGCATGGGAATGCTGACGGTTTATCACGCCTACCATTGCCAATGATAGAAGAGGCACCTACAGTAGACCCAGTAGAGATATTCCACTCTACCATAGTGGAATGTCTACCGGTGACAAATTCTGCCATTGAAAGGGAGACAAGAAATGACCCTACTCTCTCACGGGTCTACGATTTAACAGTGAAGGGATGGCCAGCACATGGCGAACCACTGTTGCCAGCATTCTCGCAAAGAAGAGAACAGCTGTCAGTGTGCCGAGGAACCTTGATGTGTGGATCCAGAGTGGTGATTCCACCCAAACTCCAGGATAAAGTACTAAAGGAGCTTCACGAGGGGCATCTGGGTGGAGTGAAAATGAAGAACCTAGCTAGGGCGTTTGTATGATGGCCAGGTATCGATGGAGACATCGAAGACATGACCAAGAGCTGCCTAGGATGCCAGAAGGTCCAAAATGCTCCGCCACAGGCCCCTCTACATCCATGGGAGTGGCCCTCATCTCCCTGGCAAAGGGTGCACATCGACTTTGCTGGTCCATTTATGGACTCAATGTTCTTAATCACAGTTGATGCACACTCCAAGTGGCCAGAGGTAATAAAGATGTCCTCCACCACCACGGAAAAAACCATCACAGTATTAAGGACCATATTTGCCAGGAATGGGCTGCTGGAGCAGATATGTTATGATAATGGACCGCAATTTGTGTCCGAAGAATTCAGAAAGTTCTTAAAGAACAATGGGGTAAAGCACTACACGTCCGCCCCATACCATCCCGCCACCAATGGATTGGCTGAAAGGTTTGTCCAGACCTTCAAGAAGGCCATCAAGGCCATGGGTAATGAAGACACAAAGCTTCAGCACAAGGTGGATAACTTCTTATTTGCATATAGGAATGCAACGCATATGGTTACGAACCAAACTCCCGCCATGATGTTCTACAATAGAAACCTAAGATGCCGGCTGGATTTGGTCAAGCCCAACATCCGAAGGGACGTGGAGAACCGACAGTTTCAGGGCATGAATGAAAGGCCAACTGGGGCCTTCCAGATAGGCCAACCGGTTTTGGCCCGGGACTACCGTACCGAGAAATGGCAGCCTGGAACTATCTGCACACGATTAGGACCACTGATGTATACCGTGGACATCGGAGACAGCATAATAAGGCGCCATGCTGACCAAATCATCAAGTCATCTGAAAAGGGACAACCTACACCACCACTCTATACATCTAACGATAAAGTAGAGATAACCATATCTACCTCCGATCCGGTGACACTGGAGCCCGATGAACCCGACACTGGCCTTCAAGCTGAATCAGCCTTGCCAGAAGAACCTACTACACCACCAGAAACTACTACACCCCCGAGGCGTTATCCGGACCGAGTCAGGAAGCCTCCTGAGAGACTAACTTATAATTAATTAATACAGCAATGTATATTATTTTGCATATAACATGTAATTAATAATTACTTAAATTATGATGTACTAGTTAGCTAGAAGGGGAGGAATTGTGGTGTATGTGCCTTTAAGAGCCCCAGGTGTGCGTAATGCCGGTAATTGCCACTTGGGCTATATAAGCCTGTGTATTGTGTATATCCTTTACAAACCGCCCCCCCAGACTTGCTTAGTAAATACCTATGAACCAACTCCTGTCTCCAGTGTCTTTATCTACACACGGACACTACAGACCCTATCTCTGTGTACATGTTTCCTATCTCTGTGGACCCCTTCCCTATCTCTGTGTACATGTTCCCGATCTCTGTGTACATGTTCCCTATCTCTGTGTACCCTATCTCTGTGTACATGTTCCCTATGTCTGTGTACATGTTCCCTATCTCTGTGTACCCTGTCTCTGTGTACATGTTCCCTATGTCTGTGTACAGGTTCCCTATCTCTGTGGACCCTATCTCTGTGTACATGTTCCCTATCTCTGTGGACCCTATCTCTGTGTACATGTTCCCTATCTCTGTGGACCCCTTCCCTATCTCTCTGTACATGTTCCCTATCTCTGTGTACCCTCTCTCTGTGTACATGTTCCCTATCTCTGTGTACCCTATCTCTGTGTACATGTTCCCTATCTCTGTGTACATGTTCCCTATCTCTGTGTATCCTCTCTCTGTGTGCATGTTTCCTATCTCTGTGTACATGTTCCCTCTCTCTGTGTACATGTTCCCTATCTCTGTGTACATGTTCCCTATCTCTGTGTACATGTTCCCTATCTCTGTGTACATGCTCCCTATCTCTGTGTACATGCTCCCTATCTCTGTGTACATGTTCCCTATCTCTGTGTGCATGTTCCCTATCTCTGTGTACATGTTCCCTATCTCAGCGTACATGTTCCCTCTCTGTGTGTACATGTTCCCTATCTCTGTGTACATGTTCCCTATCTGTGTACATGTTCCCTATCTCTGTGTGCATGTTCCCTATCTCTGTGTACATGTTCCCTAGCTCTGTGTACCCTAACTGTGTACATGTTGCCTATCTCTGTGCACATGCTCCCTATCTCTGTGTACATGTTCCCTATCTGTGTACATGTTCCCTATCTCTCTGTACATGTTCCCTATCTCTGTGTACATGTTCCCTATCTCAGTGTACATGTTCCCTCTCTGTGTGTACATGTTCCCTATCTCTGTGTACATGTTCCCTATCTGTGTACATGTTCCCTATCTCTCTGTACATGTTCCCTATCTCTGTGTACATGTTCCCTCTCTCTGTGTACATGTTCCCTCTCTCTGTGGACCCTTTCCCTATCTCTGTGTTCATGTTCGCTATCTCTGTGTACCCTATCTCTGTGTACCCTATCTCTGTGTACATGTTCCCTATCTCTGTGGACCCCATCACTATCTTTGTGTACATATTCCCTATCTCTGTGTACATGTTCCCTATCTCTGTGTACCCTATCTCTGTGTACATGGTTTCTATCTCTGTGTACATGTTCCCTATCTCTGTGGACCCTATCTCTGTGTACATGTTCCCTATCTCTGTGTACCCTCTCTCTGTGTGCATGTTCCCTATCTCTTTGTACCCTATCTCTGTGTACATGTTCCCTATCTCTTTGCACACTATCTCTGTGGGCCCTATCTCTGTGTACATGTTCCCTATCTCTGTGTACATGTTCCCTATCTCAGTGTACATGTTCCCTCTCTGTGTGTACATGTTCCCTATCTCTGTGTACATGTTCCCTATCTGTGTACATGTTCCCTATCTCTCTGTACATGTTCCCTATCTCTGTGTACATGTTCCCTCTCTCTGTGTACATGTTCCCTCTCTCTGTGGACCCTTTCCCTATCTCTGTGTTCATGTTCCCTATCTCTGTGTACCCTATCTCTGTGTACCCTATCTCTGTGTACATGTTCCCTATCTCTGTGGACCCCATCACTATCTTTGTGTACATATTCCCTATCTCTGTGTACATGTTCCCTATCTCTGTGTACCCTATCTCTGTGTACATGGTTTCTATCTCTGTGTACATGTTCCCTATCTCTGTGGACCCTATCTCTGTGTACATGTTCCCTATCTCTTTGTACCCTATCTCTGTGTACATGTTCCCTATCTCTGTGTACCCTCACTCTGTGTGCATGTTTCCTATCTCTGTGTACATATTCCCTATCTCTGTGGACCCCTTCCCTATCTCTGTGTACATGTTCCCTATCTCTGTGTACCCTAACTCTGTGTACATGTTCACTATCTCTGTGTACCCTCTCTCTGTGTGCATGTTCCCTATCTCTTTGTACCCTATTTCTGTGTGCATGTTCCCTATCTCTGTGTACATGTTCCCTATCTCTGTATACATGTTCCCTATCTCTTTGCACACTATCTCTGTGTACCCTATCTCTGTGTACATGTTCCCTATCTCTGTGGACCCCATCGCTATCTTTGTGTACATATTCCCTATCTCTGTGTACATGTTCCCTATCTCTGTGTACCCTATCTCTGTGTACATGGTTTCTATCTCTGTGTACATGTTCCCTATCTCTGTGGACCCTATCTCTGTGTACATGTTCCCTATCTCTGTGTACCCTCACTCTGTGTGCATGTTTCCTATCTCTGTGTACATATTCCCTATCTCTGTGGACCCCTTCCCTATCTCTGTGTACATGTTCCCTATCTCTGTGTACCCTATCTCTGTGTACATGTTCCCTATCTCTTTGCACACTATCTCTGTGGGCCCTATCTCTGTGTACATGTTCCCTATCTCTGTGGTCCGTATCACTGTGTACATGTTCCCTATCTCTGTGGACCCCTTCCCTATATCTGTGTACATGTTCCCTACCTCTGTGTACCCTATCTCTGTGTACATGTTTCCTATCTCTGTGTACATATTCCCTATCTCTGTGGACCCCTTCCCTATCTCTGTGTACATGTTCCCTATCTCTGTGTACCCTAACTCTGTGTACATGTTCCCTATCTCTCTGTACCCTCTCTCTGTGTGCATGTTTCCTATCTCTGTGTACATGTTCCCTATCTCTTTGTACCCTATTTCTGTGTGCATGTTCCCTACCTCTGTGTACCCTCACTCTGTGTGCATGTTTCCTATCTCTGTGTACATGTTCCCTATCTCTGTGTACATGTTCCCTATCTCTTTGCACCCTATCTCTGTGTACATGTTCCCTATCTCTGTGGACCCTATCTCTGTGTACATGATCCCTATCTCTGTGTACCCTATCTCTGTGTACCCTATCTCTGTGTACATGTTCCCTATCTCTGTGTACCCTATCTCTGTGTACCCTATCTCTGTGTACATGTTCCCTATCTCTGTGGACCCCATCGCTATCTTTGTGTACATATTCCCTATCTCTGTGTACATGTTCCCTATCTCTGTGTACCCTCTCTCTGTGTGCATGTTCCCTATCTCTTTGTACCCTATTTCTGTGTGCATGTTCCCTATCTCTGTGTACATGTTCCCTATCTCTTTGCACACTATCTCTGTGTACCCTATCTCTGTGTACATGTTCCCTATCTCTGTGGACCCCATCGCTATCTTTGTGTACATATTCCCTATCTCTGTGTACATGTTCCCTATCTCTGTGTACCCTATCTCTGTGTACATGGTTTCTATCTCTGTGTACATGTTCCCTATCTCTGTGGACCCTATCTCTGTGTACATGTTCCCTATCTCTTTGTACCCTATCTCTGTGTACATGTTCCCTATCTCTGTGTACCCTCTCTCTGTGTGCATGTTTCCTATCTCTGTGTACATGTTCCCTATCTCTGTGTACATGTTCCCTATCTCTTTGCACCCTATCTCTGTGTACATGTTCCCTATCTCTGTGGACCATATCTCTGTGTACATGTTCCCTATCTCTGTGGACCCCATCCCTATCTCTGTGTGCAGGTTCCCTATCTCTGTGGACCATATCTCCGTGTACAATTTCCCTATCTCTGTGGACCCTATCTCTGTGCACAAGTTCCCTATCTCTGTGTACCCTCTCTGTGCATGTTCCCTATCTCGGTGTAAATGTTCCCTATCTCTGTGTACCCTATCTCTGTGTACATGTTCCCTATCTCTCTGTGCATGTTCCCTGTCTCTGTGTACATGTTCCCTATCTCTGTGTGCATGTTCCCTATCTCTGTGTTCATGTTCCCTATCTCTGTGTTCCCTCTCTCTGTGTACCCTATCTCTGTGCACAATTCCCTATCTCTGTGGACCCTATCTCTGTGTACATGTTCCCTATCTCTGTGGACCCTATCTCTGTGTACAAGTTCCCTATCACTGTGGACCCTATCTCTGTGTACATGTTCCCTATCTCTGTGGACCCTATCTCTGTGTACATGTTCCCTATCTCTGTGGACCCTATCTCTGTGTACAAGTTCCCTATCACTGTGGACCCTATCTCTGTGTACATGTTCCCTATCTCTGTGTACCCTATCTCTGTGCACAAGTTCCCTATCTCTGTGGACCCTATCTCTGTGTACATGTTCCCTATCTCTGTGGACCCTATCTCTGTGTACATGTTCCCTATCTCTGTGGACCCTATCTCTGTGTACAAGTTCCCTATCTCTGTGGACCCTATCTCTGTGTACATGTTCCCTATCTCTGTGTACCCTCTCTCTGTGTACATGTTCCCTATCTCTGTGTACCCTATCTCTGTGTACATGTTCCCTGTTAAGTCTGTGAGTTGTTCAAGTAATTAATACTCAGACTTAATCAGTAACAATAAAACAGGTCTTTACTGGTTGGAGGTAGGGACGACACGTAGCTCTTTACTTCATGCCCACAGGCGGGAACTGAGGGGAGATCAGTACCCACAGTACTATTTATACCCATATGGACAGGAGTGGTGCTGCGTATCACTACGCCCAACAAGTAGTACAGTCCTGTCCATAGGTTCAAAGTAGCACACATATTACATACACAACATTCCCTATCTCTGTGTACCCTCTCTGTGCATGTTCCCTATCTCGGTGTACATGTTCCCTATCCCTGTGTACCCTATCTCTGTGTACATGTTCCCTATCTCTCTGTGCATGTTCCCTGTCTCTGTGTGCATGTTCCCTATCTCTGTGTACATGTTCCCTATCTCTCTGTGCATGTTCCCTGTCTCTGTGTGCATGTTCCCTATCTCTGTGTACATGTTCCCTAGCTCTGTGTACCCTAACTGTGTACATGTTGCCTATCTCTGTGCACATGCTCCCTATCTCTGTGTACATGTTCCCTATCTGTGTACATGTTCCCTATCTTTCTGCACATGTTCCCTATCTCAGTGTACATGTTCCCTCTCTGTGTGTACATGTTCCCTATCTCTGTGTACATGTTCCCTATCTGTGTACATGTTCCCTATCTCAGTGTACATGTTCCCTCTCTGTGTGCACATGTTCCCTATCTCAGTGTACATGTTCCCTATCTGTGTACATGTTCCCTATCTCTCTGTACATGTTCCCTATCTCTGTGTACATGTTCCCTCTCTCTGTGGACCCTTTCCCTATCTCTGTGTTCATGTTCCCTAGCTCTGTGTACCCTATCTCTGTGTACCCTATCTCTGTGTACATGTTCCCTATCTCTGTGGACCCCATCGCTATCTTTGTGTACATATTCCCTATCTCTGTGTACATGTTCCCTATCTCTGTGTACCCTATCTCTGTGTACATGGTTTCTATCTCTGTGTACATGTTCCCTATCTCTGTGGACCCTATCTCTGTGTACATGTTCCCTATCTCTTTGTACCCTATCTCTGTGTACATGTTCCCTATCTCTGTGTACCCTCACTCTGTGTGCATGTTTCCTATCTCTGTGTACATATTCCCTATCTCTGTGGACCCCTTCCCTATCTCTGTGTACATGTTCCCTATCTCTGTGTACCCTAACTCTGTGTACATGTTCCCTATCTCTGTGTACCCTCTCTCTGTGTGCATGTTCCCTATCTCTTTGTACCCTATTTCTGTGTGCATGTTCCCTATCTCTGTGTACATGTTCCCTATCTCTGTGTACATGTTCCCTATCTCTTTGCACACTATCTCTGTGTACCCTATCTCTGTGTACATGTTCCCTATCTCTGTGGACCCCATCGCTATCTTTGTGTACATATTCCCTATCTCTGTGTACATGTTCCCTATCTCTGTGTACCCTATCTCTGTGTACATGGTTTCTATCTCTGTGTACATGTTTCCTATCTCTGTGGACCCTATCTCTGTGTACATGTTCCCTATCTCTTTGTACCCTATCTCTGTGTACATGTTCCCTATCTCTGTGTACCCTCACTCTGTGTGCATGTTTCCTATCTCTGTGTACATATTCCCTATCTCTGTGGACCCCTTCCCTATCTCTGTGTACATGTTCCCTATCTCTGTGTACCCTATCTCTGTGTACATGTTCCCTATCTCTTTGCACACTATCTCTGTGGGCCCTATCTCTGTGTACATGTTCCCTATCTCTGTGGTCCGTATCACTGTGTACATGTTCCCTATCTCTGTGTACCCTCACTCTGTGTGCATGTTTCCTATCTCTGTGTACATATTCCCTATCTCTCTGGACCCCTTCCCTATCTCTGTGTACATGTTCCCTATCTCTGTGTACCCTATCTCTGTGTACATGTTCCCTATCTCTTTGCACACTATCTCTGTGGGCCCTATCTCTGTGTACATGTTCCCTATCTCTGTGGTCCGTATCACTGTGTACATGTTCCCTATCTCTGTGGACCCCTTCCCTATATCTGTGTACATGTTCCCTACCTCTGTGTACCCTATCTCTGTGTACATGTTTCCTATCTCTGTGTACATGTTCCCTATCTCTGTGTACATATTCCCTATCTCTGTGGACCCCTTCCCTATCTCTGTGTACATGTTCCCTATCTCTGTGTACCCTAACTCTGTGTACATGTTCCCTATCTCTCTGTACCCTCTCTCTGTGTGCATGTTTCCTATCTCTGTGTACATGTTCCCTATCTCTTTGTACCCTATTTCTGTGTGCATGTTCCCTACCTCTGTGTACCCTCACTCTGTGTGCATGTTTCCTATCTCTGTGTACATGTTCCCTATCTCTGTGCACATGTTCCCTATCTCTTTGCACCCTATCTCTGTGTACATGTTCCCTATCTCTGTGGACATGTTCCCTATCTCTGTGTGCAGGTTCCCTATCTCTGTGGACCATATCTCCGTGTACAAGTTCCCTATCTCTGTGGACCCTATCTCTGTGCACAAGTTCCCTATCTCTGTGTACCCTCTCTGTGCATGTTCCCTATCTCGGTGTAAATGTTCCCTATCTCTGTGTACCCTATCTCTGTGTACATGTTCCCTATCTCTCTGTGCATGTTCCCTGTCTCTGTGTACATGTTCCCTATCTCTGTGTGCATGTTCCCTATCTCTGTGTTCATGTTCCCTTTCTCTGTGTTCCCTCTCTCTGTGTACCCTATCTCTGTGCACAAGTTCCCTATCTCTGTGGACCCTATCTCTGTGTACATGTTCCCTATCTCTGTGGACCCTATCTCTGTGTACAAGTTCCCTATCTCTGTGGACCCTATCTCTGTGTACATGTTCCCTATCTCTGTGTACCCTCTCTCTGTGTACATGTTCCCTATCTCTGTGTACCCTATCTCTGTGTACATGTTCCCTGTTAAGTCTGTGAGTTGTTCAAGTAATTAATACTCAGACTTAATCAGTAACAATAAAACAGGTCTTTACTGGTTGGAGGTAGGGACGACATGTAGCTCTTTCCTTCATGCCCACAGGCGGGAACTGAGGGGAGATCAGTACCCACAGTACTATTTATACCCATATGGACAGGAGTGGTACTGCGTATCACTACGCCCAACAAGTAGAACAGTCCTGTCCATAGGTTCAAAGTAGCACACATATTACATACACAACATTCCCTATCTCTGTGTACCCTCTCTGTGCATGTTCCCTATCTCGGTGTACATGTTCCCTATCCCTGTGTACCCTATCTCTGTGTACATGTTCCCTATCTCTCTGTGCATGTTCCCCGTCTCTGTGTACATGTTCCCTCTCTCTGTGTACATGTTCCCTATCTCTGTGTGCATGTTCCCTATCTCTGTGTACATGTTCTCTATCTCTGTGTACATGTTCCCTCTCTGTGTACGTGTTCCCTATCTCTGTGTACATGTTCCCTATCTCTGTGCACATGTTCCCTATCTCTCTGTACATGTTCCCTATCTCTGAGCACATGTTCCCTATCTCTGAGTAGATGTTCACTATCTCTGAGTACATGTTCCCTATCTCTGTGTAAATGTTCCCTATCTCTGTGTACGTGTTCCCTCTCTCTTGTGTACATGTTCCCTCTCTCTGTGTACATGTTCCCTATTTCTGTGTACATGTTCCCTATCTCTGAGTACATGTTGCCTATCTCTGTGCACATGCTCCCGACCTCTTTGTACATGTTCCCTCTCTCTGTGTACATGTTCCCTCTTTCTGTGTACATGTTCCCTCTCTCTGTGTACATGTTCCCTATCTGTGTACATGTTCCCTATATCTGTGTACATGTTCCCTATCTCAGTGTACATGTTCTCTATCTCTGTGTAGATGTTCCCTATCTCTGTGTATCCTCTCTCACTGTGCATGTTTCCTATCTCTGTGTACATGTTCCCTCTCTGTGTACATGTTCCCTCTCTCTGTGTACATGTTCCCTATCTCTGTGTACCCTCTCTCTCTGTGCATGTTCCCTATCTCTGTGTACATGTTGCCTATCTCTGTGCACATGCTCCCTAGCTCTTTGTACATGTTCCTTCTCTCTGTGTACATGTTCCCTATCTCTGTGTACATGTTCCCTATCTCTGTGTACATGTTCACTCTCTCTGTGTACATGTTCCCTCTCTCTGTTTAAATGTTCCCTATTTCCGTGTACATGTATCCTATGTTCGTGTACATGTTTCCTATGTTCGTGTACATGTTCCCTCTCTCTGTGTACATGTTCCCTATCTCTCTGTGCATGTTCCCTCTCTCTGTGTACATGTTCCCTCTCTCTGTGTACATGTTCCCTATCTCTGTGTACATGTTCCCTATCTCTGTGTACATGTTCCCTATCTCTGTGTACATGTTCCCTATCTCTCTGTGCATGCTCCCTATCTCTGTGTACATGTTCCCTCTCTCTGTGTACATGTTCCCTATCTCTGAGTATATGTTCCCTATCTCTGTGTACATGTTCCCTCTCTCTGTGTACATGTTCCCTATCGCTGTGTACATGTTCCCTATCGCTGTGTACATGTTCCCTCTGTCTGTGTACATGTTCCCTCTCTGTGTACATGTTACCTATCTCTGTCCACATGTTCCCTATCTCTCTCTGCATGTTCCCTCTCTCTGTGTACATGTTCCCTCTTCTCTGTGTACATGTTCCCTCTCTCTGAGTACTTGTTCCCTCTCTCTGTGTACATGTTCCCTCCCTCTGTGTACATGTTCCCTATCTCTGAGTACATGTTCCCTATCTCTGAGACTGTGTTCCCTATCTCTGTGTAAATGTTCCCTCTCTGAGTACATGTTCCCTCTCTCTGAGTACATGTTCCCTCTCTCTGAGTACATGTTCCCTCTCTCTGAGTACATGTTCCCTCTCTCTGAGTACATGATCCCCCTATCTCTGTACATGATCCCTATCTCTGTACATGTTCCCTATCTCTGTGTACATGTCCCCCTCATTGTGTACATGTTCCCTATCACTGTGCTCATCTTCCCTATCTTTGTGTTCCCTATCTCCGTGTACATGTTCCCTATCTCTGTGTACCCTATCTCTGTGTACATGTTCCCTATCTCTGTGTACATGTTCCCTATCTCTGTGTACATGTTCCCTATCTCTGTGTACCCTATGTCTGTCTGCATGTTTCCTATCTCTGTGTACATGTTCCCTATCTCTGTGTACCCTATCTCTGTGTACATGTTCCCTATCTCTGTGTACCTGTTCCCTATCTCTGTGTACCCTATTTCTGTGTACATGTTCCCTGTCACTGTGTACATGTCCCCTCTCATTGTGTACATGTTCCCGATCTCTGTGTTCCCTATCTGGGTGTACATGTCCCCTCTCATTGTGTACATGTTCCCTATCTCTGTGTTCCCTATCTCTGTGTACATGTTCCCTATCTCTGTGTACATGTTCCCTCTCTCTGTGTACATGTTCCCTATCTCTGTGTCCATGTTCCCTATGTTCGTGTACATGTCCCCTCTCATTGTGTACATGCTCCCTATCTCTGAGTACATGATCCCTCTCTCTGTGTACATGTTACCTCTCTGTGTACATGTTCCCTCTCTCTGTGTACATGTTCCCTATCTCTCTGTGCATGTTCCCTATCTCTCTGTGCATGTTCCCTATCTCTCTGTGCATGTTCCCTATCTCTCTGTGCATGTTCCCTATCTCTCTGTGCATGTTCACTATCTCTCTGTGCATGTTCCCTATCTCTCTGTGCATGTTCCCTATCTCTGTGTACATGTTCCCTTTCTCTGAGTACATGTTCCCTCTCTCTGTGTACATGTTCCCTCTCTCTGTGTACATGTTCCCTCTCTCTGTGTACATGTTCCCTCTCTCTGTACATGTTCCCTCTCTCTGTGTACATGTTCCCTCTCTCTGTGTACATGTTCCCTCTCTCTGTGTACATGTTCCCAATTTCTGAGTACATTTTTCCTATCTGAGTACATTTTTCCTATCTGAGTCCATGTTCCCTATCTCTGTGTGCATGTTCCCTATCTCTGAGTACATGTTCCCTCTCTCTGTGTACATGTTCCCTATCTCTGTGTACATGTTCCCTCTCTCTGTGTACATGTTCCCTTTCTCTGTGTACATGTTCCCTTTCTCTGTGTACATGTTCCCTCTCTCTGTGTACATGTTCCCTCACTGTGTACATGTTCCCTCTCTGTGTACATGTTCCCTCTCTGTGTACATGTTCCCTCTCTCTGTGTACATGTTCCCTATCTCTGTTTACATGTTCCCTATCTCTGTGTACAGATTCCCTATCTCTGTGTACATGTTCCCTATTTCCGTGTACATGTTTCCTATGTCCGTGTACATGTTCCCTATCTCTGTGTACATGTTCCCTATTTCCGTGTACATGTTTCCTATGTCCGTGTACATGTTCCCTATCTCTGTGTACATGTTCCCTCTCTCTGTGTACATGTTCCCTATCTCTCTGCATGTTCCCTATCTCTGTGTACATGTTCCCTCTCTGTGTACATGTTCCCTATCTCTTTGTACATGTTCCCTATCTCTTTGAACATGTTCCCTATTTCCGTGTACATGTTTCCTATGTCCGTGTACATGTT
This sequence comes from Somniosus microcephalus, assembly GCF_052327205.1. Lineage (NCBI taxonomy): Eukaryota > Metazoa > Chordata > Chondrichthyes > Squaliformes > Somniosidae > Somniosus > Somniosus microcephalus. Next base: position 81,191,783 of record NW_028225179.1, on the reverse strand, counting down.
CCCTCTCTCTGTGTACATGTTCCCTCTCTCTGTGTACATGTTCCCTATCGCTGTGTACATGTCCGCTCTCTGTGTACATGTCACCTATCTCTGTGCACATGTCCCCTATCGCTGTGTACATGTTCTCTCTCTGTGTACATGTTCCCTCTCTCTGTGTACATGTTCCCTCTCTCTGTGTACATGTTCCCTCTCTCTGTGTACATGTTCCCTCTCTCTGTGTACATGTTCCCTCTCTCTGTGTACATGTTCCCTCTCTCTGTGTACATGTTCCCTCTCTGTGTACATGTTCCCTCTCTGTGTACATGTTCCCTCTCTGTGTACATGTTCCCTCTCTCTGTGGACATGTTCCCTATCTCTGTGTACATGTTCCCTATTTCCGTGTACATGTTTCCTATGTCCGTGTACGTGTTCCCTATCTCTGTGTACATGTTCCCTCTCTCTGTGTACATGTTCCCTATCTCTCTATGCATGTTCCCTATCTCTTTCTACATGTTCCCTCTCTCTGTGTACATGTTCCCTCATTGTGTACTTGTTCCCTCTCTGTGTACTTGTTCCCTCTCTCTGTGTACATGATCCCTCTCTCTGTACATGTTCCCTCTCTCTGTACATGTTCCCTCTCTCTGTGTACATGTTCCCTATCTCTGTGTGCATGCACCCTATCACTGTGTACATGTCCCCTCTCATTGTGTACATGTTCACTATCTCTGTGTTCCCTATCTGGGTGTACATGTCCCCTCTTATTGTGTACATGTTCCCTATCGCTGTGCCCATCTTCCCTATCTCTGTGTTCCCCATCTCCGTGTACATGTTCCCTATCTCTGTGTACCCTATCTCTGTGTACATGTTCCCTCTCTCTGTGTACATGTTCCCTATCGCTGTGTACATGTTCCCTATCAAGGTGTACATGTTCCCTCTGTCTGTGAACATGTCCGCTCTCTGTGTATATGTCACCTATCTCTGTGCACATGTTCCCTATCGCTGTGTACATGTTTCCTATCTCTGTGTACATGTTCCCTATCGCTGTGTACATGTTCCCTCTCTCTCTGTGCATGTTCCCTCTCTCTGTGTACATGTTCCCTATCTCTGTGTACATGTTCCCTATTTCCGTGTTCATGTTTCCTATGTCCGTGTGCATGTTCCCTCTCTCTGTGTACATGTTCCCTATCTCTCTCTGCATGTTCCCTATCTCTTTGTACATGTTCCCTCTCTCTGTGTACATGTTCCCTCTCTCTGTGTACATGTTCCCTCTCTCTGTGTACATGTTCCCTCTCTCTGTACATGTTCCCTCTCTCTGTGTACATGTTCCCTCTCTCTGTGTACATGTTCCCTCTCTCTGTGTACATGTTCCCAATTTCTGAGTACATTTTTCCTATCTGAGTACATTTTTCCTATCTGAGTCCATGTTCCCTATCTCTGTGTGCATGTTCCCTATCTCTGAGTACATGTTCCCTCTCTCTGTGTACATGTTCCCTATCTCTGTGTACATGTTCCCTCTCTCTGTGTACATGTTCCCTTTCTCTGTGTACATGTTCCCTTTCTCTGTGTACATGTTCCCTCTCTCTGTGTACATGTTCCCTCACTGTGTACATGTTCCCTCTCTGTGTACATGTTCCCTCTCTGTGTACATGTTCCCTCTCTCTGTGTACATGTTCCCTATCTCTGTTTACATGTTCCCTATCTCTGTGTACAGATTCCCTATCTCTGTGTACATGTTCCCTATTTCCGTGTACATGTTTCCTATGTCCGTGTACATGTTCCCTATCTCTGTGTACATGTTCCCTATTTCCGTGTACATGTTTCCTATGTCCGTGTACATGTTCCCTATCTCTGTGTACATGTTCCCTCTCTCTGTGTACATGTTCCCTATCTCTCTGCATGTTCCCTATCTCTGTGTACATGTTCCCTCTCTGTGTACATGTTCCCTATCTCTTTGTACATGTTCCCTATCTCTTTGAACATGTTCCCTATTTCCGTGTACATGTTTCCTATGTCCGTGTACATGTTCCCTCTCTCTGTGTACATGTTCCCTCTCTCTGTGTACATGTTCCCTATCGCTGTGTACATGTCCGCTCTCTGTGTACATGTCACCTATCTCTGTGCACATGTCCCCTATCGCTGTGTACATGTTCTCTCTCTGTGTACATGTTCCCTCTCTCTGTGTACATGTTCCCTCTCTCTGTGTACATGTTCCCTCTCTCTGTGTACATGTTCCCTCTCTCTGTGTACATGTTCCCTCTCTCTGTGTACATGTTCCCTCTCTCTGTGTACATGTTCCCTCTCTCTGTGTACATGTTCCCTCTCTGTGTACATGTTCCCTCTCTGTGTACATGTTCCCTCTCTGTGTACATGTTCCCTCTCTCTGTGGACATGTTCCCTATCTCTGTTTACATGTTCCCTATCTCTGTGTACATGTTCCCTATCTCTGTGTACATGTTCCCTATTTCCGTGTACATGTTTCCTATGTCCGTGTACGTGTTCCCTATCTCTGTGTACATGTTCCCTCTCTCTGTGTACATGTTCCCTATCTCTCTATGCATGTTCCCTATCTCTTTCTACATGTTCCCTCTCTCTGTGTACATGTTCCCTCATTGTGTACTTGTTCCCTCTCTGTGTACTTGTTCCCTCTCTCTGTGTACATGATCCCTCTCTCTGTACATGTTCCCTCTCTCTGTACATGTTCCCTCTCTCTGTGTACATGTTCCCTATCTCTGTGTGCATGCACCCTATCACTGTGTACATGTCCCCTCTCATTGTGTACATGTTCACTATCTCTGTGTTCCCTATCTGGGTGTACATGTCCCCTCTTATTGTGTACATGTTCCCTATCGCTGTGCCCATCTTCCCTATCTCTGTGTTCCCCATCTCCGTGTACATGTTCCCTATCTCTGTGTACCCTATCTCTGTGTACATGTTCCCTCTCTCTGTGTACATGTTCCCTATCGCTGTGTACATGTTCCCTATCAAGGTGTACATGTTCCCTCTGTCTGTGAACATGTCCGCTCTCTGTGTATATGTCACCTATCTCTGTGCACATGTTCCCTATCGCTGTGTACATGTTTCCTATCTCTGTGTACATGTTCCCTATCGCTGTGTACATGTTCCCTCTCTCTCTGTGCATGTTCCCTCTCTCTGTGTACATGTTCCCTATCTCTGTGTACATGTTCCCTATTTCCGTGTTCATGTTTCCTATGTCCGTGTGCATGTTCCCTCTCTCTGTGTACATGTTCCCTATCTCTCTCTGCATGTTCCCTATCTCTTTGTACATGTTCCCTCTCTCTGTGTACATGTTCCCTCTCTCTGTGTACATGTTCCCTATCGCTGTGTACATGTTCCCTATCGCTGTGTACATGTTCCCTATCGCTGTGTACATGTTCCCTATCGCTGTGTACATGTTCCCTATCGCTGTGTACATGTTCCCTATCGCTGTGTACATGTTCCCTATCGCTGTGTACATGTTCCCTCTGTGTACATGTCCCCTCTCTGTGTACATGTTACCTATCTCTGTCCACATGTTCCCTATCTCTGTGTACATGTTCCCTCTCTCTGTCTACATGTGCCCTATCTCTGTGTACATGTTCCCCCTCTCTGTTTACATGTTCCCTATCTCTCTGTGCATGTCCCCTCTCCCTGTGTACATGTTCCCTGTCACTGTGTACATGTTCCCGCTCTGTGTACATGTTCCCGCTCTGTGTACATGTTCCCGCTCTGTGTACATGTTCCCTCTCTGTGTACATGTTCCCTCTCTGTGTACATGTTCCCTCTCTCTGTGTTCATGTTCCGTCTCTCTGTGTACATGTTCCCTCTCTCTGTGTCCATGCTCCCTCTCTCTGTGTACATGTTCCCTCTCTCTGTGTACATGATCCCTCTCTCTGTACATGTTCCCTCTCTCTGTACATGTTCCGTCTCTCTGTACATGTTCCGTCTCTCTGTACATGTTCCCTCTCTCTGTACATGTTCCCTCTCTCTGTACATGTTCCCTCTCTCTGTACATGTTCCCTCTCTCTCTACATGTTCCCTCTCTCTCTACATGTTCCCTCTCTCTCTACATGTTCCCTCTCTCTGTACATGTTCCCTCTCTCTGTGTACATGTTCCCTCTCTCTGTGTACATGTTCCCTCTCTCTGTGTACATGTTCCCTCTCTCTGTGTACATGATCCCTCTCTGTGTACATGATCCCTCTCTCTGTACATGTTCCCTCTCTCTGTGTGCATGCACCCTATCACTGTGTACATGTCCCCTCTCATTGTGTACATGTTCCCTATCACTGTGTACATGTCCCCTCTCATTGTGTACATGTTCCCTATCACTGCCCATCTTCCCTATCTCTGTGTTCCCTATCTCCGTGTACATGTTCCCTATCTCTGTGTACCCTATCTCTGTGTACATGTTCCCTATCTCTCTGTACATGTTCCCTATCTCTCTGTACATGTTCCCTATCTCTCTGTACATATTCCCTATCTCTGTGTACCCTATCTCTGTGTACCTGCTCCCTATCTCTGCGTACCATATTTCCGTGTACATGTTCCCTGTCACTGTGTACATGTCCCCTCTCATTGTGTACATGTTCCCTATCTCTGTGTTCCCTATCTGGGTGCACATGTCCCCTCTCATTGTGTACATGTTCCCTATCACTGTGCCCATCTTCCCTATCTCTGTGTTCCCTATCTCTGTGTACATGTTCCCTATATCTGTGTACATGTTCCCTATGTCCGTGTACATGTTCCCTATCTCTGTGTACATGTTCCCTCTCTCTGTGTACATGTTCCCTCTCTCTGTGTACATTTTCCCTCTCGGTGTACATTTTCCCTCTCTCTGTGTACATGTTCCCTATCTCTGTGTACATGTTCCCTATCTCTGTGTATCCTATCTCTGTGTACATGTTGCCTATCTCTGTGCACATGCTCCCTATCTCTTTGTACATGTTCCCTCTCTCTGTGTACATGTTCCCTATTTCCGTGTACATGTTTCCTATGTTCGTGTACATGTTCCCTCTCTCTGTGTACATGTTCCCTATCCCTAAGTACATGTTCCCTATCGCTGTGTACGTGTTCCCTCTCTCTGGGTACATGTTCCCTATCTCTCTGTGCATGTTCCCTATCTCTGTGGACATGTTCCCTCTCTCTGTGTACATGTTCCCGATCTCTGTGTACATGTTCCCTTTCTCTGTGTACATGTTCCCTCTCTGTGTACATGTTCCCTATTTCTGTGCACAGTTCCCTATCTCTGTGTACATGTTCCCTATCTCTGTGTACATGTTCCCTCTCTCTGTGTACATGTTCCCTATTTCCGTGTACATGTTTCCTATGTCCGTGTACATGTTCCCTATCTCTGTGTACATGTTCCCTATCTCTCTGTGCATGTTCCCTATCTCTTTGTACATGTTCCCTCTGTCTGTGTACATGTCCCCTCTCTGTCTACATGTCACCTATCTCTGTGCACATGTTCCCTATCACTGTGTTCATGTTCCCTATCTCTGAGTACATGTTCCCTATCTGAGTACATGTTTCCTATCTCTGTGTACATGTTCCCTATTTCCGTGTACATGTTTCCTATGTCTGTGAACATGTTCCCTATCTCTGAGACCATGTTCCCTATCTCTGTGTACATGTTCCCTCTCTGTGTACATGTTCCCTATCTCTGTGTACATGTTCCGTATCCGTGTACATGTTCCCTCTCTCTGTGTACATGTTCCCTCTCTCTGCGTACATGTTCCCTCTCTCTGTGTACATGTTCCCTCTCTCTGTGTACCCTATCTCTGTGTACATGTTCCCTATCACTGTGTAAATATTCCCTATCTCTGTGTACATGTTCCCTATCTCTGTGTACATGTTCCCTATCTCTGTGTACATGTTCCCTATCTCTGTGTACATGTTCCCTATCTCTGTGTACATGTTCCCTATCTCTGTGTACATGTTCCCTATCTCTGTGTACATATTCCCTATCTCTGAGAACATGGTCCCTATCTCTGTGTACATCTTCCCTATCTCTGTGTACATCTTCCCTATCACTGTGTAAATATTCCCTATCTCTGTGTCAATGTTCCCTCTCTCTGTGTACATGTTTCCTATCTCTGTGTACATGTATCCTATCTCTGTGTATATGTTCCCTATCTCTGTGTACATGTGCCCTCTCTCTGAGTACATATTCCCTATCACTGTGTAGATCAAATCAAATCAAATCAAATCAACTTTTATTGTCATTGTTAGTGCACAAGTGCAGTACAACGAAATGTAGGCTTGCGGCTCCCGAGAGTGTACAATTTGGATTAGGACACTTAAACATTTCAACATACATTTTACATATATATTAGCATAAATATGACCATAATAAAGTGAATAAAGTGCATCGGCAGATGTGCAGGCTTTAGTGTTTATTTGTGGAGTTCAGTAGGATGACAGCCCTGGGAAAGAAGCTGTTCCTAAATCTGGTCGTACGGGTGCGAATGCATCTGTAGCATCTTCCAGATGGTAGGAGGGCGAACAGACTGTGGCTGGGGTGGGTAGGGTCTTTGATGATGGTCCGTGCCCTACGTAGGCAGCGTTTCTGACATATATGTTCTATGGTCGGTAGCCGCGTGCCGGTAATGCGTTGGGCAGTTTTGACTACCCGCTGCAGGGCTATCTCTGTGTACATGTTCCCTATGTCTGTGTCCATGTTCCCTATCTCTGTGTACATGTTCCCTATCTCTGTGTACACGTTCACTATCTCTGTGTCCATGTTCCCTATCTCTGTGTCCATGTTCCCTATATCTGCGTGCATGCACCCTATCTCTGTGTGCATGCAGCCTATCACTGTGTACATGTCCCCTCTCATTGTGTACATGTTCCCTATCACTGTGCCCATCTTCCCTATCTCTGTGTTACCTATCTCTGTGTACATGTCCCCTATCTCTGTGTACATGTTCCCTATCTCTGTGTACCCTGTCTCTGTGTACATGTTCCCTATGTCTGTGTACAGGTTCCCTATCTCTGTGGACCCTATCTCTGTGTACATGTTCCCTATCTCTGTGGACCCTATCTCTGTGTACATGTTCCCTATCTCTGTGGACCCCTTCCCTATCTCTGTGTACATGTTCCCTATCTCTGTGGACCCCTTCCCTATCTCTGTGTACATGTTCCCTATCTCTGTGGACCCCTTCCCTATCTCTCTGTACATGTTCCCTATCTCTGTGTACCCTCTCTCTGTGTACATGTTCGCTATCTCTGTGTATCCTCTCTCTGTGTGCATGTTTCCTATCTCTGTGTACATGTTCCCTCTCTCAGTGTACATGTTCCCTATCTCTGTGTACATGTTCCCTCTCTCTGTGTACATGTTCCCTATCTCTGTGTACATGTTCCCTCTCTGTGTGTACATGTTCCCTATCTCTGTGTACATGTTCCCTAGCTCTGTGTACCCTAACTGTGTACATGTTGCCTATCTCTGTGCACATGCTCCCTATCTCTGTGTACATGTCCCCTATCTGTGTACATGTTCCCTATCTCTCTGTCCATGTTCCCTATCTCTGTGTACATGTTCCCTCTCTCTGTGTACATGTTCCCTCTCTCTGTGTACATGTTCCCTCTCTCTGTGTACATGTTCCCTCTCTCTGTGTACATGTTCCCTATCTCTGTGTACATGTTCCCTATCTGTGTACATGTTCCCTATCTCTCTGTCCATGTTCCCTATCTCTGTGTACATGTTCCCTCTCTCTGTGTACATGTTACCTCTCTCTGTGTACATGTTCCCTCTCTCTGTGTACATGTTCCCTCTCTCTGTGTACATGTTCCCTATCTCTGTGTACATGTTCCCTATCTCAGTGTACATGTTCCCTATCTCTGTGGACCCTCTCTCTGTGTGCATGTTTCTTATCTCTGTGTATATGTTCCCGATCTCTGTGTACATGTTCCCTATCTCTGTGTACCCTATCTCTGTGTACACTATCTCTGTGTACATGTTCCCTATCTCTGTGGACCCCATCGCTATCTTTGTGTACATATTCCCTATCTCTGTGTACATGTTCCCTATCTCTGTGTACCCTATCTCTGTGTACATGGTTTCTATCTCTGTGTACATGTTCCCTATCTCTGTGGACCCTATCTCTGTGTACATGTTCCCTATCTCTGTGTACCCTCTCTCTGTGTGCATGTTTCCTATCTCTGTGGATCCCTTCCCTATCTCTGTGTACATATTCCCTATCTCTGTGCACCCTAACTCTGTGTACATGTTCCCTATCTCTTTGTACCCTCTCTCTGTGTGCATGTATCCTATCTCTTTGTACCCTATTTCTGTGTGCATGTTCCCTATCTCTGTGGGCCCTATCTCTGTGTACATGTTCCCTAACTCTGTGGTCCGTATCACTGTGTACATGTTCCCTATCTCTGTGGACCCCTTCCCTATATCTGTGTACATGTTCCCTACCTCTGTGTACCCTATCTCTGTGTACATGTTCCCTATGTCTGTGTACATGTTCCCTATCTCTGTGGACCCCATCCCTATCTCTGTGTTCATGTTCCCTATCTCTGTGTTCCCTCTCTCTGTGTAGAGGTTCCCTATCTCTGTGGACCCTATCTCTGTGCACAAGTTCCCTATCTCTGTGTACCCTCTCTGTGCATGTTCCCTATCTCGGTGTAAATGTTCCCTATCTCTGTGTACCCTATCTCTGTGTACATGTTCCCTATCTCTCTGTGCATGTTCCCTGTCTCTGTGTACATGTTCCCTATCTCTGTGTGCATGTTCCCTATCTCTGTGTTCATGTTCCCTATCTCTGTGTTCCCTCTCTCTGTGTACCCTATCTCTGTGCACAAGTTCCCTATCTCTGTGGACCCTATCTCTGTGTACATGTTCCCTATCTCTCTGTGCATGTTCCCTATCTCGGTGTACATGTTCCCTATCCCTGTGTACCCTATCTCTGTGTACATGTTCCCTATCTCTCTGTGCATGTTCCCTGTCTCTGTGTACATGATCCGTCTCTCTGTGTACATGTTCCCTATCTCTGTGTGCATGTTCCCTATCTCTGTGTACATGTTCTCTATCTCTGTGTACATGTTCCCTCTCTGTGTACATGTTCCCTCTCTGTACGTGTTCCCTATCTCTGTGTACATGTTCCCTATCTCTGTGCACATGTTCCCTATCTCTCTGTACATGTTCCCTATCTCTGAGCACATGTTCCCTATCTCTGAGTAGATGTTCACTATCTCTGAGTAGATGTTCCCTATCTCTGTGTAAATGTTCCCTATCTCTGTGTACGTGTTCCCTCTCTCTGTGTACATGTTCCCTATATCTGTGTACATGTTCCCTATCTCAGTGTACATGTTCTCTATCACTGTGCCCATCTTCCCTATCTCTGTGTTCCCTATCTCCGTGTACATGTTCCCTATCTCTGTGTACCCTATCTCTGTGTACATGTTCCCTATCTCTGTGTACATGTTCCCTATCTCTGTGTACATGTTCCCTATCTCTGTGTTCCCTATCTGGGTGTACATGTCCCCTCTCATTGTGTACATGTTCCCTATCTCGGTGTCCATGTTCCCTATCTCTGAGTACATGTTCCCTCTCTCTGTGTACATGTTCCCTCTCTGTGTGTACATTTTCCCTATCTCTGTGTATCCTATCTCTGTGTACATGTTGCCTATCTCTGTGCACATGCTCCCTATCTCTTTGTACATGTTCCCTCTCTCTGTGTACATGTTCCCTATTTCGGTGTACATGTTTCCTATGTTCGTGTACATGTTCCCTCTCTCTGTGTACATGTTCCCTATCCCTAAGTACGTGTTCCCTATCGCTGTGTACATGTTCCCTATCTCTGTGTACATGTTCCCTCTCACTGTGTACATGTTACCTCTCTGTGTACATGTTCCCTCTCTCTGTGTACATGTTCCCTATCTCTCTGTACATGTTCCCTATCTCTCTGTGCATGTTCCCTATCTCTCTGTGCATGTTCCCTATCTCTCTGTGTATATGTTCCCTATCTCTGTGTACATGTTCCCTCTCTCTGTGTACATGTTCCCTCTCTGTGTACATGTTCCCTATCTCTCTGTGCATGTTCCCTCTCTCTGTGTACATGTTCCCTATCTCTTTGTACATGTTCCCTATTTCCGTGTACATGTTTCCTATGTCCGTGTACATGTTCCCTCTCTCTGTGTACATGTTCCCTCTCTCTGTGTACATGTTCCCTCTCTCTGTGTACATGTTCCCTATCTCTCTGTGCATGTTCCCTCTCGCTGTGTACATGTTCCCTATCGCTGTGTACATGTTCCCTATCACTGTGTACATGTTCCCTCTGTCTGTGTACATGTCCGCTCTCTGTGTACATGTCACCTATCTCTGTGCACATGTTCCCTATCTCTGTGTATATGTTCCCTCTCTCTGTGTACATGTTCCCTCTCTCTGTGTACATGTTCCCTATCTCTCTGTGCATGTTCCCTCTCTCTGTGTGCATGTTCCCTATTTCCGTGTACATGTTTCCTATGTCCGTGTACATGTTCCCTATCTCTGTGTACATGTTCCCTCTCTCTGTGTACATGTTCCCTATCTCTCTCTGCATGTTCCCTATCTCTGTGTACATGTTCCCTCTCTCTGTGTACATGTTCCCTCTGTCTGTGTACATGTCCCCTCTCTGTGTACATGTTACCTATCTCTGCCACATGTTCCCTATCTCTGTGTACATGTTCCCTCTCTCTGTCTACATGTGCCCTATCTCTGTGTACATGTTCCCTCTCTCTGTTTACATGTTCCCTATCTCTCTGTGCATGTTCCCTCTCTCTGTGTACATGTTCCCTCTCTGTGTACTTGTTCCCTCTCTGTGTACATGTTCCCTCTCTCTGTACATGTTCCCTCTCTCTGTACATGTTCCCTCTCTCTGTACATGTTCCCTCTCTCTGTGTACATGTTCCCTATCTCTGTGTGCATGCACCCTATCACTGTGTACATGTCCCCTCTCATTGTGTACATGTTCCCTATCTCTGTGTTCTCTATCTGGGTGTACATGTCCCCACTTATTGTGTACATGTTCCCTATCGCTGTGCCCATCTTCCCTATCTCTGTGTTCCCCATCTCCGTGTACATGTTCCCTATCTCTGTGTACCCTATCTCTGTGTACATGTTCCCTATCTCTGAGTATATGTTCCCTATCGCTGTGTACATGTTCCCTATCACGGTGTACATGTTCCCTCTGTCTGTGAACATGTCCGCTCTCTGTGTACATGACACCTATCTCTGTGCACGTTTCCTATCGCTGTGTACATGTTTCCTATCTCGGTGTACATGTTCCCTATCGCTGTGTACATGTTTCCTATCTCTGTGTACATGTTCCTATCTCTGTGTACATGTTCCCTATCTCTGTTTACATGTTCCCTCTCTCTGTGTACATGTTCCCTATCTCTCTGTGCATGTTCCCTCTCTCTGTGTACATGTTCCCTATCTCTGTGTACATGTTCCCTATTTCCGTATACATGTTTCCTATGTCCGTGTACATGTTCCCTCTCTCTGTGTACATGTTCCCTATCTCTCTCTGCATGTTCCCTATCTCTGTGTACATGTTCCCTCTCTGTGTACATGTTCCCTCTCTCTGTGTACATGTTCCCTATCGCTGTGTACGTTGTCCCTATCGCTGTGTACATGTTCCCTATCGCTGTGTACATGTTCCCTATCGCTGTGTACATGTTCCCTATCACTGTGTACATGTTCCCTCTTTCCGTGTACATGTTTCCTATGTCCGTGTACATGTTCCCTCTCTCTGTGTACATGTTCCCTCTCTCTGTGTACATGTTCCCTCTCTCTGTGTACATGTTCCCTATCTCTCTGTGCATGTTCCCTCTCGCTGTGTACATGTTCCCTATCGCTGTGTACATGTTCCCTATCACTGTGTACATGTTCCCTCTGTCTGTGTACATGTCCGCTCTCTGTGTACATGTCACCTATCTCTGTGCACATGTTCCCTATCTCTGTGTAAATGTTCCCTATCTCTGTGTAAATGTTCCCTATCTCTGTGTATATGTTCCCTCTCTCTGTGTACATGTTCCCTCTCTCTGTGTACATGTTCCCTATCTCTCTGTGCATGTTCCCTCTCTCTGTGTACATGTTCCCTATTTCCGTGTACATGTTTCCTATGTCCGTGTACATGTTCCCTATCTCTGTGTACATGTTCCCTCTCTCTGTGTACATGTTCCCTATCTCTCTCTGCATGTTCCCTATCTCTGTGTACATGTTCCCTCTCTCTGTGTACATGTTCCCTCTGTCTGCGTACATGTCCCCTCTCTGTGTACATGTTACCTATCTCTGCCACATGTTCCCTATCTCTGTGTACATGTTCCCTCTCTCTGTCTACATGTGCCCTATCTCTGTGTACATGTTCCCTCTCTCTGTTTACATGTTCCCTATCTCTCTGTGCATGTTCCCTCTCTCTGTGTACATGTTCCCTCTCTGTGTACTTGTTCCCTCTCTGTGTACATGTTCCCTCTCTCTGTACATGTTCCCTCTCTCTGTACATGTTCCCTCTCTCTGTGTACATGTTCCCTATCTCTGTGTGCATGCACCCTATCACTGTGTACATGTCCCCTCTCATTGTGTACATGTTCCCTATCTCTGTGTTCTCTATCTGGGTGTACATGTCCCCACTTATTGTGTACATGTTCCCTATCGCTGTGCCCATCTTCCCTATCTCTGTGTTCCCCATCTCCGTGTACATGTTCCCTATCTCTGTGTACCCTATCTCTGTGTACATGTTCCCTATCTCTGAGTATATGTTCCCTATCGCTGTGTACATGTTCCCTATCACGGTGTACATGTTCCCTCTGTCTGTGAACATGTCCGCTCTCTGTGTACATGTCACCTATCTCTGTGCACGTTTCCTATCGCTGTGTACATGTTTCCTATCTCGGTGTACATGTTCCCTATCGCTGTGTACATGTTTCCTATCTCTGTGTACATGTTCCTATCTCTGTGTACATGTTCCCTATCTCTGTTTACATGTTCCCTCTCTCTGTGTACATGTTCCCTATCTCTCTGTGCATGTTCCCTCTCTCTGTGTACATGTTCCCTATCTCTGTGTACATGTTCCCTATTTCCGTATACATGTTTCCTATGTCCGTGTACATGTTCCCTATCTCTGTGTACATGTTCCCTATTTCCATGTACATGTTTCCTATGTCCGTGTACATGTTCCCTCTCTCTGTGTACATGTTCCCTATCTCTCTCTGCATGTTCCCTATCTCTGTGTACATGTTCCCTCTCTGTGTACATGTTCCCTCTCTCTGTGTACATGTTCCCTATCGCTGTGTACGTTGTCCCTATCGCTGTGTACATGTTCCCTATTGCTGTGTACATGTTCCCTATCGCTGTGTACATGTTCCCTATCGCTGTGTACATGTTCCCTCTGTCTGTGTACATGTGCCCTATCTCTGTGTACATGTTCACTCTCTCTGTTTACATGTTCCCTATCTCTCTGTGCATGTCCCCTCTCTCTGTGTACATGTTCCCTGTCACTGTGTACATGTTGCCTCTCTGTGTACATGTTCCCTCTCTGTGTACATGTTCCCTATCTCTGTGTACATGTTCCCTCTCTCTGTGTACATGTTCCCTGTCACTGTGTACATGTTCCCTCTCTGTGTACATGTACCCTCTCTGTGTACATGTTCCCTCTCTCTGTGTACATGTTCCCTCTCTCTGTGTACATGTTCCCTCTCTCTGTACATGTTCCCTCTCGCTGTACATGTTCCCTCTCTCTGTACATGTTCCCTCTCTCTGTACATGTTCCCTCTCTCTGTACATGGTCCCTCTCTCTGTACATGTTCCCTCTCTCTGTACATGTTCCCTCTCTCTGTACATGTTCCCTCTCTCTGTACATGTTCCCTCTCTCTGTACATGTTCCCTCTCTCTGTACATGTTCCCTCTCTCTGTGTGCATGCACCCTATCACTGTGTACATGTCCCCTCTCACTGTGTACATGTTCCCTATCACTGTGTACATGTCCCCTCTCATTGTGTACATGTTCCCTATCACTGCCCATCTTCCCTATCTCTGTGTTCCCTATCTCCGTGTACATGTTCCCTATCTCTGTGTACATGTTCCCTATCTCTCTGTACATGTTCCCTATCTCTCTGTGCATATTCCCTATCTCTGTGTACCCTATCTCTGTGTACCTGTTCCCTATCTCTGTGTACCCTATTTCCGTGTACATGTTCCCTGTCACTGTGTACATGTCCCCTCTCATTGTGTACATGTTCCCTATCTCTGTGTTCCCTATCTGGGTGTATATGTCCCCTCTCATTGTGTACATGTTCCCTATCACTGTGTACATGTCCCCTCTCATTGTGTACATGTTCCCTAACACTGCCCATCTTCCCTATCTCTGTGTTCCCTATCTCCGTGTACATGTTCCCTATCTCTGTGTTCCCTATCTCTGTGTACATGTTCCCTATCTCTGTGTACATGTTCCCTATGTCCGTGTACATGTTCCCTATCTCTGTGTACATGTTCCCTCTCTCTGTGTACATTTTCCCTCTCTCTGTGTACATTTTCCCTCTCTCTGTGTACATTTTCCCTCTCTCTGTGTACATGTTCCCTATCTCTGTGTACATGTTCCCTATCTCTGTGTATCCTATCTCTGTGTACATGTTCCCTATCTCTGTGCACAATTCCCTATCTCTGTGTACATGTTCCCTATCTCTCTGTGCATGTTCCCTATTTCCATGTACATGTTTCCTATGTCCATGTACATGTTTCCTATGTCTGTGTACATGTTCCCTATCTCTGTGTACATGTTCCCTCTCTCTGTGTACATGTTCCGTATCTCTCTGTGCATGTTCCCTCTGTCTGTGTACATGTCCCCTCTCTGTCTACATGTCACCTATCTCTGTGCACATGTTCCCTATCGCTGTGTACATGTTCCCTATCTCTGAGTACATGTTCCCTATTTCCGTGTACATGTTTCCTATGTCTGTGAACATGTCCCCTATCTCTGAGTACATGTCCCCTATCTCTGAGACCATGTTCCCTATCTCTGTGTACATGTTCCCTCTCTGTGTAAATGTTCCCTATATCTGTGTACATATTCCCTATATCTGTGTACATGTTCCCTCTCTCTGTGTACATGTTCCCTCTCTCTGTGTACATGTTCCCTCTCTCTGTGTACATGTTCCCACTCTGTGTACCCTAGCTCTGTGTACATGTTCCCTATCACTGTGTAAATATTCCCTATCTCTGTGTACATGTTCTCTATCTCTGTGTACATGATCCCTATCTCTGTGTTCATGATCCCTATCTCTGTACATTTTCCCTATCGCTGAGAACATGGTCCTTATCTCTGTGCACATCTTCCCTATCACTGTGTAAATATTCCCTATCTCTGTGTACATGTTCTCTATCTCTGTGTACATGATCCCTATCTCTGTACATGTTCCCTCTCTCTGTGTACCTGTTCCCTCTCTCTGTGTACATGTTCCCTCTCTCTGTGTACATGTTTCCTATCTCTGTGTACATGTTTCCTATCTCTGTGTACATGTGCCCTCTCTCTGAGTACATATTCCCTATCACTGTGTAGATCAAATCAAATCAAATCAAATCAACTTTTATTGTCATTGTTAGTGCACAAGTGCAGTACAACGAAATGTAGGCTTGCGGCTCCCGAGAGTGTACAATTTGGATTAGGACACTTAAACATTTCAACATACATTTGTACATATATATTAGCATAAATATGACCATAATAAAGTGAATAAAGTGCATCGGCAGATGTGCAGGCTTTAGTGTTTATTTGTGGAGTTCAGTAGGATGACAGCCCTGGGAAAGAAGCTGTTCCTAAATCTGGTCGTACGGGTGCGAATGCATCTGTAGCGTCTTCCAGATGGTAGGAGGGCGAACAGACTGTGGCTGGGGTGGGTAGGGTCTTTGATGATGGTCCGTGCCCTCCGTAGGCAGCGTTTCTGACATATATGTTCTATGGTCGGTAGCCGCGTGCCGGTAATGCGTTGGGCAGTTTTGACTACCCGCTGCAGGGCTATCTCTGTGTACATGTTCCCTATCTCTGAGAACATGTTCACTATCTCTGAGTACATGTTCCCTATGTCTGTGTCCATGTTCCCTATCTCTGTGTACATGTTCCCTATCTCTGTGTACACGTTCCCTATCTCTGTGTCCATGTTCCCTATCTCTGTGTCCATGTTCCCTATCTCTGTGTCCATGTTCCCTATCTCTGTGTCCATGTTCCCTATCTCTGTATCCATGTTCCCTATCTCTGTGTCCATGTTCCCTATCTCTGTGTGCATGCACCCTATCTCTGCGTGCATGCAGCCTATCACTGTGTACATGTCCCCTCTCATTGTGTACATGTTCCCTATCACTGTGCCCATCTTCCCTATCTCTGTGTTCCCTATCTCTGTGTACATGTCCCCTATCTCTGTGTACATGTTCCCTATCTCTGTGTACCCTATCTCTGTGTACATGTTCCCTATCTCTGTGTACGTGTTCCCTATCCCTATGTACCTATCTCTGTGTGCATGTTCCCTATCTCTGTGTACCCTATGTCTGTCTGCAAGTTCCCTATCTCTGTGTACCCTATCTCTGTGTGCATGTTCCCTATCTCTCTGTACCCTATCTCTGTGTACATGTTCCCTGTCTCTGTGTTCGCTATCTCTGTGTACATTTTCCCTATCTATGCACCCTATCTCTGTGTACATGTTCCCTATCTCTGTGTACCTGTTCCCTATATCTCTGACCCTATCTCTGTGTACATGTTCCCTATCTCTGTGTACATGTTCCCTATCTCTGTGTACCTGTTCCCTATCTCTGTGTACCCAATTTCTGTGTGCATGTTCCCTATCACTGTGTACATGTCCCCTCTCATTGTGTACATGTTCCCTATCTCTGTGTACCCTATCTCTGTGTGCATATTCCCTATCTCTGTGTGCATATTCCCTATCTCTGTGTACCCTATCTCTGTGTACATGTTCACTATCTCTGAGCACATCTTCCCTATCTCTGTGTACATGTTCCCTATCTCTGTGTAAATGTTCCCTATCTCTGTGTACATGTTACCTCTCTGTGTGTATGTTCCCTATCTCTGTGTACATGTTCCCTATCTCTCTGTGCGTGTTCCCTATCTCTGTTTACATGTTCCCTCTCTCTGTGTACATGTTCCCTATCTCTGAGTACATGTTCCCTCTCTCTGTGTGCATGTTCCCTATCTCTGAGTACATGTTCCCTCTCTCTGTGTACATGTTCCCTCTCTCTGTGTACATGTTCCCTCTCTCTGTTTACATGTTCCCTCTCTCTGTTTACATGTTCCCTCTCTCTGTTTACATGTTCCCTCTCTCTGTTTACATGTTCCCTCTCTCTGTTTACATGTTCCCTCTCTCTGTTTACATGTTCCCTCTCTCTGTGTACATGTTCCCTATCTCTCTGTGTACATGTTCCCTATCTCTGTGTACATGTTCCCTATCACTGTGTACAGGACCGCTCTCATTGTGTACATGTTCCCTATCACTGTGCCCATCTTCCCTATCTCTGTGTTCCCTATCTCCATGTTCATGTTCCCTATCTCTGTGTACCCTATCTCTGTGTACATGTTCCCTATCTCTGTGTACATGTTCCCTATCTCTGTGTACATGTTCCCTATCTCTGTGTACATGTTCCCTATCTCTGTGTACATGTTCCCTATCTCTCTGTACATATTCCCTATCTCTGTGTACCCTATCTCTGTGTGCATGTTCCCTATCTCTGTGTACCCTATGTCTGTATGTTCCCTATCTCTGTGTACATGTTCCCTATCTCTGTGTTCCCTATCTCTGTGTACATGTTCCCTATCTCTGTGTACCCTATCTCTGTGTACATGTTCCCTGTCTCTGTGTACCTGTTCCCTATCTCTGTGTACCCTATTTCTGTGTACATGTTCCCTCTCATTGTGTACATGTTCCCTATCTCTGTGTTCCCTATCTGGGTGTACATGTCCCCTCTCATTGTGTACATGTTCCCTATCTCTGTGTTCCCTATCTCTGTGTACATGTTCCCTCTCTCTGTGTACATGTTCCCTCTCTCTGTGTACATGTTCCCTCTCTCTGTGTACATGTTCCCTCTCTCTGTATACATTTTCCCTCTCTCTGTGTACATTTTCCCTCTCTCTGTGTACATGTTCCCTATCTCGGTGTCCATGTTCCCTATCTCTGAGTACATGTTCCCTCTCTCTGTGTACATGTTCCCTCTCTGTGTGTACATTTTCCCTATCTCTGTGTATCCTATCTCTGTGTACATTTTCCCTCTCTCTGTGTACATGTTGCCTATCTCTGTGCACATGCTCCCTCTCTCTTTGTACATGTTCCCTCTCTCTGTGTACATGTTCCCTATTTCCGTGTACATGTTTCCTATGTTCGTGTACATGTTCCCTCTCTCTGTGTACATGTTCCCTATCCCTAAGTACGTGTTCCCTATCGCTGTGTACATGTTCCCTATCTCTGTGTACATGTTCTCCCTCACTGTGTACATGTTACCTCTCTGTGTACATGTTCCCTCTCTCTGTGTACATGTTCCCTATCTCTCTGTGCATGTTCCCTATCTCTCTGTGCATGTTCCCTATCTCTCTGTGTATATGTTCCCTATCTCTGTGTACATGTTCCCTCTCTCTGTGTACATGTTCCCTCTCTCTGTGTACATGTTCCCAATTTCTGAGTACATTTTTCCTATCTGAGTCCATGTTCCCTATCTCTGTGTGCATGTTCCCTATCTCTGTGTACATGTTCCCTCTCTGTGTACATGTTCCCTATCTCTCTGTGCATGTTCCCTCTCTCTGTGTACATGTTCCCTATCTCTTTGTACATGTTCCCTATTTCCGTGTACATGTTTCCTATGTCCGTGTACATGTTCCCTCTCTCTGTGTACATGTTCCCTCTCTCTGTGTACATGTTCCCTCTCTCTGTGTACATGTTCCCTATCTCTCTGTGCATGTTCCCTCTCTCTGTGTACATGTTCCCTATCGCTGTGTACATGTTCCCTATCTCTGTGTAAATGTTCCCTATCTCTGTGTACATGATCCCTCTCTCTGTGTACATGTTCCCTCTCTCTGTGTACATGTTCCCTCTCTCTGTGTACATGTTCCCTCTCTCTGTGTACATGTTCCCTCTCTCTGTGTACATGTTCCCTCTCTGTGTACATGTTCCCTCTCTCTGTTTACATGTTCCCTATCTCTCTGTGCATGTTCCCTCTCTCTGTGTACATGTTCCCTATTTCCGTGTACATGTTTCCTATGTCTGTGTACATGTTCCCTATCTCTGTGTACATGTTCCCTCTCTCTGTGTACATGTTCCCTATCTCTCTCTGCATGTTCCCTATCTCTGTGTACATGTTCCCTCTCTCTGTGTACATGCTCCCTCTGTCTGTGTACATGTCCCCTCTCTGTGTACATGTTACCTATCTCTGCCACATGTTCCCTATCTCTGTGTACATGTTCCCTCTCTCTGTCTACATGTGCCCTATCTCTGTGTACATGTTCCCTCTCTCTGTTTACATGTTCCCTATCTCTCTGTGCATGTTCCCTCTCTCTGTGTACATGTTCCCTCTCTCTGTGTACATGTTCCCTCTCTGTGTACTTGTTCCCTCTCTGTGTACATGTTCCCTCTCTCTGTACATGTTCCCTCTCTCTGTACATGTTCCCTCTCTCTGTGTACATGTTCCCTATTTCCGTGTACATGTTTCCTATGTCCGTGTACATGTTCCCTATCTCTGTGTACATGTTCCCTCTCTCTGTGTACATGTTCCCTATCTCTCTCTGCATGTTCCCTATCTCTGTGTACATGTTCCCTCTCTCTGTGTACATGTTCCCTCTCTCTGTGTACATGTCCCCTCTCTGTACATGTTACCTATCTCTGCCACATGTTCCCTATCTCTGTGTACATGTTCCCTCTCTCTGTCTACATGTTCCCTATCTCTGTGTGCATGCACCCTATCACTGTGTACATGTCCCCTCTCATTGTGTACATGTTCCCTATCTCTGTGTTCTCTATCTGGGTGTACATGTCCCCACTTATTGTGTACATGTTCCCTATCGCTGTGCCCATCTTCCCTATCTCTGTGTTCCCCATCTCCGTGTACATGTTCCCTATCTCTGTGTACCCTATCTCTGTGTACATGTTCCCTCTCTCTGTGTACATGTTCCCTATCGCTGTGTACGTTGTCCCTATCGCTGTGTACATGTTCCCTATTGCTGTGTACATGTTCCCTATCGCTGTGTACATGTTCCCTATCGCTGTGTACATGTTCCCTATCACTGTGTACATGTTCCCTCTGTCTGTGTACATGTGCCCTATCTCTGTGTACATGTTCACTCTCTCTGTTTACATGTTCCCTATCTCTCTGTGCATGTCCCCTCTCTCTGTGTACATGTTCCCTGTCACTGTGTACATGTTGCCTCTCTGTGTACATGTTCCCTCTCTGTGTACATGTTCCCTATCTCTGTGTACATGTCCCCTCTCTCTGTGTACATGTTCCCTATCGCTGTGTACATGTTCCCTATCACTGTGTACATGTTCCCTCTGTCTGTGTACATGTTGCCTCTCTGTGTACATGTTCCCTCTCTGTGTACATGTTCCCTATCTCTGTGTACATGTTCCCTCTCTCTGTGTACATGTTCCCTGTCGCTGTGTACATGTTCCCTCTCTGTGTACATGTACCCTCTCTGTGTACATGTTCCCTCTCTCTGTGTACATGTTCCCTCTCTCTGTGTACATGTTCCCTCTCTCTGTGTACATGTTCCCTCTCTCTGTACATGTTCCCTCTCGCTGTACATGTTCCCTCTCTCTGTACATGTTCCCTCTCTCTGTACATGTTCCCTCTCTCTGTACATGTTCCCTCTCTCTGTACATGTTCCCTCTCTCTGTACATGTTCCCTCTCTCTGTACATGTTCCCTCTCTCTGTACATGTTCCCTCTCTCTGTACATGTTCCCTCTCTCTGTACATGTTCCCTCTCTCTGTACATGTTCCCTCTCTCTGTACATGTTCCCTCTCTCTGTACATGTTCCCTCTCTCTGTGTGCATGCACCCTATCACTGTGCGCATGTCCCCTCTCATTGTGTGCATGTTCCCTATCACTGTGTACATGTTCCCTATCACTGCCCATCTTCCCTATCTCTGTGTTCCCTATCTCCGTATACATGTTCCCTATCTCTGTGTACCCTATCTCTGTGTACATGTTCCCTATCTCTGTGTAGATGTTCCCTATCTCTCTGTACATGTTCCCTATCTCTCTGTGCATATTCCCTATCTCTGTGTACCCTATCTCTGTGTACCTGTTCCCTATCTCTGTGTACCCTATTTCCGTGTACATGTTCCCTGTCACTGTGTACATGTCCCCTCTCATTGTGTACATGTTCCCTATCTCTGTGTTCCCTATCTGGGTGTATATGTCCCCTCTCATTGTGTACATGTTCCCTATCACTGTGTACATGTCCCCTCTCATTGTGTACATGTTCCCTATCACTGCCCATCTTCCCTATCTCTGTGTTCCCTATCTCTGTGTACATGTTCCCTATCTCTGTGTACATGTTCCCTATGTCCGTGTACATGTTCCCTATCTCTGTGTACATGTTCCCTATCTCTGTGTACATGACCCCTCTCTCTGTGTACATGCTCCCTATCTCTCTGTGCATGTTCCCTCTCTGTGTACATTTTCCCTCTCTGTGTACATGTTCCCTCTCTGTGTACATGTTCCCTATCTCTGTGTACATGTTACCTATCTCTGTGCACATGTTCCCTATCTCTGTGTGCATGTTCCCTCTCTCTGTGTACATGTTCCCGCTCTCTGTGTACATGTTCCCTATCTCTGTGTACATGTTCCCTATCACTGCCCATCTTCCCTATCTCTGTGTTCCCTATCTCCGTGTACATGTTCCCTATCTCTGTGTTCCCTATCTCTGTGTACATGTTCCCTATCTCTCTCTGCATGTTCCCTATCTCTGTGTACATGTTCCCTCTCTGTGTACATGTTCCCTCTCTCTGTGTACATGTTCCCTCTCTCTGTGTACATGTTCCCTATCGCTGTGTACGTTGTCCCTATCGCTGTGTACATGTTCCCTATTGCTGTGTACATGTTCCCTATCGCTGTGTACATGTTCCCTATCGCTGTGTACATGTTCCCTATCACTGTGTACATGTTCCCTCTGTCTGTGTACATGTGCCCTATCTCTGTGTACATGTTCACTCTCTCTGTTTACATGTTCCCTATCTCTCTGTGCATGTCCCCTCTCTCTGTGTACATGTTCCCTGTCACTGTGTACATGTTGCCTCTCTGTGTACATGTTCCCTCTCTGTGTACATGTTCCCTATCTCTGTGTACATGTTCCCTATCTCTGTGTACATGTTCCCTCTCTCTGTGTACATGTTCCCTCTCTCTGTGTACATGTTCCCTGTCACTGTGTACATGTTCCCTCTCTGTGTACATGTACCCTCTCTGTGTACATGTTCCCTCTCTCTGTGTACATGTTCCCTCTCTCTGTGTACATGTTCCCTCTCTCTGTACATGTTCCCTCTCGCTGTACATGTTCCCTCTCGCTGTACATGTTCCCTCTCGCTGTACATGTTCCCTCTCTCTGTACATGTTCCCTCTCTCTGTACATGTTCCCTCTCTCTGTACATGTTCCCTCTCTCTGTACATGTTCCCTCTCTCTGTACATGTTCCCTCTCTCTGTACATGTTCCCTCTCTCTGTACATGTTCCCTCTCTCTGTACATGTTCCCTCTCTCTGTACATGTTCCCTCTCTCTGTACATGTTCCCTCTCTCTGTACATGTTCCCTCTCTCTGTACATGTTCCCCCTCTCTGTACATGTTCCCTCTCTCTGTACATGTTCCCTCTCTCTGTACATGTTCCCTCTCTCTGTACATGTGCCCTCTCTCTGTACATGCTCCCTCTCTCTGTGTGCATGCACCCTATCACAGTGTACATGTCCCCTCTCATTGTGTACATGTTCCCTGTCACTGTGTACATGTCCCCTCTCATTGTGTACATGTTCCCTATCACTGTGCCCATCTTCCCTATCTCTGTGTTCCCTATCTCCGTGTACATGTTCCCTATCTCTGTGTACCCTATCTCTGTGTACATGTTCCCTATCTCTGTGTACCCTGTCTCTGTGTACATGTTCCCTATGTCTGTGTACATGTTCCCTATCTCTGTGGACCCCTTCCCTATCTCTGTGTACATGTTCCCTATCTCTGTGGACCCCTTCCCTATCTCTGTGTACATGTTCCCTATCTCTGTGGACCCCTTCCCTATCTCTCTGTACATGTTCCCTATCTCTGTGTACCCTCTCTCTGTGTACATGTTCCCTATCTCTGTGTACCCTCTCTCTGTGTACATGTTCCCTATCTCTGTGTATCCTCTCTCTGTGTACATGTTCCCTCTCTCAGTGTACATGTTCCCTATCTCTGTGTTCATGTTCCCTCTCTCTGTGTACATGTTCCCTATCTCTGTGTACATGTTCCCTCTCTGTGTACATGTTCCCTATCTCTGAGTAAATGTTCCCTATCTCTGTGTACATGTTCCCTAGCTCTGTGTACCCTAACTGTGTACATGTTGCCTATCTCTGTGCACATGCTCCCTATCTCTGTGTACATGTTCCCTATCTGTGTACATGTTCCCTATCTGTGTACATGTTCCCTATCTCTCTGTCCATGTTCCCTCTCTCTGTGTACATGTTCCCTCTCTCTGTGTACATGTTCCCTCTCTCTGTGTACATGCTCCCTCTCTCTGTGTACATGTTCCCTCTCTCTGTGTACATGTTCCCTATCTCTGTGTACATGTTCCCTATCTGTGTACATGTTCCCTATCTCTCTGTCCATGTTCCCTATCTCTGTGCACATGTTCCCTCTTTCTGTGTACATGTTACCTCTCTCTGTGTACATGTTCCCTCTCTCTGTGGACCCTATCTCTGTGTACATGTTCCCTATCTCTGTGGACCCCTTCCCTATCTCTGTGTACATGTTCCCTATCTCTGTGGACCCCTTCCCTATCTCTCTGTACACGTTCCCTATCTCTGTGTCCATGTTCCCTATCTCTGTGTCCATGTTCCCTATCTCTGTGTCCATGTTCCCTATCTCTGTGTCCATGTTCCCTATCTCTGTGTGCATGCACCCTATCTCTGTGTGCATGCAGCCTATCACTGTGTACATGTCCCCTCTCATTGTGTACATGTTCCCTATCACTGTGCCCATCTTCCCTATCTCTGTGTTCCCTATCTCTGTGTACATGTCCCCTATCTCTGTGTACATGTTCCCTATCTCTGTGTACCCTATCTCTGTGTACATGTTCCCTATCTCTGTGGACCCCTTCCCTATCTCTGTGTACATGTTCCCTATCTCTGTGGACCCCTTCCCTATCTCTCTGTACATGTTCCCTATCTCTGTGTACCCTCTCTCTGTGTACATGTTCCCTATCTCTGTGTACCCTCTCTCTGTGTACATGTTCCCTATCTCTGTGTATCCTCTCTCTGTGTACATGTTCCCTCTCTCAGTGTACATGTTCCCTATCTCTGTGTTCATGTTCCCTCTCTCTGTGTACATGTTCCCTATCTCTGTGTACATGTTCCCTCTCTGTGTACATGTTCCCTATCTCTGAGTAAATGTTCCCTATCTCTGTGTACATGTTCCCTAGCTCTGTGTACCCTAACTGTGTACATGTTGCCTATCTCTGTGCACATGCTCCCTATCTCTGTGTACATGTTCCCTATCTGTGTACATGTTCCCTATCTGTGTACATGTTCCCTATCTCTCTGTCCATGTTCCCTCTCTCTGTGTACATGTTCCCTCTCTCTGTGTACATGTTCCCTCTCTCTGTGTACATGCTCCCTCTCTCTGTGTACATGTTCCCTCTCTCTGTGTACATGTTCCCTATCTCTGTGTACATGTTCCCTATCTGTGTACATGTTCCCTATCTCTCTGTCCATGTTCCCTATCTCTGTGCACATGTTCCCTCTTTCTGTGTACATGTTACCTCTCTCTGTGTACATGTTCCCTCTCTCTGTGGACCCTATCTCTGTGTACATGTTCCCTATCTCTGTGGACCCCTTCCCTATCTCTGTGTACATGTTCCCTATCTCTGTGGACCCCTTCCCTATCTCTGTGTACACGTTCCCTATCTCTGTGTCCATGTTCCCTATCTCTGTGTCCATGTTCCCTATCTCTGTGTCCATGTTCCCTATCTCTGTGTGCATGCACCCTATCTCTGTGTGCATGCAGCCTATCACTGTGTACATGTCCCCTCTCATTGTGTACATGTTCCCTATCACTGTGCCCATCTTCCCTATCTCTGTGTTCCCTATCTCTGTGTACATGTCCCCTATCTCTGTGTACATGTTCCCTATCTCTGTGTACCCTATCTCTGTGTACATGTTCCCTATCTCTGTGTACGTGTTCCCTATCCCTGTGTACCTATCTCTGTGTGCATGTTCCCTATCTCTGTGTACCCTATGTCTGTCTGCAAGTTCCCTATCTCTGTGTACCCTATCTCTGTGTGCATGTTCCCTATCTCTCTGTACCCTATCTCTGTGTACATGTTCCCTGTCTCTGTGTTCGCTATCTCTGTGTACATTTTCCCTATCTATGCACCCTATCTCTGTGTACATGTTCCCTATCTCTGTGTACCTGTTCCCTATATCTCTGACCCTATCTCTGTGTACATGTTCCCTATCTCTGTGTACATGTTCCCTATCTCTGTGTACCTGTTCCCTATATCTCTGACCCGATCTCTGTGTACATGTTCCCTATCTCTGTGTACCCAATTTCTGTGTGCATGTTCCCTATCACTGTGTACATGTCCCCTCTCATTGTGTACATGTTCCCTATCTCTGTGTACCCTATCTCTGTGTACATGTTCACTATCTCTGAGCACATCTTCCCTATCTCTGTGTACATGTTCCCTATCTCTGTGTAAATGTTCCCTATCTCTGTGTACATGTTCCCTATCTCTCTGTGCGTGTTCCCTATCTCTGTTTACATGTTCCCTCTCTCTGTGTACATGTTCCCTATCTCTGAGTACATGTTCCCTCTCTCTGTGTACATGTTCCCTCTCTCTGTGTACATGTTCCCTCTCTCTGTGTACATGTTCCCTCTCTCTGTTTACATGTTCCCTCTCTCTGTTTACATGTTCCCTCTCTCTGTTTACATGTTCCCTCTCTCTGTTTACATGTTCCCTCTCTCTGTTTACATGTTCCCTCTCTCTGTTTACATGTTCCCTCTCTCTGTTTACATGTTCCCTCTCTCTGTGTACATGTTCCCTATCTCTCTGTGTACATGTTCCCTATCTCTGTGTACATGTTCCCTATCTCTGTGTACATGTTCCCTATCTCTCTGTACATGTTCCCTATCTCTCTGTACATATTCCCTATCTCTGTGTACCCTATCTCTGTGTGCATGTTCCCTATCTCTGTGTACCCTATGTCTGTCTGCATGTTCCCTATCTCTGTGTACATGTTCCCTATCTCTGTGTTCCCTATCTCTGTGTACATGTTCCCTATCTCTGTGTACCCTATCTCTGTGTACATGTTCCCTGTCTCTGTGTACCTGTTCCCTATCTCTGTGTACCCTATTTCTGTGTACATTTTCCCTCTCATTGTGTACATGTTCCCTATCTCTGTGTTCCCTATCTGGGTGTACATGTCCCCTCTCATTGTGTACATGTTCCCTATCTCTGTGTTCCCTATCTCTGTGTACATGTTCCCTCTCTCTGTGTACATGTTCCCTCTCTCTGTGTACATGTTCCCTCTCTCTGTATACATTTTCCCTCTCTCTGTGTACATTTTCCCTCTCTCTGTGTACATGTTCCCTCTCTCTGTGTACATGTTCCCTATCTCTGAGAACATGGTCCCTATCTCTGTGTACATCTTCCCTATCTCTGTGTAGATGTTCCCTATCTCTGTGTAAATGTTCCCTATCTCGGTTTACATGTTCTCTATCTCTGATTACATATTCCCTATCTCTGAGAATATGGTCCCTATCTCTGTGTACATGTTCCCTCTCTCTGTGTACATGTTCCCTCTTCTCTGTGTACATGTTCCCTCTCTCTGAGTACATGTTCCCTCTCTCTGTGTACATGATCCCTATCTCTGTACATGTTCCCTCTCTCTGTGTACATGTTCCCTATCTCTGTGTGCATGTTCCCTATCTCTGTGTACATGTCCCCCTCATTGTGTACATGTTCCCTATCTCTCTGTGCATATTCCCTATCTCTGTGTACCCTATCTCTGTGTACCTGTTCCCTATCTCTGTGTACCCTATTTCCGTGTACATGTTCCCTGTCACTGTGTACATGTCCCCTCTCATTGTGTACATGTTCCCTATCTCTGTGTTCCCTATCTGGGTGTATATGTCCCCTCTCATTGTGTACATGTTCCCTATCACTGTGTACATGTCCCCTCTCATTGTGTACATGTTCCCTATCACTGCCCATCTTCCCTATCTCTGTGTTCCCTATCTCTGTGTACATGTTCCCTATCTCTGTGTACATGTTCCCTATGTCCGTGTACATGTTCCCTATCTCTGTGTACATGTTCCCTATCTCTGTGTACATGACCCCTCTCTCTGTGTACATGCTCCCTATCTCTCTGTGCATGTTCCCTCTCTGTGTACATTTTCCCTCTCTGTGTACATGTTCCCTCTCTGTGTACATGTTCCCTATCTCTGTGTACATGTTACCTATCTCTGTGCACATGTTCCCTATCTCTGTGTGCATGTTCCCTCTCTCTGTGTACATGTTCCCGCTCTCTGTGTACATGTTCCCTATCTCTGTGTACATGTTCCCTATCACTGCCCATCTTCCCTATCTCTGTGTTCCCTATCTCCGTGTACATGTTCCCTATCTCTGTGTTCCCTATCTCTGTGTACATGTTCCCTATCTCTCTCTGCATGTTCCCTATCTCTGTGTACATGTTCCCTCTCTGTGTACATGTTCCCTCTCTCTGTGTACATGTTCCCTCTCTCTGTGTACATGTTCCCTATCGCTGTGTACGTTGTCCCTATCGCTGTGTACATGTTCCCTATTGCTGTGTACATGTTCCCTATCGCTGTGTACATGTTCCCTATCGCTGTGTACATGTTCCCTATCACTGTGTACATGTTCCCTCTGTCTGTGTACATGTGCCCTATCTCTGTGTACATGTTCACTCTCTCTGTTTACATGTTCCCTATCTCTCTGTGCATGTCCCCTCTCTCTGTGTACATGTTCCCTGTCACTGTGTACATGTTGCCTCTCTGTGTACATGTTCCCTCTCTGTGTACATGTTCCCTATCTCTGTGTACATGTTCCCTCTCTCTGTGTACATGTTCCCTCTCTCTGTGTACATGTTCCCTGTCACTGTGTACATGTTCCCTCTCTGTGTACATGTACCCTCTCTGTGTACATGTTCCCTCTCTCTGTGTACATGTTCCCTCTCTCTGTGTACATGTTCCCTCTCTCTGTACATGTTCCCTCTCGCTGTACATGTTCCCTCTCGCTGTACATGTTCCCTCTCGCTGTACATGTTCCCTCTCTCTGTACATGTTCCCTCTCTCTGTACATGTTCCCTCTCTCTGTACATGTTCCCTCTCTCTGTACATGTTCCCTCTCTCTGTACATGTTCCCTCTCTCTGTACATGTTCCCTCTCTCTGTACATGTTCCCTCTCTCTGTACATGTTCCCTCTCTCTGTACATGTTCCCTCTCTCTGTACATGTTCCCTCTCTCTGTACATGTTCCCTCTCTCTGTACATGTTCCCCCTCTCTGTACATGTTCCCTCTCTCTGTACATGTTCCCTCTCTCTGTACATGTTCCCTCTCTCTGTACATGTGCCCTCTCTCTGTACATGCTCCCTCTCTCTGTGTGCATGCACCCTATCACAGTGTACATGTCCCCTCTCATTGTGTACATGTTCCCTGTCACTGTGTACATGTCCCCTCTCATTGTGTACATGTTCCCTATCACTGTGCCCATCTTCCCTATCTCTGTGTTCCCTATCTCCGTGTACATGTTCCCTATCTCTGTGTACCCTATCTCTGTGTACATGTTCCCTATCTCTGTGTACCCTGTCTCTGTGTACATGTTCCCTATGTCTGTGTACATGTTCCCTATCTCTGTGGACCCCTTCCCTATCTCTGTGTACATGTTCCCTATCTCTGTGGACCCCTTCCCTATCTCTGTGTACATGTTCCCTATCTCTGTGGACCCCTTCCCTATCTCTCTGTACATGTTCCCTATCTCTGTGTACCCTCTCTCTGTGTACATGTTCCCTATCTCTGTGTACCCTCTCTCTGTGTACATGTTCCCTATCTCTGTGTATCCTCTCTCTGTGTACATGTTCCCTCTCTCAGTGTACATGTTCCCTATCTCTGTGTTCATGTTCCCTCTCTCTGTGTACATGTTCCCTATCTCTGTGTACATGTTCCCTATCTCTGAGTAAATGTTCCCTATCTCTGTGTACATGTTCCCTAGCTCTGTGTACCCTAACTGTGTACATGTTGCCTATCTCTGTGCACATGCTCCCTATCTCTGTGTACATGTTCCCTATCTGTGTACATGTTCCCTATCTGTGTACATGTTCCCTATCTGTGTACATGTTCCCTATCTCTCTGTCCATGTTCCCTCTCTCTGTGTACATGTTCCCTCTCTCTGTGTACATGTTCCCTCTCTCTGTGTACATGCTCCCTCTCTCTGTGTACATGTTCCCTCTCTCTGTGTACATGTTCCCTATCTCTGTGTACATGTTCCCTATCTGTGTACATGTTCCCTATCTCTCTGTCCATGTTCCCTATCTCTGTGCACATGTTCCCTCTTTCTGTGTACATGTTACCTCTCTCTGTGTACATGTTCCCTCTCTCTGTGGACCCTATCTCTGTGTACATGTTCCCTATCTCTGTGGACCCCTTCCCTATCTCTGTGTACATGTTCCCTATCTCTGTGGACCCCTTCCCTATCTCTGTGTACACGTTCCCTATCTCTGTGTCCATGTTCCCTATCTCTGTGTCCATGTTCCCTATCTCTGTGTCCATGTTCCCTATCTCTGTGTCCATGTTCCCTATCTCTGTGTGCATGCACCCTATCTCTGTGTGCATGCAGCCTATCACTGTGTACATGTCCCCTCTCATTGTGTACATGTTCCCTATCACTGTGCCCATCTTCCCTATCTCTGTGTTCCCTATCTCTGTGTACATGTCCCCTATCTCTGTGTACATGTTCCCTATCTCTGTGTACCCTATCTCTGTGTACATGTTCCCTATCTCTGTGGACCCCTTCCCTATCTCTGTGTACATGTTCCCTATCTCTGTGGACCCCTTCCCTATCTCTCTGTACATGTTCCCTATCTCTGTGTACCCTCTCTCTGTGTACATGTTCCCTATCTCTGTGTACCCTCTCTCTGTGTACATGTTCCCTATCTCTGTGTATCCTCTCTCTGTGTACATGTTCCCTCTCTCAGTGTACATGTTCCCTATCTCTGTGTTCATGTTCCCTCTCTCTGTGTACATGTTCCCTATCTCTGTGTACATGTTCCCTCTCTGTGTACATGTTCCCTATCTCTGAGTAAATGTTCCCTATCTCTGTGTACATGTTCCCTAGCTCTGTGTACCCTAACTGTGTACATGTTGCCTATCTCTGTGCACATGCTCCCTATCTCTGTGTACATGTTCCCTATCTGTGTACATGTTCCCTATCTGTGTACATGTTCCCTATCTCTCTGTCCATGTTCCCTCTCTCTGTGTACATGTTCCCTCTCTCTGTGTACATGTTCCCTCTCTCTGTGTACATGCTCCCTCTCTCTGTGTACATGTTCCCTCTCTCTGTGTACATGTTCCCTATCTCTGTGTACATGTTCCCTATCTGTGTACATGTTCCCTATCTCTCTGTCCATGTTCCCTATCTCTGTGCACATGTTCCCTCTTTCTGTGTACATGTTACCTCTCTCTGTGTACATGTTCCCTCTCTCTGTGGACCCTATCTCTGTGTACATGTTCCCTATCTCTGTGGACCCCTTCCCTATCTCTGTGTACATGTTCCCTATCTCTGTGGACCCCTTCCCTATCTCTGTGTACACGTTCCCTATCTCTGTGTCCATGTTCCCTATCTCTGTGTCCATGTTCCCTATCTCTGTGTCCATGTTCCCTATCTCTGTGTCCATGTTCCCTATCTCTGTGTGCATGCACCCTATCTCTGTGTGCATGCAGCCTATCACTGTGTACATGTCCCCTCTCATTGTGTACATGTTCCCTATCACTGTGCCCATCTTCCCTATCTCTGTGTTCCCTATCTCTGTGTACATGTCCCCTATCTCTGTGTACATGTTCCCTATCTCTGTGTACCCTATCTCTGTGTACATGTTCCCTATCTCTGTGTACGTGTTCCCTATCCCTGTGTACCTATCTCTGTGTGCATGTTCCCTATCTCTGTGTACCCTATGTCTGTCTGCAAGTTCCCTATCTCTGTGTACCCTATCTCTGTGTGCATGTTCCCTATCTCTCTGTACCCTATCTCTGTGTACATGTTCCCTGTCTCTGTGTTCGCTATCTCTGTGTACATTTTCCCTATCTATGCACCCTATCTCTGTGTACATGTTCCCTATCTCTGTGTACCTGTTCCCTATATCTCTGACCCTATCTCTGTGTACATGTTCCCTATCTCTGTGTACATGTTCCCTATCTCTGTGTACCTGTTCCCTATATCTCTGACCCGATCTCTGTGTACATGTTCCCTATCTCTGTGTACCCAATTTCTGTGTGCATGTTCCCTATCACTGTGTACATGTCCCCTCTCATTGTGTACATGTTCCCTATCTCTGTGTACCCTATCTCTGTGTACATGTTCACTATCTCTGAGCACATCTTCCCTATCTCTGTGTACATGTTCCCTATCTCTGTGTAAATGTTCCCTATCTCTGTGTACATGTTCCCTATCTCTCTGTGCGTGTTCCCTATCTCTGTTTACATGTTCCCTCTCTCTGTGTACATGTTCCCTATCTCTGAGTACATGTTCCCTCTCTCTGTGTACATGTTCCCTCTCTCTGTGTACATGTTCCCTCTCTCTGTTTACATGTTCCCTCTCTCTGTTTACATGTTCCCTCTCTCTGTTTACATGTTCCCTCTCTCTGTTTACATGTTCCCTCTCTCTGTTTACATGTTCCCTCTCTCTGTTTACATGTTCCCTCTCTCTGTGTACATGTTCCCTATCTCTCTGTGTACATGTTCCCTATCTCTGTGTACATGTTCCCTATCTCTGTGTACATGTTCCCTATCTCTCTGTACGTGTTCCCTATCTCTCTGTACATATTCCCTATCTCTGTGTACCCTATCTCTGTGTGCATGTTCCCTATCTCTGTGTACCCTATGTCTGTCTGCATGTTCCCTATCTCTGTGTACATGTTCCCTATCTCTGTGTTCCCTATCTCTGTGTACATGTTCCCTATCTCTGTGTACCCTATCTCTGTGTACATGTTCCCTGTCTCTGTGTACCTGTTCCCTATCTCTGTGTACCCTATTTCTGTGTACATTTTCCCTCTCATTGTGTACATGTTCCCTATCTCTGTGTTCCCTATCTGGGTGTACATGTCCCCTCTCATTGTGTACATGTTCCCTATCTCTGTGTTCCCTATCTCTGTGTACATGTTCCCTCTCTCTGTGTACATGTTCCCTCTCTCTGTGTACATGTTCCCTCTCTCTGTATACATTTTCCCTCTCTCTGTGTACATTTTCCCTCTCTCTGTGTACATGTTCCCTCTCTCTGTGTACATGTTCCCTATCTCTGAGAACATGGTCCCTATCTCTGTGTACATCTTCCCTATCTCTGTGTAGATGTTCCCTATCTCTGTGTAAATGTTCCCTATCTCTGTTTACATGTTCTCTATCTCTGATTACATATTCCCTATCTCTGAGAATATGGTCCCTATCTCTGTGTACATGTTCCCTCTCTCTGTGTACATGTTCCCTCTTCTCTGTGTACATGTTCCCTCTCTCTGAGTACATGTTCCCTCTCTCTGTGTACATGATCCCTATCTCTGTACATGTTCCCTCTCTCTGTGTACATGTTCCCTATCTCTGTGTGCATGTTCCCTATCTCTGTGTACATGTCCCCCTCATTGTGTACATGTTCCCTATCACTGTGCCCATCTTCCCTATCTCTGTGTTCCCTATCTCCGTGTACATGTTCCCTATCTCTGTGTACCCTATCTCTGTGTACATGTTCCCTATCTCTGTGTACATGTTCCCTATCTCTGTGTACATGTTCCCTATCTCTGTGTTCCCTATCTGGGTGTACATGTCCCCTCTCATTGTGTACATGTTCCCTCTCTCTGTGTACATGTTCCCTCTCTGTGTGTACATTTTCCCTATCTCTGTGTATCCTATCTCTGTGTACATGTTGCCTATCTCTGTGCACATGCTCCCTATCTCTTTGTACATGTTCCCTCTCTCTGTGTACATGTTCCCTATTTCCGTGTACATGTTTCCTATGTTCGTGTACATGTTCCCTCTCTCTGTGTACATGTTCCCTATCCCTAAGTACATGTTCCCTCTCTCTGTGTACATGTTCCCTATCTCTCTGTGCATGTTCCCTATCTCTCTGTGCATGTTCCCTATCTCTCTGTGTATATGTTCCCTATCTCTGTGTACATGTTCCCTCTCTCTGTGTACATGTTCCCTCTCTCTGTGTACATGTTCCCAATTTCTGAGTACATTTTTCCTATCTGAGTACATTTTTCCTATCTGAGTCCATGTTCCCTATCTCTGTGTGCATGTTCCCTATCTCTGTGTACATGTTCCCTCTCTGTGTACATGTTCCCTCTCTGTGTACATGTTCCCTATCTCTCTGTGCATGTTCCCTCTCTCTGTGTACATGTTCCCTATCTCTTTGTACATGTTCCCTATTTCCGTGTACATGTTTCCTATGTCCGTGTACATGTTCCCTCTCTCTGTGTACATGTTCCCTCTGTCTGTGTACATGTCCCCTCTCTGTGTACATGTTACCTATCTCTGCCACATGTGCCCTATCTCTGTGTACATGTTCCCTCTCTCTGTTTACATGTTCCCTATCTCTCTGTGCATGTTCCCTCTCTCTGTGTACATGTTCCCTCTCTCTGTGTACATGTTCCCTCTCTGTGTACTTGTTCCCTATCTCTGTGTGCATGCACCCTATCACTGTGTACATGTCCCCTCTCATTGTGTACATGTTCCCTATCTCTGTGTTCTCTATCTGGGTGTACATGTCCCCACTTATTGTGTACATGTTCCCTATCGCTGTGCCCATCTTCCCTATCTCTGTGTTCCCCATCTCCGTGTACATGTTCCCTATCTCTGTGTACCCTATCTCTGTGTACATGTTCCCTATCACGGTGTACATGTTCCCTCTGTCTGTGAACATGTCCGCTCTCTGTGTACATGTCACCTATCTCTGTGCACGTTTCCTATCGCTGTGTACATGTTTCCTATCTCGGTGTACATGTTCCCTATCGCTGTGTACATGTTTCCTATCTCTGTGTACATGTTCCTATCTCTGTGTACATGTTCCCTATCTCTGTTTACATGTTCCCTCTCTCTGTGTACATGTTCCCTATCTCTCTGTGCATGTTCCCTCTCTCTGTGTACATGTTCCCTATCTCTGTGTACATGTTCCCTATTTCCGTATACATGTTTCCTATGTCCGTGTACATGTTCCCTATCTCTGTGTACATGTTCCCTATTTCCATGTACATGTTTCCTATGTCCGTGTACATGTTCCCTCTCTCTGTGTACATGTTCCCTATCTCTCTCTGCATGTTCCCTATCTCTGTGTACATGTTCCCTCTCTCTTGTACATGTTCCCTATCTCTGTGTACATGTTCCCTCTCTCTGTGTACATGTTCCCTCTCTCTGTGTACATGTTCCCTATCGCTGTGTACATTGTCCCTATCGCTGTGTACATGTTCCCTATTGCTGTGTACATGTTCCCTATCGCTGTGTACATGTGCCCTATCTCTGTGTACATGTTCACTCTCTCTGTTTACATGTTCCCTATCTCTCTGTGCATGTCCCCTCTCTCTGTGTACATGTTCCCTGTCACTGTGTACATGTTGCCTCTCTGTGTACATGTTCCCTCTCTGTGTACATGTTCCCTATCTCTGTGTACATGTTCCCTCTCTCTGTGTACATGTTCCCTCTCTCTGTGTACATGTTCCCTGTCACTGTGTACATGTTCCCTCTCTGTGTACATGTACCCTCTCTGTGTACATGTTCCCTCTCTCTGTGTACATGTTCCCTCTCTTTGTGTACATGTTCCCTCTCTCTGTACATGTTCCCTCTCGCTGTACATGTTCCCTCTCTCTGTACATGTTCCCTCTCTCTGTACATGTTCCCTCTCTCTGTACATGTTCCCTCTCTCTGTACATGTTCCCTCTCTCTGTACATGTTCCCTCTCTCTGTACATGTTCCCTCTCTCTGTACATGTTCCCTCTCTCTGTACATGTTCCCTCTCTCTGTACATGTTCCCTCTCTCTGTACATGTTCCCTCTCTCTGTACATGTTCCCTCTCTCTGTACATGCTCCCTCTCTCTGTGTGCATGCACCCTATCACTGTGTACATGTCCCCTCTCATTGTGTACATGTTCCCTGTCACTGTGTACATGTCCCCTCTCATTGTGTACATGTTCCCTATCACTGCCCATCTTCCCTATCTCTGTGCTCCCTATCTCCGTGTACATGTTCCCTATCTCTGTGTACCCTATCTCTGTGTACATGTTCCCTATCTCTGTGTACATGTTCCCTATCTCTCTGTACATGTTCCCTATCTCTCTGTGCATATTCCCTATCTCTGTGTACCCTATCTCTGTGTACCTGTTCCCTATCTCTGTGTACCCTATTTCCGTGTACATGTTCCCTGTCACTGTGTACATGTCCCCTCTCATTGTGTACATGTTCCCTATCTCTGTGTTCCCTATCTGGGTGTATATGTCCCCTCTCATTGTGTACATGTTCCCTATCACTGTGTACATGTCCCCTCTCATTGTGTACATGTTCCCTATCACTGCCCATCTTCCCTATCTCTGTGTTCCCTATCTCTGTGTACATGTTCCCTATCTCTGTGTTCCCTATCTCTGTGTACATGTTCCCTATCTCTGTGTACATGTTCCCTATGTCCGTGTACATGTTCCCTATCTCTGTGTACATGCTCCCTCTCTCTGTGTACATTTTCCCTCTCTCTGTGTACATTTTCCCTCTCTCTGTGTACATTTTCCCTCTCTCTGTGTACATGTTCCCTATCTCTGTGTACATGTTCCCTATCTCTGTGTATCCTATCTCTGTGTACATGTTCCCTATCTCTGTGCACAATTCCATATCTCTGTGTACATGTTCCCTATTTCCATGTACATGTTCCCTATCTCTCTGTGCATGTTCCCTATTTCCATGTACATGTTTCCTATGTCCGTGTACATGTTTCCTATGTCCGTGTACATGTTCCCTATCTCTGTGTACATGTTCCCTCTCTCTGTGTACATGTTCCGTATCTCTCTGTGCATGTTCCCTCTGTCTGTGTACATGTCCCCTCTCTGTCTACATGTCACCTATCTCTGTGCACATGTTCCCTATCGCTGTGTACATGTCCCCTATCTCTGAGACCATGTTCCCTATCTCTGTGTACATGTTCCCTCTCTGTGTACATGTTCCCTATATCTGTGTACATATTCCCTATATCTGTGTACATGTTCCCTATCTGTGTACATGTTCCCTCTCTCTGTGTACATGTTCCCTCTCTCTGTGTACATGTTCCCACTCTGTGTACCCTATCTCTGTGTACATGTTCCCTATCACTGTGTAAATATTCCCTATCTCTGTGTACATGTTCTCTATCTCTGTGTTCATGATCCCTATCTCTGTACATGTTCCCTCTCTCTGTGTACATGTTCCCTCTCTCTGTGCACATGTTCCCTATCTCTGTGTAAATGTTCCCTATCTCTGTGTACATGTTCCCTATCTCTCTGTACATGTTCCCTATCTCTGTGTTCCCTATCTCTGTGTACATGTTCCCTATCTCTGTGTACATGTTCCCTATCTCTGTGTACATTTTCCCTATCTCTGTGTACATGTTCCCTCTCTCTGTGTACATGTTCCCTCTCTCTGTGTACATGTTCCCTCTCTCTGTGCACATCTTCCCTATCACTGTGTAAATATTCCCTATCTCTGTGTACATGTTCTCTATCTCTGTGTACATGATCCCTATCTCTGTACCTGTTCCCTCTCTCTGTGTACATGTTCCCTCTCTCTGTGTACATGTTCCCTCTCTCTGTGTACATGTTTCCTATCTCTGTGTACATGTTCCCTCTCTCTGTGTACATGTGCCCTCTCTCTGAGTACATATTCCCTATCACTGTGTAGATCAAATCAAATCAAATCAAATCAACTTTTATTGTCATTGTTAGTGCACAAGTGCAGTACAACGAAATGTAGGCTTGCGGCTCCCGAGAGTGTACAATTTGGATTAGGACACTTAAACATTTCAACATACATTTGTACATATATATTAGCATAAATATGACCATAATAAAGTGAATAAAGTGCATCGGCAGATGTGCAGGCTTTAGTGTTTATTTGTGGAGTTCAGTAGGATGACAGCCCTGGGAAAGAAGCTGTTCCTAAATCTGGTCGTACGGGTGCGAATGCATCTGTAGCGTCTTCCAGATGGTAGGAGGGTGAACAGACTGTGGCTGGGGTGGGTAGGGTCTTTGATGATGGTCCGTGCCCTCCGTAGGCAGCGTTTCTGACATATATGTTCTATGGTCGGTAGCCGCGTGCCGGTAATGCGTTGGGCAGTTTTGACTACCCGTTGCAGGGCTATCTCTGTGTACATGTTCCCTATCTCTGAGAACATGTTCACTATCTCTGAGTACATGTTCCCTATGTCTGTATCCATGTTCCCTATCTCTGTGTACATGTTCCCTATCTCTGTGTACACGTTCCCTATCTCTGTGTCCATGTTCCCTATCTCTGTGTCCATGTTCCCTATCTCTGTGTCCATGTTCCCTATCTCTGTGTCCATGTTCCGTATCTCTGTGTGCATGCACCCTATCTCTGTGTGCATGCAGCCTATCACTGTGTACATGTCCCCTCTCATTGTGTACATGTTCCCTATCACTGTGCCCATCTTCCCTATCTCTGTGTTCCCTATCTATGTGTACATGTCCCCTATCTCTGTGTACATGTTCCCTATCTCTGTGTACCCTATCTCTGTGTAAATGTTCCCTATCTCTGTTTACATGTTCTCTATCTCTGATTACATGTTCCCTCTCTCTGTGTACATGTTCCCTATCTCTGTGTACATGTGCCCTCTCTCTGAGTACATATTCCCTATCTCTGAGAATATGGTCCCTATCTCTGTGTACATGTTCCCTATCTCTGTGTACATGTTCCCTATCTCTGTGTACATGTTCCCTATCTCTGTGTACATGTTCCCTCTCTCTGTGTACATGTTCCCTATCTCTGTGTACATGCGCCCTCTCTCTGAGTACATATTCCCTATCACTGTGTAGATCAAATCAAATCAAATCAAATCAACTTTTATTGTCATTGTTAGTGCACAAGTGCAGTACAACGAAATGTAGGCTTGCGGCTCCCGAGCGTGTACAATTTGGATTAGGACACTTAAACATTTCGACATACATTTGTACATATATATTAGCATAAATATGACAATAATAAAGTGAATAAAGTGCATCGGCAGATGTGCAGGCTTTAGTGTTTATTTGTGGAGTTCAGTAGGATGACAGCCCTGGGAAAGAAGCTGTTCCTAAATCTGGTCGTACGGGTGCGAATGCATCTGTAGCGTCTTCCAGATGGTAGGAGGGCGAACAGACTGTGGCTGGGGTGGGTAGGGTCTTTGATGATGGTCCGTGCCTTCCGTAGGCAGCGTTTCTGATATATATATTCTATGGTCGGTAGCCGGGTGCCGGTAATGCGTTGGGAAGTTTTGACTACCCACTGCAGGGCTATCTCTGTGTCCATGTTCCCTATCTCTGTGTCCATGTTCCCTATCTCTGTGTCCATGTTCCCTATCTCTGTGTACATGTTCCCTATCTCTGTGTACATGTTCCCTATCTCTGTGTACATGTTCCCTATGTCTGTGTAAATGTACCCTATCTCTGCGTACATGTTCCCTATCTGAGTACACGTTCCTTATCTCTGTGTACACGTTCCCTATTTCTGTGTACATGTTCCTTATCTCTGTGTGCATGCACCCTATCTCTGTGTGCATGCACCCTATCACTGTGTACATGTCCCCTCTCATTGTGCACATGTTCCCTATCACTGTGCCCATCTTCCCTATCTCTGTGTTCCCTATCTCCGTGTACACATTCCCTATCTCTGTGCACATGTTCCCTATCTCTGTGTGCATGCACCCTATCTCTGTGTGCATGCACCCTATCTCTGTGTACATGTCCCCTCTCATTGTGTACATGTTCCCTATCACTGTGCCCATCTTCCCTATCTCTGTGTTCCCTATCTCCGTGTACATGTTCCCGATCTCTGTGTACATGTTCCCTAACTCTGTGTACCCTATCTCTGTGTACATGTTCCCTATCTCTGTGTACATGTTCCCTATCTCTGTGTACAGGTTCCCTATCTCTGTGTACATGTTCCCTATCTCTGTGTGCATGTTCCCTATCTCTGTGTGCATGTTCCCTATCTCTGTGCGCATGCACCCTATCTCTGTGCGCATGCACCCTATCACTGTGCACATGTCCCCTCTCATTGTGTACATGTTCCCTATCTCTGTGTACATGTTCCCTATCTCTGTGTACCCTATCTCTGTGTACATGTTCCATATCTCTGTGTACATGTTCCCTGTCTCTGTGTTCGCTATCTCTGTGTACATTTTCCCTATCTATGCACCCTTCTCTGTGTACATGTTCCCTATCTCAGTGTACCTGTTCCCTATATCTGTGTACCCTATCTCTGAGTACATGTTCCCTATCTCTGTGTACATGTTCTCTATCTCTGTGTACATGTTCCCTATCTCTGTGTACATGTGCCCTCTCTCTGAGTACATATTCCCTATCACTGTGTAGATCAAATCAAATCAAATCAAATCAACTTTTATTGTCATTGTTAGTGCACAAGTGCAGTACAACGAAATGTAGGCTTGCGGCTCCCGAGAGTGTACAATTTGGATTAGGACACTTAAACATTTCAACATACATTTGTACATATATATTAGCATAAATATGACCATAATAAAGTGAATAAAGTGCATCGGCAGATGTGCAGGCTTTAGTGTTTATTTGTGGAGTTCAGTAGGATGACAGCCCTGGGAAAGAAGCTGTTCCTAAATCTGGTCGTACGGGTGCGAATGCATCTGTAGCATCTTCCAGATGGTAGGAGGGCGAACAGACTGTGGCTGGGGTGGGTAGGGTCTTTGATGATGGTCCGTGCCCTCCGTAGGCAGCGTTTCTGACATATATGTTCTATGGTCGGTAGCCGCGTGCCGGTAATGCGTTGGGCAGTTTTGACTACCCGCTGCAGGGCGATCTCTGTGTACATGTTCCCTATCTCTGTGTACATGGTCCCTATCTCTGAGAACATGTTCCCTATCTCTGTGTACATGTTCCCTATCTCTGTGTACATGTTCCCTATCTCTGTGTACATGTCCCCTATCTCTGTGTACATGTTCCCTATCTCTGTGTACCCTATCTCTGTGTATATGTTCCCTATCTCTGTGTACCTGTTCCCTATCTCTGTGTACATGTTCCCTATCTCTGTGTACCTATCTCTGTGTGCATGTTCCCTATCTCTGTGTACCCTATGTCTGTCTGCATGTTCCCTATCTCTGTGTACCCTAACTCTGTGTACATGCTCCCGATCTCTGTGTACCCAATTTCTGTGCACATGTTCCCTATCACTGTGTACATGTCCCCTCTCATTGTGTACATGTTCCCTATCTCTGTGTACCCTATCTCTGTGCACATGTTCCCTATCTCTGTGTACATGTTCCCTATCTCTGGGTACATGTTACCTCTCTGTGTGTATGTTCCCTATGTCTCTGTACATGTTCCCTATCTCTGTGTACATGTTCTCTATCTCTGTACATGTTCCCTATCTCTGTGTACATGTTCCCTATCTCTGTGTACATGTTCTCTATCTCTGTACATGTTCCCTATCTCTGTGTACATGTTCCCTATCTCTGTGTACATGTTCCCTATCTCTGTGTACATGTTCCCTATCTCTGTGTACATGTTCCCTATCTCTGTGCGCATGCACCCTATCTCTGTGCGCATGCACCCTATCACTGTGTACATGTCCACTCTCATTGTGTACATGTTCCCTATCACTGTGCCCATCTTCCCTATCTCTGTGTTCCCTATCTCCGTGTACATGTTCCCTATCTCTGTGTACATGTTCCCTATCTCTGTGTGCATGTTCCCTATCTCTCTGTACCCTATCTCTGTGTACATGTTTCCTATCTCTGTGCACATGTTCCCTGTCTCTGTGTTCGCTATCTCTGTGTACATTTTCCCTATCTATGCACCCTTCTCTGTGTACTGTTCCCTATCTCTGTGTACCTGTTCCTTATATCTGTGTACCCTATCTCTGTGTACATGTTCCCTATCTCTGTGTACATGTTCCCTATCTCTGTGTACATGTTCCCTATCTCTGTGTACATGTTCTCTATCTCTGTGTACATGTTCTCTATCTCTGTGTACATGTTCTCTATCTCTGATTACATGTTCCCTATCTCTGTGTACATGTTCCCTCTCTCTGTGTACATGTTCCCTATCTCTGTGTACATGGTCCCTATCTCTGAGAACGTGTTCACTATCTCTGAGTACATGTTCCCTATGTCTGTGTCCATGTTCCCTATCTCTGTGTACATGTTCCCTATCTCTGTGTACATGTTCCCTATCTCTGTGTGCATGCACCCTATCACTGTGTACATGTCCCCTATCTCTGTGTACATGTTCCCTATCACTGTGCCCATCTTCCCTATCTCTGTGTTCCCTATCTCTGTGTACATGTTCCCTATCTCTGTGTACATGTTCCCTGTCTCTCTGCTCGCTATCTCTGTGTACATTTTCCCTATCTATGCACCCTATCTCTGTGTACCTGTTCCCTATCTCTGTGTACCTGTTCCCTATCTCTGTGTACATGTTCCCTATCTCTGTGTACCTCTCTCTGTGTGCATGTTCCCTATCTCTGTGTACCCTATGTCTGTCTGCATGTTCCCTATCTCTGTGTACCCTAACTCTGTGTACATGCTCCCTATCTCTGTGTACCCAATTTCTGTGTACATGTTCCCTATCACTGTGTACATGTCCCCTCTCATTGTGTACATGTTCCCTATCTCTGTGTACCCTTTCTCTGTGCACATGTTCACTATCTCTGAGTACATCTTCCCAATCTCTGTGTACATGTTCCCTATCTCTGTGTAAATGTTCCCTATCTCTGTGTACATGTTCCCTATCTCTGGGTACATGTTACCTCTCTGTGTGTATGTTCCCTATGTCTGTGTACATGTTCCCTCTCTCTGTGTACATGTTCCCTCTCTCTGTGTACATGTTCCCTCTCTGTGTACATGTTCCCTCTCTCTGTGTACATGTTCCCTCTCTCTGTGTACATGTTCCCTCTCTCTGTGTACATGTTCCCTCTCTCTGTGTACATGTTCCCTCTCTCTCTGTACATATTCCCTCTCTCTGTGTGCATGCATCCTATCACTGTGTACATGTCCCCTCTCATTGTGTACATGTTCCCTATCACTGTGTACATGACCCCTCTCATTGTGTGCATGTTCCCTATCACTGTGCCCAGCTTCCCTATCTCTGTGTTCCCTATCTCTGTGTACATGTTCCCTATCTCTCTGTACATGTTCCCTATCTCTGTGTTCCCTATCTCTGTGTACATGTTTCCTATCTCTGTGTGCATGTTCCCTATCTCTGTGTACCCTATTTCTGTGTACATGTCCCCTCTCATTGTGTACATGTTCCCTATCTCTGTGTTCCCTATCTGGGTGTACATGTCCCCTCTCATTGTGTACATGTTCCCTATCTCTGTGTTCCCTATCTCTGTGTACATGTTCCCTATCTCTGTGTACATTTTCCCTCTCTCTGTGTACATGTTCCCTATCTCTGTGTACATGTTCCCTATCTCTGTGTACATTTTCCCTCTCTGTACATGTTTCCTATCTCTGTGTACATGTTGCCTGTCTCTCTGTACATGTTCCCTATCTCTGTGTACCCTATCTCTGTGTACATGTTCCCGATCTCTGTGTTCCCTATCTCTGTGTACATTTTCCCTATCTATGGACCCTACCACTGTGTACATTTTCCCTATCTCTGTGTACCTGTTCCCTATATCTGTGTACCCTATCTCTGTGTACATGTACCCTATCTCTGTGTACATGTTCCCTATTTCTGTGTACATGTTCCCTATTTCTGTGTACATGTTCCCTATCTCTGAGCACATGTTCTCTATCTCTGTGTACATGTTCCCTCTCTCTGTGTACATGTTCCCTATCTCTGTGTACATGTGCCC
Source organism: Somniosus microcephalus (assembly GCF_052327205.1). NCBI lineage: Eukaryota > Metazoa > Chordata > Chondrichthyes > Squaliformes > Somniosidae > Somniosus > Somniosus microcephalus. The sequence continues at coordinate 81,148,327 of NW_028225179.1, read as the reverse complement.
TCTCTCTGAGTACATATTCCCTATCACTGTGTAGATCAAATCAAATCAAATCAACTTTTATTGTCATTGTTAGTGCACAAGTGCAGTACAATGAAATGTAGGCTTGCGGCTCCCGAGAGTGTACAATTTGGATTAGGACACTTAAACATTTCAACATACATTTGTACATATATATTAGCATAAATATGACCATAATAAAGTGAATAAAGTGCATCGGCAGATGTGCAGGCTTTAGTGTTTATTTGTGGAGTTCAGTAGGATGACAGCCCTGGGAAAGGAGCTGTTCCTAAATCTGGTCGTACGGGTGCGAATGCATCTGTAGCATCTTCCAGATGGTAGGAGGGCGAACAGACTGTGGCTGGGGTGGGTAGGGTCTTTGATGATGGTCCGTGCCCTCCGTAGGCAGCGTTTCTGATATATATGTTCTATGGTCGGTAGCCGGGTGCCGGTAATGCATTGGGCAGTTTTGACTACCCGCTGCAGGGCTATCTCTGTGTCCATGTTCCCTATGTCTGTGTCCATGTTCCCTATGTCTGTGTCCATGTTCCCTATCTCTGTGTACATGTTCCCGATCTCTGTGTACATGTTCCCTATCTCTGTGTACACGTTCCCTATCTCTGTGTACACATTCCCTATCTCTGTGTGCATGCACCCTATCACTGTGTACATGTCCCCTCTCATTGTGTACATGTTCCCTATCACTGTGCCCATCTTCCCTATCTCTGTGTTCCCTATCTCCATGTACATGTTCCCTATCTCTGTGTACCCTATCTCTGTGTACATGTTCCCCATCTCTGTGTACCCTATCTCTGTGTACATGTTCCCTATCTCTGTGTACCCTATGTCTGTCTGCATGTTCCCTATCTCTGTGTACCCTAACTCTGTGTACATGTTCCCTATCTCTGTGTACCCAATTTCTGTGTACATGTTCCCTATCACTGTGTACATGTCCCCTCTCATTGTGTACATGTTCCCTATCTCTGTGTACCCTATCTCTGTGTACATGGTCACTATCTCTGAGTACATCTTCCCTATCTCTGTCTACATGTTCCCTATCTCTGTGTAAATGTTCCCTCTGTCTGTGTACATGTTCCCTCTCTCTGTGTACCCTATCTCTGTGTACATGTTCCCTCTCTCTGTGTACATGTTCCCTCTCTCTGTGTACATGTTCCCTATCTCTGTGTACATGTGCCCTCTCTCTGAGTACATATTCCCTATCACTGTGTAGATCAAATCAAATCAACTTTTATTGTCATTGTTAGTGCACAAGTGCAGTACAACGAAATGTAGGCTTGCGGCTCCCGAGAGTGTACAATTTGGATTAGGACACTTAAACATTTCAACATACATTTGTACATATATATTAGCATAAATATGACCATAATAAAGTGCATCGGCAGATGTGCAGGCTTTAGTGTTTATTTGTGGAGTTCAGTAGGATGACAGCCCTGGGAAAGAAGCTGTTCCTAAATCTGGTCGTACTGGAGCGAATGCATCTGTAGCATCTTCCAGATGGTAGGAGGGCGAACAGACTGTGGCTGGGGTGGGTAGGGTCTTTGATGATGGTCCGTGCCCTCCGTAGGCAGCGTTTCTGATATATATGTTCTATGGTCGGTAGCCGGGTGCCGGTAATGCGTTGGGCAGATTTGACTACCCGCTGCAGGGCTATCTCTGTGTACATGTTCCCTATCTCTGTGTACATGTTCCCTAAATCTGTGTACCCTATCTCTGTGTACATGTTCCCTATCTCTGTGTACATGTTCCCTATCTCTGTGTACCCTATCTCTGTGTACATGTTCCCTATCTCTGTGTACCCTATGTCTGTCTGCATGTTCCCTATCTCTGTGTACATGTTCCCTGTCTCTGTGTTCGCTATCTCTGTGTACATTTTCCCTATCTATGCACCCATCTCTGTGTACATGTTCCCTATCTCTGTGTACCTGTTCCCTATATCTGTGTACCCTATCTCTGTGCACATGTTCCCTGTCTCTGTGTACATGTTCCCTATCTCTGTGTACCCTATGTCTGTCTGCATGTTCCCTATCACTGTGTACATGTCCCCTCTCATTGTGTACATGTTCCCTATCTCTGTGTACATGTTCCCTATCTCTGTGTCCATGTTCCCTATCTCTGTGTCCATGTTCCCTATCTCTGTGTCCATGTTCCCTATCTCTGTGTCCATGTTCCCTATCTCTGTGTCCATGTTCCCTATCTCTGTGTCCATGTTCCCTATCTCTGTGTCCATGTTCCCTATCTCTGTGTCCATGTTCCCTATCTCTGTGTCCATGTTCCCTATCTCTGTGTCCATGTTCCCTATCTCTGTGTCCATGTTCCCTATCTCTGTGTACACGTTCCTTATTTCTGTGTACACGTTCCCTATCTCGGTGTGCATGCACCCTATCTCTGTGTGCATGCACCCTATCACTGTGTACATGTCCCCTCCCATTGTGTACATGTTCCCTATCACTGTGCCCATCTTCCCTATCTCTGTGTTCCCTATCTCTGTGTACATGTTCCCTATATCTGTGTACATGTTCCCTATCTCTGTGTACCCTATCTCTGTGTACATGTTCCCTACCTCTGTGTACATGTTCCCTATCTCTGTGTTCCCTATCTCTGTGTACATGTTCCCTATCTCTGTGTACATGTTCCCTATCTCTGTGTACATGTTCCCTATCTCTGTGTACATGTTACCTCTCTCTGTGTAGATGTGCCCTATCTCTGTGTACATGTTCCCTCTCTCTGTTTACATGTTCCCTATCTCTCTGTGCATGTTCCCTCTCTCTATGTACATGTTCCCTCTCTCTGTGTACATGTTCCCTCTCTCTGTGTACATGTTCCCTATCTCTGAGCACGTTCCCTATCGCTGTGTACATGTTCCCTATCTCTGAGCACATGTTCCCTATCGCTGTGTAGATGTTCCCTCTGTCTGTGTACATGTTCCCTCTCTGTGCACATGGTCCCTATCTCTCTGTACATGTTCCCTTTCTCTGTGTACATGTTCCCTCTCTCTGTGTACATGCTCCCTATCTCTCTGTGCATGTTCCCTATCTCTGTGTACATGTTCCTCTCTCTGTGTACATGTTCCCTCTCTCTGTGTACATGCTCCCTATCTCTCTGTGCATGTTCCCTATCTCTCTGTGCATGTTCCCTCTCTCTGTGTACATGTTCCCTATCTCTGTGTACATGTTCCCTATCTCTGTGTACATGTTCCTATCTCTGTGTACGTGTTCCCTATCTCTGTGTACGTGTTCCCTATCTCTGTGTACGTGTTCCCTATATCTGTGTACGTGTTCCCTATCTCTGACTACGTGTTCCCTATCGCTGACTACGTGTTCCCTCTCACTGAGTACATGTTCCCTCTCACTGAGTACATGTTCCCTCTCATTGTGTACATGTTCCCTGTCACTGTGTACATGTCCCCTCTCGTTGTGTACATGTTCCCTATCACTGTGTACATGTTCCCTATCTCACTTTGTACATGTTCCCTATCTCTGTGTACATGTTGCCTATCTCTGTGTTCCCTATCTCCGTGTACATATTCCCTATCTCCGTGTAGATGTTCCCTATCTCTGTGTACATGTTCCCTATCTCTGTGTACCCTATCTCTGTGTACATGTTCCCTATCTCTGAGTACATGGGCCTAGAAATTCAGTTGCGTTTGCGCCCACTTATTGGCTACAATGGTATGCGCCGGAAGTTTTTTAGCGCCCGAAATTCAGTTGGCCCCTAACATCAGCATTAGCCGGTAGCGCTGCGCCGGCACCGATGACGTCATCGGTGTGCGCAGCGCCCCGGTTCCAATGCTATTCCGTGCCGATGGCCAAATTCAGTTGCGGCCGCCTCGCCTGTAGCAGCCACAAACAGCATTTGAAAAACGGTGCCTTGCAGCTCCGAGAGGCCGGCGCATTAAGGTGGAGGGGCGGCTGGCCGCTTTCCCGGCGGACGCCTGGCCGCACCTACATCCCCGGACTCCTGCACCACCCCCCCCCGCGGCATTGGTGTCTGACTCCCGCGAGCCCGGCACTTCTCCATGGTGCTGGGCTCATTTGCCGGTGGAATCCAGCGGCGATCTCATGGCTGCAGGCAGCTCCTCCTTAAGAGAAGGAGGAGGCCTGCAGTACCCCAGCCTGCCTCACCGCATCGGGTGCCGCAGCGGCAGCTGGACGCCTGAAACTGACTTTCATCGCCCCAAACGAGGCGGCCAAACTCTGCAGTAGCGCCCGCCTCCGTCTTGGGGCGGCGCAACTGAATTTCAGGCGGGCGCTACGGGAATCCGGGCGAGCGCAAAATTTCGGGCACTATAGAGCTGGCGCGGCGATACCGAATTTTTAGCCCATGTTCCCCATCTCTGTGTACATGTTCCCTATCTCTGTGTACATGTTCCTTCTCTCTGCGTACATGTTCCCTATCTCTGTATACATGTTCCCTCTCTCTGTGTACATGTTCTCTATATCTGTGTACCCTATCTCTGTGTACATGTTCCCTATCTCTGTGTACCCTCTCTCTGTGTACATGTTCCCTATCACTGCGTACATGTCCCCTCTGATTGATTGTGTACATCTCCCCTCTCATTGTGTACATGTTGCCTATCTCTGTTTTCGCTATCTCCATGTACATGTTCCCTATCTCTGTGTACATGGTCCCTGTCTCTGTGTATATGTTCCCTATCTCTGTGTACCCTCTATCTGTACATGTTCCCTATCTCTGTATACATGTTCCCTATCACTGTGTTCCCTATCTCTGTGTACATGTTCCCTAACTCTGTGTACCCTATCACTGTGTACATGTCCCCTCTCATTGTGTACATGTCCCCTCTCATTGTGTACATGTTGCCTATCTCTGTGTTCCCTATCTCTTGTACATGTTCCCTATCTCTGTATACATGTTCCCTATCTCTGAGTACATGTTCCCTCTCTGTGTACATGTTCCCTCGCTCTAAGTCCATGTTCCCTATCTCTGTGTACATGTTCCCTATCTCTGTGTACATGTTCCCTCTCTCTGTGTACATGTTCCCTATCTCTGTGTACATGTTCCCTATCTCTGTGTACATGTTCCCTCTCTCTGGGTACATGCTCCCTATCTCTCTGTGCATGTTCCCTCTCTCTGTGTACATGTTCCCTCTCTCTGTGTAGATGTTCCCTCTCTGTGTACATGTTCCCTATCTCTGTGTACATGTTACCTATCTCTGTGCACATGTTCCCTATCTCTGTGTGCATGTTCCCTATCTCTGTGTACATGTTCCCTATCTCTGTGTACATGTTCCCTATCTCTGTGTACATGTTCCCTATCTCTGTGTACATGTTCCCTCTCTCTGGGTACATGCTCCCTATCTCTCTGTGCATGTTCCCTCTCTCTGTGTGCATGTTCCCTCTCTGTGTAGATGTTCCCTATCTCTGTGTACATGTTCCCTATCTGAGTACATGTTCCCTATCTCTGTGTACATGTTCCCTATCTCTGTGTATATGCTCCCTATCTCTCTGTGCATGTTCCCTATCTCTGAGCACATGTTCCCTATCGCTGTGTAGATGTTCCCTCTGTGTACATGTTCCCCCTCTGTGTACATGTTCCCTCTCTGTGCGCATGTTCCCTATCTCTGTGTACATGTACCCTCTGTGTACATGTTCCCTCTCTCTGTGTACATGCTCCCTATCTCTCTGTGCATGTTCCCTCTCTCTGTACATGTTCCCTCTCTCTGTACATGTTCCCTCTCTCTGTACATGTTCCCTCTCTCTGTGTACATGTTCCCTCTCTCTGTGTACATGTTCCCTCTCTGTGTACATGTACCCTATCTCTGCGTACATATTCCCTATCTCTGCGTACATGTTCCCTATCTCTGTGTACATGTTCCCTATCTCTCTCTGCATGTTCCCTATCTCTGAGTACATGTTCCCTATCTCTGAGTACATGTTCCCTATCTCTGAGTACATGTTCCCTATCTCTCTGTGCATGTTCCCTATCTCTGTGTACATGTTACCTATCGCTGTGCATATGTTCCCTATCTCTGTGTACATGTTCCCTCTCTCTGTGTAGATGTGCCCTATCTCTCTGTGTACATGACCCCTCTCTCTGGGTACATGACCCCTCTCTCTGGGTACATGCTCCCTATCTCTCTGTGCATGATCCCTCTCTCTGTGTACATGTTCCCTCTCTGTGTACATGTTCCCTATCTCTGAGCACATGTTCCCTATCGCTGTGTAGATGTTCCCTCTCTGTGTCCATGTTTGCTCTCATTGTACATGTTCCCTCTCTGTGTACATGTTCCCTATCTCTGTGTACATGTTCCCTATCTCTGTGTACATGTTCCCTCTCTCTGTGTACATGTTCCCTATCTCTGTGTACATGTTCCCTATCTCTGGGTACATGTACCCTATCTCTGTGTACATGTTCCCTATCTCTGTGTACATGTTCCCTCTCTCTGTGTACATGTTCCCTATCTCTGTGTACATGTTCCCTATCTCTGGGTACATGTACCCTCTCTCTGAGTACATGTTCCCTATCTCTGAGTACATGTTCCCTATCTCTGTGTACGTGTTCCCTATCTCTGTGTACGTGTTCCCTATCTCTGACTACGTGTTCCCTCTCACTGAGTACATGTTCCCTCTCATTGTGTACATGTTCCCTATCACTGTGTACATGTCCACTCTCGTTGTGTACATGTTCCCTATCACTGTGTACATGTTCCCTATCTCTGTGTATCCTATCGCTGTGTGCATGTTCCCTATCTCTGTGTACCCTGTCTCTGTGTGCATGTTCCCTATCTCTGTGTACCCTATCTCTGTGTACATTTTCGCTATCTCTGTGTTCCCTATCTCTGTAAGAAGTCACACAACACCAGGTTATAGTCCAACAGCTTTATTTGAAATCACAAGCTTTCGGAGCGCTGCTCCTTCTTCAGGTGAAGCATGTTCCCTCTCTCTGTGTACATGTTCCCTATCTCTGTGTTCCCTATCTCCGTGTACATGTTCCCTATCTCTGTGTACCCTATCTCTGTGTACATGTTCCCTATCTCTGAGTACATGGGCCTAGAAATTCAGTCGCGTTTGCGTCCACTTATTGGCTACAATGGTTTGCGCCAGAAGTTTTTTAGCGCCCGAAATTCAGTTGGCCCCTAACATCAGCATTAGCCGGTAGCGCTGCGCCGGCGCCGATGATGTCATCGGTGTGCGCAGCACCCCGGTTCCAATGCTATTCCGTGCCGATGGCCAAATTCAGTTGCGGCCGCCTCGCCTGTAGCAGCCGCAAACAGCATTTGAAAAACGGTGCCTTGCAGCTCCGAGAGGCTGGCGCATAAAGGTGGAGGGGCGGCCGGCCGCTTTCCCGGCGGCCGCCTGGCCGCACCTCCCTCCCCGGACTCCTGCACCACCCACCCCCGTGGCATTGGTGTCTGACTCCCGCGAGCCTGGCACTTCTCCGTGGTGCTGGGCTCATTTGCCGGGGGAATCCAGCGGCGATCTCACGGCTGCAGGCAGCTCCTCCTTAAGAGAAGGAGGAGGCCTGCAGTACCCCAGCCTGCCGCACCGCATTGGGTGCCGCAGCGGCAGCTGGACGCCTGAAACTGACTTTCATCGCCCCAAACGAGGCGACCAAACTCTGCAATAGCACCCACCTCCATCTTGGGGCGGCGCAACTGAATTTCAGGCGGGTGCTACGGGAATCCGGGCGAGCGCAACATTTCGGGCACTAAAGAGCTGGCGCGGCGATACTGAATTTTTGGCCATGTTCCCTATCTCTGTGTACATGTTCCCTATCTCTGTGTACATGTTCCCTATCTCTGTGTACATGACCCCTCTCTCTGTGTACATGCTCCCTATCTCTCTGTGCATGTTCCCTCTCTCTGTGTACATTTTCCCTCTCTGTGTACATGTTCCCTCTCTGTGTACATGTTCCCTATCTCTGTGTACATGTTACCTATCTCTGTGTACATGCTCCCTATCTCTCTGTACATGTTCCCTATCTCTGTGTACATGTTCCCTATCTCTGTGTACATGTTCCCTATCTCTGTGTACATGCTCCCTATCTCTGTGTACATGCTCCCTATCTCTCTGTGCATGTTCCCCCTCTCTGTGTACATGTTCCCTCTCTGTGTACATGTTCCCTATCTCTGAGTACATGTTCCCTATCTCTCTATAATTGTTCCCTATCTCTGTGCGCATGTTCCCTATCTCTGTGTGCATGTTCCCTCTCTCTGTGTTCATGTTCCCTCTCTCTGTGTACATGCTCCCTATCTCTCTGTGCATGTTCCCTATCTCTGTGTACAAGTTCCCTATCTCTGTGTACATGTTCCCTGTCTCTGTGTACATGTTCCCTATCTCTGTGTACATGAACCCTCTCTCTGGGTACATGCTCCCTATCTCTCTGTGCATGTTCCCTCTCTGTGTACATGTTCCCTATCTCTCTGTGCATGTTCCCTATCTCTGTGTACATGTTACCTATCTCTGTGCATATGTTCCCTATCTCTGTGTACATGTTCCCTCTCTCTGTGTAGATGTGCCCTATCTCTGTGTACATGTTCCCTCTCTCTGTTTACATGTTCCCTATCTCTCTGTGTACATGACCCCTCTCTCTGGGTACATGCTCCCTATCTCTCTGTGCATGATCCCTCTCTCTGTGTACATGTTCCCTCTCTATGTACATGTTCCCTATCTCTGAGCACATGTTCCCTATCGCTGTGTAGATGTTCCCTCTGTCTGTGTACATGTTCCCTCTCTGTGTACATGTTCCCTCTCTTTGTTCCCTCTCTCTGTGTACATGTTCCCTCTCTCTGTGTACATGTCTCCTCTCTCTGTGTACATGTTCCCTCTCTCTGTGTACATGTTCCCTATCGCTGTGTACATGTTCCCTATCTCTGTGTACATGTTTCCTATCTCTGTGTACATGTTCCCTCTCTCTGTGTACATGTTCCCTATCTCTGTGTACATGTTTCCTATCTCTGTGTACATGTTCCCTCTCTCTGTGTACTTGTTCCCTCTCTCTGTGTACATGTTCCCTCTCTGTGTACATGTTCCCTATCTCTGTGTACATGTTCCCTATCTCTGTGTACATGTTCCCTATCTCTGTGTACGTGTTCCCTATCTCTGTGTACGTGTTCCCTATCTCTGTGTACGTGTTCCCTATCTCTGTGTACATGTTCCCTCTCTGTGTACATGTTCCCTATCTCTGTGTACATGTTCCCTATCTCTGTGTACATGTTCCCTATCTCTGTGTACATGTTCACTATCTCTGTGTACGTGTTCCCTATCTCTGTGTACGTGTTCCCTATCTCTGTGTACGTGTTCCCTATCTCTGTGTACGTGTTCCCTATCTCTGTGTACGTGTTCCCTATCTCTGACTACGTGTTCCCTATCTCTGACTACGTGTTCCCTCTCACTGAGTACGTGTTCCCTCTCACTGTGTACATGTTCCCTATCACTGTGTACATGTCCACTCTCGTTGTGTACATGTTCCCTATCACTGTGTACATGTTCCCTATCTCTGTGTACCCTGTCTCTGTGTGTATGTTCCCTATCTCTGTGTACCCTATCTCTGTGTACATTTTCCCTATCTCTGTGTTCCCTATCTCTGTAAGAAGTCACATAACACCAGGTTATAGTCCAACAGCTTTATTTGAAATCACAAGCTTTCGGAGCGCTGCTCCTTCTTCAGGTGAAGCATGTTCCCTCTCTCTGTGTACATGTTCCCTATCTCTGTGTACCCTATCGCTGTGTACATGTTCCCTATATCTGTGGCCCCTATGTCTGTGTACATGTTCCCTATCTCTGTGTACCATATCTCTGTGTACATGTTCCCTATCTCTGTGTACCCTCTCTCTGTGTACATGTTCCCTTTCTCTGTGTTCCCTATCTCTGTGTACATGTTGCCTATCTCTGTGTTCCCTATCTCACTTTGTACATGTTCCCTATCTCTGTGTACATGTTGCCTATCTCTGTGTTCCCTATCTCCGTGTACATGTTCCCTATCTCCGTGTACATATTCCATATCTCTGTGTAGATGTTCCCTATCTCTGTGTACATGTTCCCTATCTCTGTGTACATGTTCCCTATCTCTGTGTACATGTTCCCTATCTCTGAGTACATGGGCCTAGAAATTCAGTCGCGTTTGCGCCCACTTATTGGCTACAATGGTTTGCGCCCGAAATTCAGTTGGCCCCTAACATCGGCGTTAGCCGGTAGCGCTGCACCGGCGCCGATGACATCATCGGTGTGCGCAGCGCCCCGGTTCCAATGCTATTCCGTGCCGATGGCCAAATTCAGTTGCGGCCGCCTCGCCTGTAGCAGCCGCAAACAGCATTTGAAAAACGGTGCCTTGCAGCTCCGAGAGGCCGGCGCATAAAGGTGGAGGGGCGGCCGGCCACTTTCCCGGCGGCCGCCTGGCCGCACCTCCCTCCCCGGACTCCTGCACCACCCCCCCCCCCGCGGCATTGGTGTCTGACTCCCGCGAGCCTGGCACTTCTCCGTGGTGCTGGGCTCATTTGCCGGGGGAATCCAGCGGCGATCTCACGGCTGCAGGCAGCTCCTCCTTAAGAGAAGGAGGAGGCCTGCAGTACCCCAGCCTGCCGCACCGCATCGGGTGCCGCAGCGGCAGCTGGACGCCTGAAACTGACTTTCATCACCCCAATCGAGGTGGCCAAACACTGCAATAGTGCCCGCCTCCGTCTTGGGGCGGCGCAACTGAATTTCAGGCGGGCGCTACGGGAATCCGGGCGAGCGCAAAATTTCAGGCACAAAAGACCAGGCGCGGCGATACCTAATTTTTAGCCCATGTTCTCTATCTCTGTGTACATGTTCCCTCTCTCTGCGTGCATGATCCCTATCTCTGTGTACATGTTCCCTATCTCTGTGGGCATCCACCCTATCACTGTGTGCATGTCCCCTCTCATTGTGTACATGTTCCCTATCACTGTGTACATCTTCCCTATCTCTGTGTTCCCTATCTCTGTGTACATGTTCCCTACCTCTGTGACCATGTTCCCTATCTCTGTGTATCCTATCTGTGTGCATGTTCCCTATCTCTGTGTTCCCTATCTCTGTGTACATGTTCCCTATCTCTGTGTACATGTTGCCTATCTCTGTGTACGTGTTCCCTATCACTGTGTACCCTCTCTCTGTGTACATGTTCCCTATCTCTGTGTACCCAATCTCTGTGTACATGTTCCCTATCTCTGTGTACCCTATCTCTGTGTGCACCTTCCCTATCTCTGTGTACCCTCGCTCTGTGTACATGTTCCCTATCTCTGTGTACATGTTCCCTATCTCTGTGTACATGTTCCCTCTGTGTACATGTTCCCCCTGTGTACATGTTCCCTCTCTGTGTACATGTTCCCTATCTCTGAGTTCATGTTCCCTATCTCTCTGTACATGTTCCCTATCTCTGTGTACATGTTACCTATCTCTGTGCACATGTTCCCTCTCTCTGTTTACATGTTCCCTATCTCTCTGTGTACATGACCCCTCTCTCTGGGTTCATGCTCCCTATCTCTCTGTGTACATGTTCCCTCTCTGTGTACATGTTCCCTCTCTGTGTACATGTTCCCTATCTCTGTGTTCCCTATCTCTGTGTACATGTTCCCTACCTCTGTGACCATGTTCCCTATCTCTGTGTATCCTATCTGTGTGCATGTTCCCTATCTCTGTGTTCCCTATCTCTGTGTACATGTTCCCTATCTCTGTGTACATGTTGCCTATCTCTGTGTACGTGTTCCCTATCACTGCGTACCCTCTCTCTGTGTACATGTTCCCTATCTCTGTGTACCCAATCTCTGTGTACATGTTCCCTATCTCTGTGTACCCTATCTCTGTGTGCATCTTCCCTATCTCTGTGTACCCTCGCTCTGTGTACATGTTCCCTATCTCTGTGTACATGTTCCCTATCTCTGTGTACATGTTCCCTCTGTGTACATGTTCCCCCTGTGTACATGTTCCCTCTCTGTGTACATGTTCCCTATCTCTGAGTTCATGTTCCCTATCTCTCTGTACATGTTCCCTATCTCTGTGTACATGTTACCTATCTCTGTGCACATGTTCCCTCTCTCTGTTTACATGTTCCCTATCTCTCTGTGTACATGTTCCCTCTCTGTGTACATGTTCCCTCTCTGTGTACATGTTCCCTCTGTGTACATGTTCCCTCTCTGTGTACATGTTCCCTCTCTGTGTACATGTTCCCTATCTCTGTGTACATGTTCCCTATCTCTGTGTACATGTTCCCTATCTCTGTGCACATGTTCCCTATCTCTGTGCACATGTTCCCTATCTCTGTGCACATGTTCCCTATCTCTGTGACCATGTTCCCTACCTCTGTGACCATGTTCCCTATCTCTGTGTACCCTGTCTCTGTGTGCATGTTCCCTATCTCTGTGTACCGTATCTCTGTGTACATTTTCCCTATCTCTGTGTTCCCTATCTCTGTAAGAAGTCACACAACACCAGGTTATAGTCCAACAGCTTTATTTGAAATCACAAGCTTTCGGAGCGCTGCTCCTTCTTCAGGTGAAGCATGTTCCCTATCGCTGTGTACATGTTCTCTGTCTCTGTGTACATGTTCCCTATCTTTGTGGACCCTCTCTCTGTGTACATGTTCCCTATCCCTGTGTTCCCTATCTCCGTGTACATGTTCCCTATCTCTGTGTACACGTTCTCTGTCTCTGTGTACATGTTCCCTATCTTTGTGGACCCTCTCTCTGTGTACATGGTCCCTATCTCTGTGTACCCGCTCTCTGTGTACATGTTCCCTATCTCTGTGTACATGTTCCCTATCTCTGTGTTCCCTATCTCTGTGTACATGTTCCCTATCTCTGTGTACATGTTTCCTATCTCTGTGTTCCCTATCTCTGTGCACATGTTCCCTATCTCTGTGTACATATTCCCTATCTCTGTGTACATGTTCCCTATCTCTGTGTACATGGGCCTAGAAATTCAGTCATGTTTGCGCCCACTTATTGGCTACAATGGTTTGCGCCGGAAGTTTTTTAGCGCCCGAAATTCAGTTGGCCCCTAACATCGGCGTTAGCCGGTAGCGCTGCGCCAGCACCGATGACGTCATCGGTGTGTGCAGTGCCCCGGTTCCAATGCTATTCCGTGCCGATGGCCAAATTCAGTTGCGGCCACCTCGCCTGTAGCAGCCGCAAACAGCGATTGAAAAACGGTGCCTTGCAGCTCCGAGAGGCCGGCGCATAAAGGTGGAGGGGCGGCCGGCCGCTTTCCCGGCGGCCGCCTGGCCGCACCTCCATCCCCGGACTCCTGCACCACCCCCCCCGCGGCATTGGTGTCTGACTCCCACGAGCCCGGCACTTCTCCGTGGTGCCGGGCTCATTTGCCGGGGGAATCCAGCGGCGATCTCACGGCTGCAGGCAGCTCCTCCTTAAGAGAAGGAGGAGGCCTGCAGTACCCCAGCCTGCTGCACCGCTTCGGGTGCCGCAGCGGCAGCTGGACGCCTGAAACTGACTTTCATCGCCCCAAACGAGGCGGCCAAACTCTGCAAAAGCGCCCGCCTCCGTCTTGGGGCGGCGCAACTGAATTTCAGGCGGGCGCTACGGAAATCCGGGCGAGCGCAAAATTTCGGGCACGAAAGAGCTGGCGCGGCGATACCGAATTTTTAGCCCATGTTCCCTATCTCTGTGTACATGTTCCCTATCTCTGTGTACATGTTCCCTCTCTCTGCGTACATGTTCCCTATCTCTGTGTACATGTTCCCTATCTCTGTGTACCCTATCTCTGTATACATGTTCCCTATCTCTGTGTAACCTATCTCCGTGTACATGTTCCCTATCTTTGTGTACCCTATCTCTCTGTACATATTCCCTATCTCTGTGTATTCTATCTCTGTGCATGTTCCCTATCTCTGTGTATCCTATCCCTGTGTGCATGTTCCCTATCTCTGTGTACATGGTCCCTGTCTCTGTGTACATGTTCCCTATCTCTGTGTACCCTCTCTCTCTGTACATGTTCCCTATCTCTGTATACATGTTCCCTATCTCTGTGTACCCTATCTCTGTGTAAATGTTCCCTATCTCTGTGTACATGTTCCCTATCTCTGTGTACATGTTCCCTATCTCTGTGTACATGTTCCCTATCTCTGTGTACATGTTCCCTATCTCTGTGTACATGTTCCCTATCTCTGTGTACATGTTCCCTCTCTCTGCGTACATGTTCCCTATCTCTGTGTACATGTTCCCTATCTCTGTATACATGTTCCCTATCTCTGTGTACCCTATCTCTGTGTACATGTTCCCTATCCCTGAGTTCATGTTCCCTATCTCTGTGTACATGTTCCCTATCTCCGAGTACATGTTCTCTATCTCTGTACATGTTCCCTATCTCTGTGTACATGTTCCCTATCTCTGTGTACATGTTCCCTATCTCTGTGGGAATGCACCCTATCTCTGTGTACCCTATGTCTGTGTGCATGTTCCCTATTTGTGTGTACCCTATCTCTGTGTACATGTTCCCTATCTCTGTGTACATGTTCTCTATCTCTGTGTACATGTTCCTATCTCTGTGTACATGTTCCCTATCTCTGTGGGAATGCACCCTATCACTGTGTGCATGTCCCCTCTCATTGTGTACGTGTTCCCTATCACTGTGTACATCTTCCCTATCTCTGTGTTCCCTATCTCTGTGTACATGTTCCCTATCTCTGTGTACATGTTCCCTATCTCTGTGTACATGTTCCCTATCTCTGTGTACATGTTCCCTATCTCTGTGGACCCTATTTCTGTGTACATGTTCCATATCTCTGTGTACCCTATCTCTGTGTGCATGTTTCCTATCTCTGTGGACCCTATTTCTGTGTACGTGTTCCCTATCTCTGTGTACCTCTCTCTGTTTACATGTTCCCTATCTCTGTGTACCCTATCTCTGTGTACATGTTCCCTATCTCTGTGTACCCGATCTCTGTGCACATGTTCCCTATCACTGTGTACCCTCTCTGTGTGTACATGTTCCCTCTCTCTGTGTACATGTTCCCTCGCTCTGAATCCATGTTCCCTATCTCTGTGTACATGTTCCCTATCTCTGTGTACATGTTCCCTATCTCTGAGTAGATGATCCCAATCTCTGTGTACATGGTCCCTATCTCTGTGTACATGTTCCCTATCTCTGTGTACCCTATCTCTGTATACATGTTCCCTATCTCTGTGTACCCTATCTCTCTGTACATGATCCCTATCTCTCTGTACATGTTCCCTCTCATTGTGTACATGTTCCCTATCACTGTGTACATATTCCCTATCTCTGTGTTCCCTATCTCCGTGTACATGTTCCCTATCTTTGTGTACCCTATCTCTCTGTACATATTCCCTATCTCTGTGTATCCTATCTCTGTGTGCATGTTCCCTATCTCTGTGTGCATGTTCCCTATCTCTGTGTACATGTTCCCTATCTCTGTGTATCCTATCTCTGTGTGCATGTTCCCTATCTCTGTGTTCCCTATCTCTGTGTACATGTTCCCTGTCTCTGTGTACATGTTCCCTATCTCTGTGTACCCTCTCTCTCTGTACATGTTCCCTATCACTGTGTACATGTTCCCTATCTCTGTGTATCCTATCTCTGTGTGCATGTTCCCTATCTCTGTGCATGTTCCCTATCTCTGTGCATGTTCCCTATCTCTGTGTGCATGTTCCCTATCTCTGTGTACATGGTCCCTGTCTCTGTGTACATGTTCCCTATCTCTGTGTACCCTCTCTCTGTATACATGTTCCCTATCTCTGTATACATGTTCCCTATCTCTGTGTACCCTATCTCTGTGTAAATGTTCCCTATCTCTGTGTACATGTTCCCTATCTCTGTGTACATGTTCCCTATCTCTGTGTGCATGCACCCTATCACTGTGTGCATGTCCCCTCTCATTGTGTACATGTTCCCTATCACTGTGTACATGTCCCCTCTCATTGTGTACATGTTCCCTATCTCTGTGTACATGTTCCCTATCTGTGTACCCTATCTCCGTGTACATGTTCCCTTTCTCCGTGTACATGTTCCCTACCTCTGTGACCATGTTCCCTATCTGTGTGCATGCACCCTATCACTGTGTACATGTCCCCTCTCATTGTGTACATGTTCCCTATCACTGTGTACATCTTCCCTATCTCTGTGTACATGTTCCCTATCTCTGTGTACCCTATCTCTGTGTACCCTATCTCTGTGTACCCTATCTCTGTGTACCTGTTCCCTATCTCTGTGTGCATGCACCCTATCATTGTGTACATGTCCACTCTCATTGTGTACATGTCCACTCTCATTGTGTACATGTTCCCTATCTCCGTGTACATGTTCCCTATCTCCGTGTACATGTTCCCTCTCTCTGTACATGTTCCCTATCACTGTGTACATGTTCCCTATCTCTGTGTTCATGTTACCTATCTCTGTGCACATGTTCCCTCTCTCTGTTTACATGTTCCTTATCTCTCTGTGTACATGACCCCTCTCTCTGGGTACATGCTCTCTATCTCTCTGTGCATGTTCCCTCTCTCTGTGTACATGTTCCCTCTCTCTGTGTACATGTTCCCTCTCTCTGTGTACATGTTCCCTCTCTGTGTACATGTTCCCTATCGCTGTGTAGATGTTCCCTCTGTCTGTGTACAAGTTCCCTCTCTGTGTACATGTTCCCTCTCTGTGTACATGTTCCCTATCTCTGAGTACATGTTCCCTATCTCTGAGTACATGTTCCCTATCTCTCTGTACATGTTCCCTATCACTGTGTACATGTTCCCTATCTCTGTGTACATGTTCCCTGTCTCTGTATACATGTTCCCTATCTCTGTGTACCCTATCTCTGTGTACATGTTCCCTATCTCCGAGTACATGTTCTCTATCTCTGTGCATGTTCCCTCTCTCTGTGTACATGTTCCCTCTCTCTGTGTACATGTTCCCTCTCTGTGTACATGTTCCCTCTCTCTGTGTACATGTTCCCTCTCTGTGTACATGTTCCCTATCGCTGTGTAGATGTTCCCTCTGTCTGTGTACAAGTTCCCTCTCTGTGTACATGTTCCCTTTCTGTGTACATGTTCCCTCTCTGTGTACATGTTCCCTATCTCTGTGTACCCTATCTCTGTGTACATGTTCCCTATCTCCGAGTACATGTTCTCTATCTCTGTACATGTTCACTATCTCTGTGTACATGTCCCCTCTCATTGTGTACATGTTCCCTATCACTGTGTACATCTTCCCTATCTCTGTGTTCCCTATCTCCATGTACATGTTCCCTATCTCTGTGTACATGTTCCCTATCTCTGTGTACATGCTCCCTATCTCTGTGTGCATGTTCCCTATCTCTGTGTACCCTCTCTCTGTGTACATGTTCCCTCGCTCTAAGTCCATGTTCCCTATCTCTGTGTACATGTTCCCTATATCTGTGTACATGTTCCCTCTCTCTGTGTACATGTTCCCTATCTCTGTGTGCCCTCTCTCTGTGTACATGTTCCCTATCTCTGTGTACATGTTCCCTAACTCTGTGTACCCTATCACTGTGTACATGTCGCCTCTCATTGTGTACATGTCCCCTCTCATTGTGTACATGTTGCCTATCTCTGTGTTCCCTATCTCATGTACATGTTCCCTATCTCTGTATACATGTTCCCTATCTCTGAGTACATGTTCCCCCTCTCTGTGTACATGTTCCCTCGCTCTAAGTCCATGTTCCCTATCTCTGTGTACATGTTCCCTATATCTGTGTACATGTTCCCTATCTCTGTGTACATGTTCCCTATCTCTGTGTATCCTATCTCTGTTTGCATGTTCCATATCTCTGTGTACCCTATCTCTGTGTGCATGTTTCCTATCTCTGTGGACCATATTTCTGTGTACATGTTCCCTATCTCTGTGTACCCTATCTCTGTGTACATGTTCCCTATCTCTGTGTACCCGATCTCTGTGCACATGTTCCCTATCGCTGTGTACCCTCTCTGTGTGTACATGATCCCTATCTCTGAGTACATGTTCCCTCTCTCTGTGTACATGTTAGCTCGCTCTGAATCCATGTTCCCTATCTCTGTGTACATGTTCCCTATCTCTGAGTAGATGATCCCTATCTCTGTGTACATGGTCCCTATCTCTGTGTACATGTTCCCTATCTCTGTGTACCCTATCTCTGTATACATGTTCCCTATCTCTGTGTAACCTATCTCCGTGTACATGTTCCCTATCTTTGTGTACCCTATCTCTCTGTACATATTCCCTATCTCTGTGTATTCTATCTCTGTGCATGTTCCCTATCTCTGTGTATCCTATCCCTGTGTGCATGTTCCCTATCTCTGTGTACCCTATCTCTGTGTGCATGTTCCCTATCTCTGTGTACATGGTCCCTGTCTCTGTGTACATGTTCCCTATCTCTGTGTACCCTCTCTCTCTGTACATGTTCCCTATCTCTGTATACATGTTCCCTATCTCTGTGTACCCTATCTCTGTGTAAATGTTCCCTATCTCTGAGTTCATGTTCCCTATCTCTGTGTACATGTTCCCTATCTCTGTGTACATGTTCCCTATCTCTGTGTACATGTTCCCTATCTCTGTGTACATGTTCCCTATCTCTGTGTACATGTTCCCTATCTCTGTGTACATGTTCCCTATCTCCATGTGCATGCACCCTATCACTGTGTGCATGTCCCCTCTCATTGTGTACATGTTCCCTATCACTGTATACATGTCCCCTCTCATTGTGTACATGTTCCCTATCACTGTGTACATCTTCCCTATCTCTGTGCTCCCTATCTCCGTGTATATGTTCCCTATCTCCGTGTACATGTTCCCTCTCTCTGCGTACATGATCCCTATCTCTGAGTACATGTTTCCTGTCTCTGTGTACATGTTCCCTATCTCTGTGTACATGTTCCCTATCTGTGTACATGTTCCCTATCTCTGTGTACATGTTCCCTATCTCTGAGACCATGTTCCCCCTCTCTGTGTACATGTTCCCTCTCACTGTGTACATGTTCCCTATCTCTGTGTACATTTTCCCTCTCTCTGTGGGCATGCACCCTATCGCTGTGTGCATGTCCCCTCTCATTGTGTACATGTTCCCTATCTCTGTGTACCCTATCTCTGTGTACCCTATCTCTGTGTGCATGTTCCCTATTTGTGTGTACCCTATCTCTGTGTACATGTTCCCTATCTCTGTGGACCCTCTCTCTGTGTACATGTTCCCTATCTCTGTGTTCCCTATCTCTGTGTACATGTTCCCGATCTGTGTGTACCCTATCTGTGTACATGTTCCCTATCTCTGAGTACATGTTCTCTATCTCTGTGTACATGGTCCCTATCTCTGTGTACATGTTCCCTATATCTGTGTACCCTATCTCTGTGTACATGTTCCCTATCTCTGAGTACATGTTCCCTATCTCTGTGCACATCTTCCCTATCTCTGTCGTCCCTATCTCTGTGTACATGTTCCCTACCTCTGTGACCATGTTCCCTATCGCTGTGTGCATGTTCCCTATCTCTGTGTACACTCTCTCTGTGTACATGTTCCCTATCACTGTGTACCCTCTCTCTGTGTACATGTTCCCTATCACTGTGTACCCTCTCTCTGTGTACATGATCCCTATCTCTCTGTACATGTTCCCTATCTCTGTGGACCCGATCTCTGTGTACATATTCCCTATCTCTGTGTTCCCTATCTCTGTGTACATGTTCCCTATCTCTGTGTACATGTTCCCTATCTCTGAGTACATGGGCCTATAAATTCAGTCGCATTTGCGCCCATTTATTGGCTATAGATTGGTTTGCGCCGGAAGTTTTTTAGCGCCCGAAATTCAGTTGGTCCCTAACATCAGAGTTAGCCGGTAGCGCTGCGCCGGCACCGATGACATCATCGGTGTGCGCAGCACCCCGGTTCCAATGCTATTCCGTGCCGATGGCCAAATTCAGTTGCGGCCGCAAACAGCGTCTGAAAAACGGTGCCTTGCAGCTCCGAGAGGCCGGCGCATAAAGGTGGAGGGGCGGCCGGCCACATTCCCGGCGGCCGCCTGGCCGCACCTCCCTCCCCGGACTCCTGCACCACCCCGCCGCGGCATTGGTGTCTGACTCCCGCGAGCCCGGCACTTCTCCGTGGTGCCGGGCTCATTTGCCGGGGGATTCCAGCGGCGATTTCATGGCTGCAGGCAGCTCCTCCTTAAGAGAAGGAGGAGGCCTGCAGTACCCCAGCCTGCCGCACCGCATCGGGTGCCACAGCGGCAGCTGGACGCCTGAAACTGACTTCCATCGCCCCAATCGAGGCGGCCAAACACTGCAATAGCACCCGCCTCCGTCTTGGGGCAGCGCAACTGAATTTCAGGCGGGCGCTACGGGAATCCGGGCGAGTGCAAAATTTCAGGCACAAAAGACCTGGCGCGGCGATACCGAATTTTTAGCCCATGTTCTCTATCTCTGTGTACATGTTCCCTATCTCTGAGAACATGTTCCCTATCTCTGTGTACATGTTCCCTCTCTCTGCGTACATGATCCCTATCTCTGTGTACATGTTCCCTATCCCTCTGTTCCCTATCTCTGTGTACAAGTTCCCTATCTCTGTGTACATGTTTCCTATCTCTGTGTACATGTTCCCTATCTCTGTGGCCCCTATCTCTGTGTACCCTATCTCTGTGTGCATGTTCCCTATCTCTCTGTTCCCTATCTCTGTGTACATGTTCCCTATCTCTGTGTACATGTTTCCTATCTCTGTGTACATGTTCCCTATCTCTGTGGCCCCTATTTCTGTGTGCATGTTCCCTATCTCTGTGTACCCTATCTCTGTGTGCATGTTCCCTATCTCTGTGTACCCTATCTCTGTGTGCATGTTCGCTATCTCTGTGTACATGTTCCCTATCTTTTTGTACATGTTCCCTATCTCTGTGTACCCTATCTCTGTGTGCATGTTCCCTATCTCTCTGTTCCCTATCTCTGTGTACATGTTCCCTATCTCTGTGTACATGTTTCCTATCTCTGTGTACATGTTCCCTATCTCTGTGGCCCCTATCTCTGTGTACATGTTCCCTATCTCTGTGTACCCTATCTCTGTGTGCATGTTCCCTATCTCTGTGGCCCCTATCTCTGTGTACATGTTCCCTATCTCTGTGTTCCCTATCTCTGTGTGCATGTTCCCTATCTCAGTATACCCTATCTCTGTGTGCATGTTCCCTATCTCTGTGGCCCCTATCTCTGTGTACATGTTCCCTATCTCTGTGTTCCCTATCTCTGTGTGCATGTTCCCTATCTCAGTATACCCTATCTCTGTGTGCATGTTCCCTATCTCTGTGTACCCTATCTCTGTGTGCATGTTCGCTATCTCTGTGTACATGTTCCCTATCTTTTTGTACATGTTCCCTATCTCTGTGTACCCTCTCTCTGTGTACATGTTCCCTCTCTGTGTACATGTTCCCTCTCTGTGTACATGTTCCCTATCTCTGTGTAGATGTTCCCTATCTCTGTGTACATGTTCCCTATCTGAGTACATGTTCCCTATCTCTATGTACATGTTCCCTATCTCTCTGTGCATGTTCCCTATCTCTGAGCACATGTTCCCTATCGCTGTGTAGATGTTCCCTCTGTGTACATGTTCCCCCTCTGTGTACATGTTCCCTCTCTGTGTACATGTTCCCTCTCTGTGTACATGTTCCCTCTCTCTGTGTACATGTTCCCTCTCTCTGTGTACATGTTCCCTCTCTCTGTGTACATGTTCCCTCTCCCTGTGTACATGTTCCCTCTCATTGTGTACATGTCCCCTCTCATTGTGTACATGTTGCCTATCTCTGTGTTCCCTATCTCTGTGTACATGTTCCCTATCTCTGTGTGCATGCTCCCTATCTCTGTGGACATGTTCCCTCTCATTGTTTACATGTTCCCTATCACTGTGTACATGTTCCCTATCTCTGTGTACCCTCTCTCTGTGTACATGTTCCCTCTCTGTGTACATGTTCCCTCTCTCTGTGTACATGTTCCCTATCTCTGTGTACATGTTCCCTAATTCTGTGTACATGTTCCCTATCTCCGAGTACGTGTTCGCTATCTCTGACTACGTGTTCCCTCTCTCTGTGTACATGTTCCCTATCTCTGTGTACATGTTCCCTATCTCTGTGTACATGTTCCCTATCGCTGTGTACATGTTCCCTATCTCTGTGTACATGTTCCCTATCTCTGTGTACATGTTCCCTATCTCTGTGTACATGTTCCCTATCTCTGTGTACATGTTCCCTAATTCTGTGTACATGTTCCCTATCTCCGAGTACATGTTCCCAATCTCCGACTACGTGTTCCCTGTCTCTGAGTACATGTTCCCTCTCATTGTGTACATGTTCGCTATCACTGTGTACATGTCCCCTATCACTGTGTACAACTCCCCTCTCGTTGTGTACATGTTCCCTATCACTGTGCACATCTTCCCTATCTCTGTGTTCCCTATCTCTGGGACCATGTTCCCTACCTCTGTGACCATGTTCCCTATCTCTCTGTACATGTTCCCTATCACTGTGTGCATGTCCCCTCTCATTGTGTACATGTTCCCTATCTCTGTGTTCCCTATCTCTGTGTACATGTTCCCTACTTCTGTGACCATGTTCCCTATCTCTGTGTTCCCTATCTCTGTGTACATGTTCCCTATCTCTGTCTGCATGTTCCCAATCTCTGTGTACCCTATCTCTGTGTGCATGTTCCCTATCTCTGTGTACCCTATCTCTGTGTGCATCTTCCCTATCTCTGTGTACCCTCGCTCTGTGTACATGTTCCCTATCTCTGTGTACATGTTCCCTCTCTCTGTGTACATGTTCCCTATCTCTGTGTACCCTCTCTCTGTGTACATGTTCCCTATTTCTGTGTACATGTTCCCTCTCTGTGTACATGTTCCCTATTTCTGTGTACATGTTCCCTATCTCTGTGTACATGTTGCCTCTCTCTCTGTACATGTTCCCTATCTCTGTGTACATGTTCCCTATCTCTGTGTACATGGTCCCTACCTCTGTGTACATGTTCCCTATCTCTGTGTACATGTTCCCTATCTCTGTGTACATGTTCCCTATCTCTGTGTACATGTACCCTATCTCTGAGTACATGTTCCCTATCTCTCTGTACATGTTCCCTATCTCTGTGTATCCTATTTCTGTGTGCATGTTCCCTATCTCTGTGTTTCTATCTCTGTGTGCATGTTCCCTAACTCTGTGTACCCTATCTCTGTGTACTTTTACCCTATCTTTGTGAACCCTCTCTCTGTGTACATGTTCCTATCACTGTGTACCCTCTCTCTGTGTACATGTTCCCTATCTCTGTGTTCCCTATCTCTGTGTACATGTTCCCTATCTCTGTGTACCCTATCTCTGTGTACATCTTCCCTATCACTGTGTCCATGTCCCCTCTCATTGTGTACATGTCCCCTCTCATTGTGTACATGTCCCCTCTCATTGTGTACATGTTCCCTATCTCTGTGTACATGTTCCCTATCTCTGTATACATGTTCCCTATCTCTGCGTACATGTTCCCTCTCTCTGTATACATGTTCCCTATCTCTGCGTACATGTTCCCTATCTCTGAGTACATGTTTCCTGTCTCTGTGTACATGTTCTCTATCTCTGTGTACATGTTCCCTATCTCTGTGTACCCTATCTCTGTGTACATGTTCCCTATCTCTGTGTACATGTTCCCTCTCTCTCTGTACATGTTCCCTATCTCTGTGTGCATGCACCCTATCTTTGTGTAAATGTCCCCTCTCATTGTGTACATGTTCCCTATCTCTGTGTACATGTTCCCTATCTCTGTGGGCATGCACCCTATCACTGTGTGCATGTCCCCTCTCATTGTGTACATGTTCCCTATCACTGTACATCTTCCCTATCTCTGTGTACATGTTCCCTATCTGCGTGTATCCTATCTCTGTGTGCATGTTCCCTATCTCTGTGTACCCTCTCTCTGTGTACATGTTCCCTATCTCTGTGTACCCTATCGCTGTGTACATGTTCCCTATCTCTGTGTACCCTCTCTCTCTGTGCATGTTTTCTATCTCTGTGTACATGTTCCCTCACTCTGTGTACATGGTCCCTATCTCTGTGTACATGTTCCCTATCACTGTGTACATGTCCCCTCTCATTGTGTACATGTCCCCTCTCATTGTGTACCTGTTCCCTTTCTCTGTCTTCCCTATCTCTGTGTACATGTTCCCTATCTCTGTGTACCCTCTCTCTGTGTACATGTTCCGTATCAGTGTGTACCCTCTCTCTCTGTACATGTTCCCTATCTCTGTGTACCCTATCTCTGTGTACATGCACCCTATCACTGTGTGCATGTCCCCTCTCATTGTGTACATGTTACCTATCACTGTGTACATCTTCCCTATCTCTGTGTTCCCTATCTTTGTGTACATGTTCCCTACCTCTGTGACCGTGTTCCCTATCTCTGTGCACCCTATCTCTGTGTACATGTTCCCTATCTCTGAGTACATGTTCCCTATCTCTGTGTACCCTATCGCTGTGTACATGTTCCCTATCTCTGTGTACCCTATCTCTGTGTACATGTTCCCTATCTCTGTGTACCCTATCTCTGTGTACATGCTCCCTTACTCTGTGTACCCATTCTCTGTGTACATGTTCCCTATCACTGTGTACATGTCCCCTCTCATTGTGTACATGTTGCCTATCTCTGTGTTCCCGATCTCCGTGTACATGTTCCCTATCTGTGTACATGTTCCCTATCTCTGTGTACCCTCTCGTTATGTACATGTTCCCTATCTCTGTGTACCCTATCTCTGTGTACATGTTCCCTATCTCTGTGTACATGTTCCCTCTCTCTGTGTACATGGTCCCTATCTCTGTGTACATGGTCCCTATCTCTGTGTACATGGTCCCTATCTCTGTGTACATGGTCCCTATCTCTGTGTACATGGTCCCTATCGCCGTGTACATGTTCCCTATCTCCGTGTACATGTTCCCTATCTCTGTGTACATGGTCCCTATCTCTGTGTACATGTTCCCTATCTCTGTGTACATGTTCCCTTTCTCTGTGTACATGTTCCCTCTCTGTGTACATGTTCCCTATCTCTGTGTACATGTTCCCTCTCTCTGTGTACATGTACCCTATCTCTTTGTGCATGTTCCCTATCTCTGTGTACATGTTCCCTATCTCTCTTTACATGTTCCCTATCTCTGTGTACATGTTCGCTACCTCTGTGACCATGTTCCCTATCTCTGTGTACATGTTCCCAATCTCTGTGCATCCTATCTCTGTGCATGTTCCCTATCTCTGTGTACCCTATCTCTGTGTGCATGTTCCCTATCTCTGTGTACATGTTCCCTATCTCTGTGTACATGTTTCCTATCTCTGTGGACCCTATCTCTTAGAGATAGGAAACATGCACACAGAGAGAGGGTACACAGAGATAGGGAACATGTACACAGCGATAGGGTACACAGAGATAGGGAACATGTACAGTGTACCCTATCGCTGTGTACATGTTCCCTATCTCTGTGTGCCCTCTCTCTGTGTGCATGTTTCCTATCTCTGTGTTCCCCATCTCTGTGTACATGTACACAGAGATAGGGTACACAGAGTTAGGGAACATGTACAAAGAGATAGGGGACACATAGTTAGGGAACATGTTCCCTCTCTCTGTGTACATGTTCCCTATCTCTGTGTACATGTACCCTATCTCTTTGTGCATGTTCCCTATCTCTGTGTACATGTTCCGTATCTCTGAGTACATGTTCCCTATCTCTGTATACATGTTCCCTATCTCTGTGTACATGTTTTCTATCTCTGTGTAGATGATCCCAATCTCTGTGTACATGGTCCCTATCTCTGTGTACATGTTCCCTATCTTTGTGTATATGTTCCCTATCTCTGTGCACATGTTCTGTCTTTCTGTGTACATGTTCCCTATATCTCTGTACATGTTCCTTATCCCTGAGTACATGTTCCCTATCTCTGTGTGCATGCACCCTATCACTGTGTACATGTCACCTCTCATTGTGTACATGTCACCTCTCATTGTGTACATGTTCCCTATCACTGTGTACATCTTCCCTATCTCTGTGTTCCCTATCTCCGTGTAAATGTTCCCTATCTCTGTGTACCCAATCTCTCTGTGCATGTTCCCTATCTCTGTGTACCCTATCTCTGTGTGCATGTTCCCTATCTCTGTGCACCCTATCTCTGTGTACCTGTTCCCTATCTCTGTGTGCATGCACCCTATCATTGTGTACATGACCCCTCTCATTGTGTACATGTTCCCTATCACTGTGTACATGTCCCCTCTCATTGTGTACATGTTCCCTATCACTGTGTACATCTTCCCTATCTCTGTGTTCCCTATTTCCGTGTACATGTTCCCTATCTCTGTGTACATGTTCCCTCTCTCTGTGGACATGTTCCCTATCTCTGTGTACATGTTCCCTACCTCTGTGTACCCTATCTCTGTGTACATGTTCCCTATCTGTGTGGACCCTATCTCTGTGTACATGTTCCCTATCTCTGTGTACCCTATCTCTGTGTACATGTTCCCTATCTCTGTGTACCCTAAAGCTGTGTACATGTTCCCTATCTCTGTGTACCCTCTCTCTCTGTGCATGTTTCCTATCACTGTGTACCCTCTCTCTCTGTACATGTTCCCCATCTCTGTGTTCCCTATCTCTGTGTACATGTTCCCCAACACTGTGTACCCTATCTCTGTGTACATGTTCCCTATCACTGTCTACCCTCTCTCTCTGTACATGTTCCCTATCTCTGTGTTCCTTATCTCTGTGTACATGTTCCCCAACTCTGTGTACCCTATCTCTGTGTACATGTACCCTATCTCTGTGTACATGTTTCCTATCTCTGTGTACCCTATCTCTGTGTACATGTTCCCTATCTCTGTGTACATGTTCCCTATGTCTGTGTACCCTCTCTCTGTGTACATGTTCCCTATCTCTGTGTACATGTACCCTATCTCTGAGTACATGTTCCCTATCTCTGTGGGCATGCACCCTATCACTGTGTGCATGTCCCCTCTCATTGTGTACATGTTACCTATCACTGTGTACATCTTCCCTATCTCTGTGTCCCCTATCTTTGTGTACATGTTCCCGACCTCTGTGACCATGTTCCCTATCTCTGTGCACCCTATCTCTGTGTACATGTTCCCTATCTCTGTGTACCCTATCGCTGTGTACATGTTCCCTATCTCTGTGTACCCTATCTCTGTGTACATGTTCCCTATCTCTGTGTACCCTATCTCTGTGAACATGTTCCCTTACTCTGTGTACCCATTCTCTGTGTACATGTTCCCTATCACTGTGTACATGTCCCCTCTCATTGTGTACATGTTGCCTATCTCTGTGTTCCCTATCTCCGTGTACATGTTCCCTTTCCCTGTGTACATGGTCCCTATCTCTGTGTACCCTCTCGTTATGTACATGTTCCCTATCTCTGTGTACCCTATCTCTGTGTGCATGTTCCCTATTTGTGTGCACCCTATCTCTGTGTACATGTTCCCTATCTCTGTGTACCCTATCTCTGTGTACATGTTCCCTCTCTCTGTGTACATGTTCCCTCTCTCTGTGTACATGTTCCCTCTCTCTGTGTACATGGTCCCTATCTCTGTGTACATGGTCCCTATCTCTGTGTACATGGTCCCTTTCTCTGTGTACATGTTCCCTCTCTGTGTACATGTTCCCTATCTCTGTGTACATGTTCCCTCTCTCTGTGTACATGTACCCTATCTCTTTGTGCATGTTCCCTATCTCTGTGTACATGTTCCCTATCTCTCTTTACATGTTCCCTATCTCTGTGTACATGTTCGCTACCTCTGTGACCATGTTCCCTATCTCTGTGTACATGTTCCCAATCTCTGTGCATCCTATCTCTGTGCATGTTCCCTATCTCTGTGTACCCTATCTCTGTGTGCATGTTCCCTATCTCTGTGTTCCCTATCTCTGTGTACATGTTCCCTATCTCTGTGTACATGTTTCCTATCTCTGTGGACCCTATCTCTTAGAGATAGGAAAGATGCACACAGAGAGAGGGTACACAGAGATAGGGAACATGTACACAGCGAGAGGGTACACAGAGATAGGGAACATGTACAGTGTACCCTATCGCTGTGTACATGTTCCCTATCTCTGTGTGCCCTCTCTCTGTGTGCATGTTTCCTATCTCTGTGTACATGTTCCCTCACTCTGTGTACATGTTCCCTATCACTGTGTACCCTGTCTCTCTGTACATGTTCCCTAACTCTGTGTTCCCTATCTCTGTGTACATGTACACAGAGATAGGGTACACAGAGTTAGGGAACATGTACACAGAGATAGGGAACACAGAGTTAGGGAACATGTACACAGAGATAGGGTACACAGAGTTAGGGAACATGTACCCTATCTCTTTGTGCATGTTCCCTATCTCTGTGTACATGTTCCGTATCTCTGAGTACATGTTCCCTATCTCTGTGTACATGTTCCCTATCTCTGTGTACATGTTCCCTATCTCTGTGCACATGTTCTGTCTTTCTGTGTACATGTTCCCTATATCTCTGTACATGTTCCCTATCCCTGTGTGCATGTTCCCTATCTCTGTGTGCATGCACCCCATCACTGTGTACATGTTCCCTATCACTGTGTACATCTTCCCTATCTCTGTGTTCCCTATCTCCGTGTAAATGTTCCCTATCTCTGTGTACCCTATCTCTCTGTGCATGTTCCCTATCTCTGTGTACCCTATCTCTGTGTGCATGTTCCCTATCTCTGTGTACCCTATCTCTGTGTACCTGTTCCCTATCTCTGTGTGCATGCACCCTATCATTGTGCACATGACCCCTCTCATTGTGTACATGTTCCCTATCACTGTGTACATGTCCCCTCTCATTGTGTACATGTTCCCTATCACTGTGTACATCTTCGCTATCTCTGTGTTCCCTATTTCCGTGTACATGTTCCCTATCTCTGTGTACTTGTTCCCTCTCTCTGTGGACATGTTCCCTATCTCTCTGTACATGTTCCCTATCACTGTGTACATGTTGCCTCTCTCTCTGTACATGTTCCCTATCTCTGTGTACATGTTCCCTATCTCTGTGTACATGTACCCTATCTCTCTGTACATGTTCCCAATCGCTGTGTACATGGTCCCTATCGCTGTGTACATGTTCCCTAGCTCTGTGTACATGTTCCCTATCTCTGCGTACATGTTCCCTACCTCTGTGACCATGTTCCCAATTTCTGTGTACATGTTCCCTACCTCTGTGTACCCTATCTCTGTGTACATGTTCCCTATCTCTGTGTACATGTTCCCTATCTGTGTGGACCCTATCTCTGTGTACATGTTCCCTATCTCTGTGTACCCTATCTCTGTGTACATGTTCCCTATCTCTGTGTACCCTCTCTCTCTGTGCATTTTTCCTATCACTGTGTACCCTCTCTCTCTGTACATGTTCCCCAACTCTGTGTACCCTATCTCTGTGTACATGTTCCCTATCACTGTGTACATGTCCCCTCTCATTGTATACATATCCCCTCTCATTGTGTACATGTTCCCTTTCTCTGTCTTCCCTATCTCTGTGTACATGTTCTCTATCTCTGCGTACCCTATCTCTGTGTACATGCTCCCTATCTCTGTGTACCCTATCGCTGTGTACATGTTCCCTATCAGTGTGTACCCTCTCTCTCTGTGCATGTTTCCTATCTCTGTGTACATGTTCCCTCACTCTGTGTACATGATCCCTATCTCTGTGTACCCTCTCTCTGTGTACATGTTCCCTATCTGTGTGTACCCTCTCTCTCTGTACATGTTCCCTATCTCTGTGTTCCCTATCTCTGTGTACATGTTCCCTATCTCTGTGTACATGTTCCCTATCTCTGTATACATTTTCCCTATCTCTGAGTACATGTCCCCTCTCATTGTGTACATGTTCCCTATCACTGTGTACATGTCCCCTCTCATTGTGTACATGTTACCTATCACTGTGTACACCTTCCCTATCTCTGTGTTCCCTATCTTTGTGTACATGTTCCCTACCTCTGTGACCATGTTCCCCATCTCTGTTTACGTGTTCCCTTACTCTGTGTACCCTATCACTGTGTACATGTCCCCTCTCATTGTGTACATGTTGCCTATCTCTGTGTTCCCTATCTCATGTACATGTTCCCTATCTCTGTGTACATGTTCCCTCTCTCTGTGTACATGTTCCCTCTCTCTGTGTACATGTTTCCTATCTCTGTGGACCCTATCTCTGTGTACATGTTCCCTATCTCTGTGTACATGTTCCCTATCTCTGTGTACCCTCTCTCTGTGTACATGTTCCCTATCACTGTGCACCCTCTTTCTGTGTACATGTTCCCTATCACTGTGTACATGTCCCCTCTCATTGTGTACATCTCCCCTCTCATTGTGTACATGTTGCCTATCTCTGTGTTCGCTATCTTCGTGTACATGTTCCCTACCTCTGTGACCATGTTCACTATCTCTGTGTACATGTTCCCTATCTGTGTACCCTATCTCTGTGTGCATGTTCCCTATTTGTGTGTACCCTATCTGTGTACATGCTCCCTAACTCTGTGTACCCTATCACTGTGTACATGTCCCCTCTCATTGTGTACATGTCCCCTCTCATTGTGTACATGTTGCCTATCTCTGTGTTCCCTATCTCTGTGTACATGTTCCCTATCTCTGTGTGCATGCTCCCTATCTGTGTACCCTATCTCTGTGTGCATGTTCCCTATTTGTGTGTACCCTATCTGTGTACATGCTCCCTAACTCTGTGAACCCTATCACTGTGTACATGTCCCCTCTCATTGTGTACATGTCCCCTCTCATTGTGTACATGTTGCCTATCTCTGTGTTCCCTATCTCTGTGTACATGTTCCCTATCTCTGTGTGCATGCTCCCTATCTCTGTGGACATGTTCCCTCTCATTGTTTACATGTTCCCTATCACTGTGTACATGTTCCCTATCTCTGTGTACCCTCTCTCTGTGTACATGATCCCTCTCTGTGTACATGTTCCCTATCTCTGTGTGCATGTTCCCTAGCTCTGTGTACATGTTCCCTATCTCTGTTTACATGTTCCCTCTCTCTGTGTACATGTTCCCTATCTCTGTGTACATGTTCTCTATCTCTGTGTACATGTTCCCTATCTCTGTGTACATGTTCCCTATTTCTGAGTACATGTTCCCTATCTCTGTGTACATATACCCTTTCTGTGTACATGTACCCTCTCTGTGTACATGTTCCCTCTCCCTGTGTACATGTTCCCTATCTCTGTGTACATGTTCCCTATCTCTGTGTACATGTTCTCTATCTCTGAGTACATGTTCTCTATCTCTGTGTAAATGTTCCCTATCTCTGTATACATGTTCCCTATCTCTGTGTACATGCACCCTATCACTGTGTACATGTCCCCCTCATTGTGTACATGTTCCCTATCACTATGTACATCTTCCCTATCTCTGTGTTCCCTATCTCCGTGTACATGTTCCCTATCTCTGTGAACATGTTCCCTATCTCTGTGTACATGTTCCCTATCTCTGTGTGCATGCACCCTATCACTGTGTACATGTCCCCTCTCATTGTGTACATGTTCACTATCTCAGTGTACATGATCCCTATCTCTGTGTGCATGCACCCTATCACTGTGTACATGTCCCCCTCATTGTGTACATGTTCCCTATCACTGTGTACATCTTCCCTATCTCTGTGTTCCCTATCTCCGTGCACATGTTCCCTATCTCTGTGAACATGTTCCCTATCTCTGTGTGCATGTTCCCTATCTCTGTGTACATGTTCCCTATCTCTGTGTTCCCTATCTCTGTGTGCATGTTCCCTATCTCTGTGTACCCTATCTCTGTGTACATGTTCCCTATCTCTGTACATGTTCCCTATCTCTGTGTACATGGTCCCAACCTCTGTGTACATGTTCCCTATCTCTGTGTACATGTACCCTATCTCTGAGTACATGTTCCCTATCTCTGAGTACATGTTCCCTATCTCTGTGTACATGTTCCCTATCTCCGTGTTCCCTATCTCTGTGTGCATGTTCCCTATCTCTGTGTACCCTAACTCTGTGTGCATGTTCCCTATCTCTGTGTACCCTATCTCTGTGTGCATCTTCCCTATCTCTGTGTACCCTCGCTCTGTGTACATGTTCCCTATCTCTGTGTACATGTTCCCTCTCTCTGTGTACATGTTCCCTATCTCTGAGTACATGTTCCCTATCTCTGAGTACATGTTCCCTATCTCTGTGTACCCTCGCTCTGTGTACATGTTCCCTATCTCTGTGTACATGTTCCCTCTCTCTGTGTACATGTTCCCTATCTCTGAGTACATGTTCCCTATCTCTGAGTGCATGTTCCCTATCTCTGTGTACATGTTCCCTATCTCCGTGTTCCCTATCTCTGTGTGCATGTTCCCTATCTCTGTGTACCCTAACTCTGTGTGCATGTTCCCTATCTCTGTGTACCCTATCTCTGTGTGCATCTTCCCTATCTCTGTGTACCCTCGCTCTGTGTACATGTTTCCTATCTCTGTGTACATGTTCCCTATCTCTGTGTACCCTATCTCTGTGTAAATGTTCCCTATCTCTGAGTTCATGTTCCCTATCTCTGTGTGCATGTTCCCTATCTCTGTGTGCATGTTCCCTATCTCTGTGTACATGTTCCCTATTTCTGTGTACATGTTCCCTATCTCTGTGTACATGTTCCCTCTCTCTGTGGACATGTTCGCTATCTCTGAGTACATGTTCCCTATCTCTGTGCACATGTTCTGTCTTTCTGTGTACATGTTCCCTATATCTCTGTACATGTTCCCTATCTCTGTGTTCCCTATTTCCGTGTACATGTTCCCTATATCTCTGTACATGTTCCCTATCCCTGAGTACATGTTCCCTGTCTCTGTGTACATGTTGCCTCTCTCTCTGTACATGTTCCCTATCTCTGTGTACATGTTCCCTATCTCTGTGTACATGTTCCCTATCTCTGTGTACATGGTCCCTACCTGTGTACATGTTCCCTATCTCTGTGTACATGTACCCTATCTCTAAGTACATGTTCCCTATCGCTGTGTACATGTTCCCTATCTCTGTGTACATGTTCCCTATCTCTGTGTACATGTACCCTATCTCTGAGTACATGTTCCCTATCTCTCTGTACATGTTCCCTATCTCTGTGTATCCTATTTCTGTGTGCATGTTCCCTAACTCTGTGTACCCTATCTCTGTGTACTTTTACCCTATCTCTGTGAACCCTCTCTCTGTGTACATGTTCCTATCACTGTGTACCCTCTCTCTGTGTACATGTTCCCTATCTCTGTGTTCCCTATCTCTGTGTACATGTTCCCTATCTCTGTGTACCCTATCTCTGTGTACATCTTCCCTATCACTGTGTACATGTCCCCTCTCATTGTGTACATGTTCCCTATCTCTGTGTACATGTTCCCTATCTCTGCGTACATGTTCCCTCTCTCTGTATACATGTTCCCTCTCTCTGTACACATGTTCCCTATCTCTGCGTACATGTTCCCTATCTCTGAGTACATGTTTCCTGTCTCTGTGTACATGTTCCCTATCTCTGTGTACATGTTCCCTATCTCTGTGTACATGTTCCCTATCTCTGTGTACATGTTCCCTCTCTCTCTGTACTTGTTCCCTATCTCTGTGTGCATGCACCCTATCATTGTGTAAATGTCCCCTCTCATTGTGTACATGTTCCCTATCTCTGTGTACATGTTCCCTATCTCTGTGGGCATGCACCCTATCACTGTGTGCATGTCCCCTCTCATTGTGTACATGTTCCCTATCACTGTGTACATCTTCCCTATCTCTGTGTACATGTTCCCTATCTGTGTGTATCCTATCTCTGTGTGCATGTTCCCTATCTCTGTGTACCCTATCTCTGTGTACATGTTCCCTATCTCTGTGTACCCTATCGCTGTGTACATGTTCCCTATCTCTGTGTACCCTCTCTCTCTGTGCATGTTTTCTATCTCTGTGTACATGTTCCCTCACTCTGTGTACATGTTCTCTATCTCTGTGCACCCTCTCTCTGTGTACATGTTCTCTATCTCTGTGCACCCTCTCTCTGTACATGTTCCCTATCTCTGTTCCCTATCTCTGTGTACATGTTCCCTATCTCTGTGTCCATGTTCCCTCTCTCTCTGTACATGTTCCCTATCTCTGTGTGCATGCACCCTATCATTGTGTAAATGTCCCCTCTCATTGTGTACATGTTCCCTATCTCTGTGTACATGTTCCCTATCTCTGTGTACATGTTCCCTATCACTGTGTACATGTCCCCTCTCATTGTATACATATCCCCTCTCATTGTGTACCTGTTCCCTTTCTCTGTCTTCCCTATCTCTGTGTACATGTTCCCTGTCAGTGTGTACCCTCTCTCTCTGTGCATGTTTCCTATCTCTGTGTACATGCACCCTATCACTGTGTGCATGTCCCCTCTCATTGTGTACATGTTACCTATCACTGTGTACATCTTCCCTATCTCTGTGTTCCCTATCTTTGTGTACATGTTCCCTACCTCTGTGACCGTGTTCCCTATCTCTGTGCACCCTATCTCTGTGTACATGTTCCCTATCTCTGAGTACATGTTCCCTATCTCTGTGTACCCTATCGCTGTGTACATGTTCCCTATCTCTGTGTACCCTATCTCTGTGTGCATGTTCCCTTACTCTGTGTACCCATTCTCTGTGTACATGTTCCCTATCACTGTGTACATGTCCCCTCTCATTGTGTACATGTTGCCTATCTCTGTGTTCCCTATCTCCGTGTACATGTTCCCTATCTCTGTGTACATGTTCCCTATCTCTGTGTACCCTCTCGTTATGTACATGTTCCCTATCTCTGTGTACGCTATCTCTGTGTGCATGTTCCCTATCTCTGTGTACCCTATCACTGTGTACATGTTCCCTATCTCTGTGTACATGTTCCCTCTCTCTATGTACATGGTCCCTATCTCTGTGTACATGGTCCCTATCTCTGTGTACATGGTCCCTATCTCTGTGTACATGGTCCCTATCGCCGTGTACATGTTCCCTATCTCCGTGTACATGTTCCCTATCTCTGTGTACATGGTCCCTATCTCTGTGTACATGGTCCCTATCTCTGTGTACATGTTCCCTTTCTCTGTGTACATGTTCCCTATCTCTCTTTACATGTTCCCTATCTCTGTGTACATGTTCGCTATCTCTGTGTACATGTTCCCAATCTCTGTGCATCCTATCTCTGTGCATGTTCCCGATCTCTGTGTACCCTATCTCTGTGTGCATGTTCCCTATCTCTGTGTACATGTTCCCTATCTCTGTGTACATGTTTCCTATCTCTGTGGACCCTATCTCTTAGAGATAGGAAACATGCACACAGAGAGAGGGTACACAGAGATAGGGAACATGTACACAGCGATAGGGTACACAGAGATAGGGAACATGTACAGTGTACCCTATCGCTGTGTACATGTTCCCTATCTCTGTGTGCCCTCTCTCTGTGTGCATGTTTCCTATCTCTGTGTACATGTTCCCTCACTCTGTGTACATGTTCCCTATCACTGTGTACCCTGTCTCTCTGTACATGTTCCCTAACTCTGTGTTCCCCATCTCTGTGTACATTTACACAGAGATAGGGTACACAGAGTTAGGGAACATGTACACAGAGATAGGGGACACAGAGTTAGGGAACATGTTCCCACTCTCTGTGTACATGTTCCCTATCTCTGTGTACATGTACCCTATCTCTTTGTGCATGTTCCCTATCTCTGTATACATGTTCCCTATCTCTGTGTACATGTTTTCTATCTCTGTGTAGATGATCCCAATCTCTGTGTACATGGTCCCTATCTCTGTGTACATGTTCCCTATCTCTGTGTACATGTTCCCTATCTCTGCGCACATGTTCTGTCTTTCTGTGTACATGTTCCCTATATCTCTGTACATGTTCCTTATCCCTGAGTACATGTTCCCTATCTCTGTGTGCATGCACCCTATCACTGTGTACATGTCACCTCTCATTGTGTACATGTTCCCTATCACTGTGTACATCTTCCCTATCTCTGTGATCCCTATCTCCATGTAAATGTTCCCTATCTCTGTGTACCCTATCTCTCTGTGCATGTTCTCTATCTCTGTGTACCCTATCTCTGTGTGCATGTTCCCTATCTCTGTGTACATGTTCCCTATCACTGTGTACATGTCCCCTCTCATTGTGTACATGTTCCCTATCACTGTGTACATCTTCCCTATCTCTGTGTTCCCTATTTCCGTGTACATGTTCCCTATCTCTGTGAACATGTTCCCTCTCTCTGTGGACATGTTCCCTATCTCTGTGTACATGTTCCCTACCTCTGTGTACCCTATCTCTGTGTACATGTTCCCTATCTCTGTGTACATGTTCCCTATCTGTGTGGACCCTATCTCTGTGTACATGTTCCCTATCTCTGTGTACCTATCTCTGTGTACATGTTCCCTATCTCTGTGTACCCTATCTCTGTGTACATGGTCCCTATCTCTGTGTACATGGTCCCTATCTCTGTGTACCCTATCTCTGTGTACATGTTCCCTATCTCTGTGTACCCTACCTCTGTGTACATGTTCCCTATCTCTGTGTACCCTATCTCTGTGTACATGTTCCCTTACTCTGTGTACCCATTCTCTGTGTACATGTTCCCTATCACTGTGTACATGTCCCCTCTCATTGTGTACATGTTGCCTATCTCTGTGTTCCCTATCTCCGTGTACATGTTCCCTATCCCTGTGTACATGGTCCCTATCTCTGTGTACCCTCTCGTTATGTACATGTTCCCTATCTCTGTGTACCTATCTCTGTGTGCATGTTCCCTATTTGTGTGCACCCTATCTCTGTGTGCATGTTCCCTATCTCTGTGTACCCTATCTCTGTGTACATGTTCCCTATCTCTGTGTACATGTTCCCTCTCTCTGTGTACATGGTCCCTATCTCTGTGTACATGGTCCCTATCTCTGTGTACATGGTCCCTATCTCCGTGTACATGTTCCCTATCTCCGTGTACATGTTCCCTATCTCTGTGTACATGGTCCCATCTCTGTGTACATGTTCCCTATCTCTGTGTACATGTTCCCTTTCTCTGTGTACATGTTCCCTCTCTGTGTACATGTTCCCTATCTCTGTGTACATGTTCCCTCTCTCTGTGTACATGTACCCTATCTCTTTGTGCATGTTCCCTATCTCTGTGTAAATGTTCCCTATCTCTGTGTACATGTTCCCTATCTCTCTTTACATGTTCCCTATCTCTGTGTACATGTTCGCTACCTCTGTGACCATGTTCCCTATCTCTGTGTACATGTTCCCAATCTCTGTGCATCCTATCTCTGTGCATGTTCCCTATCTCTGTGTACCCTATCTCTGTGTGCATGTTCCCTATCTCTGTGTTCCCTATCTCTGTGTACATGTTCCCTATCTCTGTGTACATGTTTCCTATCTCTGTGGACCCTATCTCTTAGAGATAGGAAAGATGCACACAGAGAGAGGGTACACAGAGATAGGGAACATGTACACAGCGAGAGGGTACACAGAGATAGGGAACATGTACAGTGTACCCTATCGCTGTGTACATGTTCCCTATCTCTGTGTGCCCTCTCTCTGTGTGCATGTTTCCTATCTCTGTGTACATGTTCCCTCACTCTGTGTACATGTTCCCTATCACTGTGTACCCTGTCTCTCTGTACATGTTCCCTAACTCTGTGTTCCCTATCTCTGTGTACATGTACACAGAGATAGGGTACACAGAGTTAGGGAACATGTACACAGAGATAGGGTACACAGAGTTAGGGAACATGTACCCTATCTCTTTGTGCATGTTCCCTATCTCTGTGTACATGTTCCGTATCTCTGAGTACATGTTCCCTATCTCTGTATACATGTTCCCTATCTCTGTGTACATGTTCCCTATCTTTGTGTACATGTTCCCTATCTCTGTGTACATGTTCCCTATCTCTGTGCACATGTTCTGTCTTTCTGTGTACATGTTCCCTATATCTCTGTACATGTTCCCTATCCCTGAGTGCATGTTCCCTATCTCTGTGTGCATGCACCCTATCACTGTGTACATGTTCCCTATCACTGTGTACATCTTCCCTATCTCTGTGTTCCCTATCTCCGTGTAAATGTTCCCTATCTCTGTGTACCCTATCTCTCTGTGCATGTTCCCTATCTCTGTGTACCCTATCTCTGTGTGCATGTTCCCTATCTCTGTGTACCCTATCTCTGTGTGCATGCACCCTATCATTGTGTACATGACTCCTCTCATTGTGTACATGTTCCCTATCACTGTGTACATGTCCCCTCTCATTGTGTACATGTTCCCTATCACTGTGTACATCTTCGCTATCTCTGTGTTCCCTATTTCCGTGTACATGTTCCCTATCTCTGTGTACATGTTCCCTCTCTCTGTGGACATGTTCCCTATCTCTCTGTACATGTTCCCTATCACTGTGTACATGACCCCTCTCATTGTGTACATGTTCCCTATCACTGAGTACATGTCCCCTCTCATTGTGTACATGTTCCCTATCTCTGTGCACATGTTCCCTATCTCTGTGTACATGTTTGCTATCTCTGAGTACATGTTCCCTATCTCTGTGTACATGTTCCCTATCTCTGTGCACATGTTCTGTCTTTCTGTGTACATGTTCCCTATATCTCTGTACATGTTCCCTATCCCTGAGTGCATGTTCCCTATCTCTGTGTGCATGCACCCTATCACTGTGTACATGTCACCTCTCATTGTGTACATGTTCCCTATCACTGTGTACATCTTCGCTATCTCTGTGTTCCCTATTTCCATGTACATGTTCCCTATCTCTGTGTACATGTTCCCTCTCTCTGTGGACATGTTCCCTATCTCTCTGTACATGTTCCCTATCACTGTGTACATGTTGCCTCTCTCTCTGTACATGTTCCCTATCTCTGTGTACATGTTCCCTATCTCTGTGTACATGGTCCCAACCTCTGTGTACATGTTCCCTATCTCTGAGTACATGTTCCCTATCTCTGTGTACATATTCCCAATCGCTGTGTACATGGTCACTATCGCTGTGTACATGTTCCCTCTCTCTGTGTACATGTTCCCTCTCTGTGTACATCATCCCCATCTCTGAGACCATGTTCCCTCTCTCTCTGTACATGTTCCCTTTCTGTGTGTACATGTTCCCTATCTCCGTGTACATGTTCCCTATCTCTCTGTACATGTTCCCGATCTCTGTGTATCCTATTTCTGTGTGCATGTTCCCTAACTCTGTGTACCCTATCTCTGTGTACTTTTACCCTATCTCTGTGAACCCTCTCTCTGTGTACATGTTCCCTATCTCTGTGTTCCCTATCTCTGTGTACATCTTCCCTATCACTGTGTACATGTCCCCTCTCATTGTGTACATGTTCCCTATCTCTGTGTACATGTTCCCTATCTCTGTATACATGTTTCCTGTCTCTGTGTACATGTTCCCTATCTCTGTGTACCCTATCTCTGTGTACATGATCCCTCTCTCTGAGTACATGTTCCCTCTCTCTGTGTACATCTTCCCTATCTCTGTGTGCATGCACCCTATCATTGTTTACATGCCCCCTCTCATTGTGTACATGTTCCCTATCTCTGTGTACATGTTCCCTATCTCTCTGGGCATGCACCCTATCACTGTGAGCATGTCCCCTCTCATTGTGTACATGTTCCCTATCACTGTGTACATATTCCCTATCTCTGCGTACATGTTCCCTACCTCTGTGACCATGTTCCCTATTTCTGTGTACATGTTCCCTACCTCTGTGTACCCTATCTCTGTGTACATGTTCCCTATCTCTGTGTACATGTTCCCTATCTGTGTGGACCCTATCTCTGTGTACATGTTCCCTATCTCTCTGTACCCTATCTCTGTGTACATGTTCCCTATCTGTGTGGACCCTATCTCTGTGTACATGTTCCCTATCTCTCTGTACCCTATCTCTGTGTACATGTTCCCTATCTCTGTGTACCCTATCGCTGTGTACATGTTCCCTATCTCTGTGTACCCTCTCTCTCTGTGCATGTTTCCTATCTCTGTGTACATGTTCCCTCACTCTGTGTACATGATCCCTATCTCTGTGTACCCTCTCTCTGTGTACATGTTCCCTATCAGTGTGTACCCTCTCTCTCTCTACATGTTCCCTATCTCTGTGTTCCCTATCTCTGTGTACATTTTCCCTAACTCTGTGTACCCTATCTCTGTGTACATGTTCCCTATCTCTGTGTACATGTTCCCTATCTCTGTGTACATGTTCCCTATCTCTGTGTACATGTTCCCTATCTCTGTGTACATGTTCCCTATCTCTGTGTACATGTCCCCTCTGATTGTGTACATGTTCCCTATCACTGTGTACATGTCCCCTCTCATTGTGTACATGTTACCTATCACTGTGTACACCTTCCCTATCTCTGTGTTCCCTATCTTTGTGTACATGTTCCCTACCTCTGTGACCATGTTCCCCATCTCTGTGTACGTGTTCCCTATCTCTGTGTACCCTCTCTCTGTGTACATGTTCCCTATCTCTGTGTACCCTATCTCTGTGTACATGTTCCCTATCTCTGTGTTCCCTATCTCTGTGTACATGTTCCCTATCTCTGTGTACCCTATCACTGTGTACATGTCCCCTCTCATTATGTACATGTTGCCTATCTCTGTGTACCCTGTCTCTGTGTACATGTTCCCTATCTCTGTGTACATGTTCCCTATCTC
Source organism: Somniosus microcephalus (assembly GCF_052327205.1). NCBI lineage: Eukaryota > Metazoa > Chordata > Chondrichthyes > Squaliformes > Somniosidae > Somniosus > Somniosus microcephalus. The sequence goes on along the minus strand of NW_028225179.1, from coordinate 81,107,679 downwards.
TGTGTACCCTGTCTCTGTGTACATGTTCCCTATCTCTGAGTACATGGGCCTAGAAATTCAGTCGCGTTTGCGCCCACTTATTGGCTATGGAGTGGTTTGCGCCGGAAGTTTTTTAGCGCCCGAAATTCAGTTGGTCCCTAACATCAGCATTAGCCGGTAGCGCTGCGCCAGCTCCGATGACGTCATCGGTGTGCGCAGCGCCCTGGTTCCAATGCTATTTCGTGCCGATGGCCAAATTCAGTTGCGGCCGCCTCGCCCGTAGCGTCCGCAAACATTTGTTTGAAAAACGGTGCCTTGCAGCTCTGAGAGGCCGGCGCATAAAGGTGGAGGGGTGGCCGGCTGCTTTCCCGGCGGCCGCCTGGCCACACCTCCCTCCCCGGACTCCTGCACCACCCCCCCGCGGCATTGGTGTCTGACTCCCGCGAGCCCGGCACTTCTCCGTGGTGCCGGGCTCATTTGCCGGGGGAATCCAGCGGTGATCTCACGGCTGCAGGCAGCTCCTCCTTAAGAGGAGGAGGTGGCCTGCAGTACCCCAGCCTGCCGCACCGCATCGGGTGCCGCAGCGGCAGCTGGATGCCTGAAACTGACTTTCATTGCCCCAAACGAGGCGGCCAAACCCTGCAATAGCGCCCGACTCCGTCTTGGGGTGGCGCAACTGAATTTCAGGTGGGCGCAACAGGAATCCGGGCGAGCGCAAAATTTCGGTCACTAAAGACCTGGCGCGGCGATACCGAATTTTTAACCCATGTTCTATATCTCTGTGTACATGTTCCCTATCTCTGAGTACATGTTCCCTATCTCTGTGTGCATGTTCCCTATCTCTGTGTGCATGCACCCTATCACTGTGTGCATGTCCCCTCTCATTGTGTACATGTTCCCGATCACTGTGTACATCTTCCCTCTCTCTGTGTACATGTTCCCTCTCTCTGTGTACATGTTCCCTCTCTCTGTGTACATGTTCCCTCTCTCTGTGTACATGTTCCCTCTCTCTGTGTACATGTTCCCTCTCGCTGTGTACATGTTCCCTACCTCTGTGTGCGTGTTCCCCATCTCTGAGTACATGTTCCCTCTCTCTGTGTACATGTTTCCTATCTCTGTGGACCCTATCTCTGTGTACATGTTCCCTATCTCTGTGTACCCTATCTCTGTGTACATGTTCCCTATCTCTGTGTACATGTTCCCTATCACTGTGTACCCTATTTCTGTGTACATGTTCCCTATCACTGTGTACATGTCCCCTCTCATTGTGTACATGTTGCCTATCTCTGTGTTCGCTATCTCCGTGTACATGTTCCCTACCTCTGTGACCATGTTCACTATCTCTGTGTACATGTTCCGTATCTGTGTACCCTATCTCTGTGTGCATGTTCCCTATTTGTGTGTACCCTATCTGTGTACATGCTCCCTAACTCTGTGTACCCTATCACTGTGTACATGTCCCCTCTCATTGTTTACATGTTCCCTATCACTGTGTACATATTCCCTATCTCTGTGTTCCCTATCTCCGTGTATATGTTCCCTATCTCTGTGTACATGTGCCCTATCACTGTGTACAAGTTCCCTATCTCTGTGTACCCTCTCTCTCTCTACATGTTCCCTATCTCTGTGTACCCTCTCTCTGTGTACATGATCCCTCTCTGTGTACATGTTCCCTAGCTCTGTGTGCATGTTCCCTAGCTCTGTGTACATGTTCCCTATCTCTGTGTACATGTTCCCTCTCTCTGTGTACATGTTCCCTATCTCTGTGTACATGTTCTCTATCTCTGTGTACATGTTCCCTATCTCTGTGTACATGTTCCCTATTTCTGAGTACATGTTCCCTATCTCTGTGTACATGTACCCTTTCTGTGTACATGTACCCTTTCTGTGTACATGTTCCCTCTCTCTGTGTACATGTTCCCTATCTCTGTGTACATGTTCTCTATCTCTGTGTACATGTTCTCTATCTCTGTGTAAATGTTCCCTATCTCTGTGTACATGTTCCCTATCTCTGTGTACATGTTCCCTATCTCTGTGTACATGTTCCCTATCTCTGTGTACATGTTCCCTATCTCAGTGTACATGATCCCTATCTCTGTGTGCATGCACCCTATCACTGTGTACATGTCCCCTCTCATTGTGTACATGTTCCCTATCACTGTGTACATGTCCCCCTCATTGTGTACATGTTCCCTATCTCTGTGTTCCCTATCTCCGTGTACATGTTCCCTATCTCTGTGTGCATGTTCCCTATCTCTGTGTACATGTTCCCTATCTCTGTGTTCCCTATCTCTGTGTACATGTTCCCTATCTCTGTGTACATGTTTCCTATCTCTGTGGCCCCTATCTCTGTGTACGTGTTCCCTATCTCTGTGCACCCTCTCTCTCTGTACATGTTCCCTATCTCTGTGCACATGTTCCCTATCTCTGTGTACATGTACCCTATCTCTGTGTACATGTTCCCTATCTCTGTGTACCCTATCTCTGTGTACATGTTACCTATCTCTGTGTACATGTTCCCTATCTCTGTGTACCCTATCTCTGTGTGCATGTTCCCTATTTGTGTGTACCCTATCTCTGTGTACATGCTCCCTATCTCTGTGTATCCTTTCTCTGTGTGCATGTTCCCTAACTCCGTGTACCCTATATCTGTGTACATGTTCCCTATCTCTGTGTACATGTTCCCTATATCTGTGTACCCTATCTCAGAGCACATGTTCCCTATCTCTGAGTATATGTTCCCTATCTCGGAGCACATGTTCCCTATCTCTGAGCACATGTTCCCTATCGCTGTGTACATGTTCCCTATCTCTGTGTACCCTCTCTCTCTGTGCATGTTTCCTATCTCTGTGTACATGTTCCCTCACTCTGTGTACATGATCCCTATCTCTGTGTACCCTCTCTCTGTGTACATGTTCCCTATCAGTGTGTACCCTCTCTCTCTCTACATGTTCCCTATCTCTGTGTTCCCTATCTCTGTGTACATTTTCCCTAACTCTGTGTACCCTATCTCTGTGTACATGTTCCCTATCTCTGTGTACATGTTCCCTATCTCTGTGTACATGTTCCCTATCTCTGTGTACATGTTCCCTATCTCTGTGTACATGTTCCCTATCTCTGTGTACATGTCCCCTCTGATTGTGTACATGTTCCCTATCACTGTGTACATGTCCCCTCTCATTGTGTACATGTTACCTATCACTGTGTACACCTTCCCTATCTCTGTGTTCCCTATCTTTGTGTACATGTTCCCTACCTCTGTGACCATGTTCCCCATCTCTGTGTACGTGTTCCCTATCTCTGTGTACCCTCTCTCTGTGTACATGTTCCCTATCTCTGTGTACCCTATCTCTGTGTACATGTTCCCTATCTCTGTGTTCCCTATCTCTGTGTACATGTTCCCTATCTCTGTGTACCCTATCACTGTGTACATGTCCCCTCTCATTGTGTACATGTTGCCTATCTCTGTGTACCCTGTCTCTGTGTACATGTTCCCTATCTCTGTGTACATGTTCCCTATCTCTGTGTACCCTGTCTCTGTGTACATGTTCCCTATCTCTGAGTACATGGGCCTAGAAATTCAGTCGCGTTTGCGCCCACTTATTGGCTATGGAGTGGTTTGCGCCGGAAGTTTTTTAGCGCCCGAAATTCAGTTGGTCCCTAACATCAGCATTAGCCGGTAGCGCTGCGCCAGCTCCGATGACGTCATCGGTGTGCGCAGCGCCCTGGTTCCAATGCTATTTCGTGCCGATGGCCAAATTCAGTTGCGGCCGCCTCGCCCGTAGCGTCCGCAAACATTTGTTTGAAAAACGGTGCCTTGCAGCTCTGAGAGGCCGGCGCATAAAGGTGGAGGGGTGGCTGGCTGCTTTCCCGGCGGCCGCCTGGCCACACCTCCCTCCCCGGACTCCTGCACCACCCCCCCGCGGCATTGGTGTCTGACTCCCGCGAGCCCGGCACTTCTCCGTGGTGCCGGGCTCATTTGCCGGGGGAATCCAGCGGCGATCTCACGGCTGCAGGCAGCTCCTCCTTAAGAGGAGGAGGTGGCCTGCAGTACCCCAGCCTGCCGCACCGCATCGGGTGCCGCAGCGGCAGCTGGATGCCTGAAACTGACTTTCATTGCCCCAAACGAGGCGGCCAAACCCTGCAATAGCGCCCGACTCCGTCTTGGGGCGGCGCAACTGAATTTCAGGTGGGCGCAACAGGAATCCGGGCGAGCGCAAAATTTCGGTCACTAAAGACCTGGCGCGGCGATACCGAATTTTTAACCCATGTTCTATATCTCTGTGTACATGTTCCCTATCTCTGAGTACATGTTCCCTATCTCTGTGTGCATGTTCCCTATCTCTGTGTGCATGCACCCTATCACTGTGTGCATGTCCCCTCTCATTGTGTACATGTTCCCGATCACTGTGTACATCTTCCCTCTCTCTGTGTACATGTTCCCTCTCTCTGTGTACATGTTCCCTCTCTCTGTGTACATGTTCCCTCTCTCTGTGTACATGTTCCCTCTCTCTGTGTACATGTTCCCTCTCGCTGTGTACATGTTCCCTACCTCTGTGTGCGTGTTCCCCATCTCTGAGTACATGTTCCCTCTCTCTGTGTACATGTTTCCTATCTCTGTGGACCCTATCTCTGTGTACATGTTCCCTATCTCTGTGTACCCTATCTCTGTGTACATGTTCCCTATCTCTGTGTACATGTTCCCTATCACTGTGTACCCTCTCTCTGTGTACATGTTCCCTATCACTGTGCACCCTATTTCTGTGTACATGTTCCCTATCACTGTGTACATGTCCCCTCTCATTGTGTACATGTTGCCTATCTCTGTGTTCGCTATCTCCGTGTACATGTTCCCTACCTCTGTGACCATGTTCACTATCTCTGTGTACATGTTCCGTATCTGTGTACCCTATCTCTGTGTGCATGTTCCCTATTTGTGTGTACCCTATCTGTGTACATGCTCCCTAACTCTGTGTACCCTATCACTGTGTACATGTCCCCTCTCATTGTTTACATGTTCCCTATCACTGTGTACATATTCCCTATCTCTGTGTTCCCTATCTCCGTGTATATGTTCCCTATCTCTGTGTACATGTGCCCTATCACTGTGTACAAGTTCCCTATCTCTGTGTACCCTCTCTCTCTCTACATGTTCCCTATCTCTGTGTACCCTCTCTCTGTGTACATGATCCCTCTCTGTGTACATGTTCCCTAGCTCTGTGTGCATGTTCCCTAGCTCTGTGTACATGTTCCCTATCTCTGTGTACATGTTCCCTCTCTCTGTGTACATGTTCCCTATCTCTGTGTACATGTTCTCTATCTCTGTGTACATGTTCCCTATCTCTGTGTACATGTTCCCTATTTCTGAGTACATGTTCCCTATCTCTGTGTACATGTACCCTTTCTGTGTACATGTACCCTTTCTGTGTACATGTTCCCTCTCTCTGTGTACATGTTCCCTATCTCTGTGTACATGTTCTCTATCTCTGTGTACATGTTCTCTATCTCTGTGTAAATGTTCCCTATCTCTGTGTACATGTTCCCTATCTCTGTGTACATGTTCCCTATCTCTGTGTACATGTTCCCTATCTCTGTGTACATGTTCCCTATCTCAGTGTACATGATCCCTATCTCTGTGTGCATGCACCCTATCACTGTGTACATGTCCCCTCTCATTGTGTACATGTTCCCTATCACTGTGTACATGTCCCCCTCATTGTGTACATGTTCCCTATCTCTGTGTTCCCTATCTCCGTGTACATGTTCCCTATCTCTGTGTGCATGTTCCCTATCTCTGTGTACATGTTCCCTATCTCTGTGTTCCCTATCTCTGTGTACATGTTCCCTATCTCTGTGTACATGTTTCCTATCTCTGTGGCCCCTATCTCTGTGTACGTGTTCCCTATCTCTGTGCACCCTCTCTCTCTGTACATGTTCCCTATCTCTGTGCACATGTTCCCTATCTCTGTGTACATGTACCCTATCTCTGTGTACATGTTCCCTATCTCTGTGTACCCTATCTCTGTGTACATGTTACCTATCTCTGTGTACATGTTCCCTATCTCTGTGTACCCTATCTCTGTGTGCATGTTCCCTAACTCCGTGTACCCTATATCTGTGTACATGTTCCCTATCTCTGTGTACATGTTCCCTATCTCTGTGTATCCTTTCTCTGTGTGCATGTTCCCTAACTCCGTGTACCCTATATCTGTGTACATGTTCCCTATCTCTGTGTACATGTTCCCTATATCTGTGTACCCTATCTCAGAGCACATGTTCCCTATCTCTGAGTATATGTTCCCTATCTCGGAGCACATGTTCCCTATCTCTGAGCACATGTTCCCTATCTCTGAGTATATGTTCCCTATCTTTGTGTACGTGTTCCCTCTCTCTGTGTACATGATCCCTATCTCTGTACATGTTCCCTCTCTCTGTACATGTTCCCTATCTCTGTGTACATGTTCCCTATCTCTGTGTACATGTTCCCTATCTGTGTGGACCCTATCGCTGTGTACATGTTCCCTATCTCTGTGTACCCTCTCTCTCTGTGCATGTTTCCTATCACTGTGTACCCTCTCTCTCTGTACATGTTCCCTATCTCTGTGTTCCCTATCTCTGTGTACATGTTCCCCAACTCTGTGTACCCTATCTCTGTGTACATGTCCCCTCTCATTGTATACATATCCCCTCTCATTGTGTACATGTTCCCTTTCTCTGTCTTCCCTATCTCTGTGTACATGTTCCCTATCTCTGCGTACCCTATCTCAGTGTACATGTTCCCTATCTCTGTGTACCCTATCGCTGTGTACATGTTCCCTATCAGTGTGTACCCTCTCTCTCTGTGCATGTCTCCTATCTGTGTTCCCTATCTCTGTGTACATGTTCCCTCACTCTGTGTACATGATCCCTATCTCTGTGTACCCTCTCTCTCTGTAAATGTTCCCTATCAGTGTGTACCCTCTCTCTCTGTATATGTTCCCTATCTGTGTTCCCTATCTCTGTGTACATGTACCTTATCTCTGAGTACATGTTCCCTATCTCTGTGGGCATGCACCCTATCACTGTGTGCATGTCCCCTCTCATTGTGTACATGTTCCCTATCACTGTGTACATGTCCCCTCTCATTGTGTACATGTTACCTATCACTGTGTACACCTTCCCTATCTCTGTGTTCCCTATCTTTGTGTACATGTTCCCTACCTCTGTGACCATGTTCCCCATCTCTGTGTACGTGTTCCCTATCTCTGTGTACCATCTCTCTGTGTACATGTTCCCTATCTCTGTGTACATGTTCCCTATCTCTGTGTACATGTTCCCTATCTCTGTGTACATGTTCCCTATATCTGAATACATGGGCCTAGAAATTCAGTCGCGTTTGCGCCCACTTATTGGCTATGGAGTGGTTTGCGCCCGAAATTCAGTTGGTCCCTAACATCAGCGTTAGCCGGCAGCGCTGCGCCGGCTCCGATGACGTCATCGGTGTGCGCAGCGCCCCGGTTCCAATGCTATTCCGTGCCGATGGCCAAATTCAGTTGCGGCCGCCTCGCCCGTAGCGTCCGCAAACATTTGTTTGAAAAACGGTGCCTTGCAGCTCTGAGAGGCCGGCGCATAAAGGTGGAGGGGCGGCCGGCCGCTTTCCCGGCGGCCGCCTGGCCACACCTCCCTCCCCGGACTCCTGCACCACCCCCCCGCGGCATTGGTGTCTGACTCCCGCGAGCCCGGCACTTCTCCGTGGTGCCGGGCTCATTTGCCGGGGGAATCCAGCGGCAATCTCATGGCTGCAGGCAGCTCCTCCTTAAGAGAAGGAGGTGGCCTGCAGTACCCCAGCCTGCCGCACCGCATCGGGTGCCGCAGCGGCAGCTGGATGCCTGAAACTGACTTTCATTGCCCCAAACGAGGCGGCCAAACCCTGCAATAGCGCCCGACTCCGTCTTGGGGCGGCGCAACTGAATTTCAGGCGGGCGCTACAGGAATCCGGGCGAGCGCAAAATTTCGGTCACTAAAGACCTGGCGCGGCGATACCGAATTTTTAACCCATGTTCTATATCTCTGTGTACATGTTCCCTATCTCTGTGTACATGTTCTCTATCTCTGAGTACATGTTCCCTATCTCTGTGTACATGTTCCCTATCTCTGTGTGCATGCACCCTATCACTGTGTGCATGTCCCCTCTCATTGTGTACATGTTCCCGATCACTGTGTACATCTTCCCTCTCTCTGTATACATGTTCCCTCTCTCTGTGTACATGGTCCCTATCTCTGTGTACATGTTCCCTATCTCTGTGTACATGTTCCCTCTCTCTGTGTACATGTTCCCTCTCTCTGTGTACATGTTGCCTCTCGCTGTGTACATGTTCCCTACCTCTGTGTACATGTTCCCCATCTCTGAGTACATGTTCCCTCTCTCTGTGTACATGTTTCCTATCTCTGTGGACCCTATCTCTGTGTACATGTTCCCTATCACTGTGCACCCTATTTCTGTGTAAATGTTCCCTATCACTGTGTACATGTCCCCTCTCATTGTGTACATCTCCCCTCTCATTGTGTACATGTTGCCTATCTCTGTGTTCGTTTTCTCCGTGTACATGTTCCCTACCTCTGTGACCATGTTCACTATCTCTGTGTACATGTTCCCTATCTGTGTACCCTATCTCTGTGTGCATGTTCCCTATTTGTGTGTACCCTATCTGTGTACATGCTCCCTAACTCTGTGTACCCTATCACTGTGTACATGTCCCCTCTCATTGTGTACATGTCCCCTCTCATTGTGTACATGTTGCCTATCTCTGTGTTCCCTATCTCCGTGTATATGTTCCCTATCTCTGTGTACATGTGCCCTATCACTGTGTACAAGTTCCCTATCTCTGTGTACCCTCTCTCTCTCTACATGTTCCCTATCTCTGTGTACCCTCTCTCTGTGTACATGATCCCTCTCTGTGTACATGTTCCCTCTCTCTGTGTACATGTTCCCTATCTCTGTGTACATGTTCCCTATCTCTGTGTGCATGCTCCCTATCTCTGTGTACATGTTCCCTCTCATTGTTTACATGTTCCCTATCACTGTGTACATATTCCCTATCTCTGTGTTCCCTATCTCCGTGTATATGTTCCCTATCTCTGTGTACATGTGCCCTATCACTGTGTACAAGTTCCCTATCTCTGTGTACCCTCTCTCTCTCTACATGTTCCCTATCTCTGTGTACCCTCTCTCTGTGTACATGATCCCTCTCTGTGTACATGTTCCCTCTCTCTGTGTACATGTTCCCTATCTCTGTGTACATGTTCCCTATCTCTGTGTACATGTTCTCTATCTCTGTGTACATGTTCTCTATCTCTGTGTACATGTTCCCTATCTCTGTGTACATGTTCCCTATCTCTGTGTACATGTTCCCTATCTCTGTGTGCATGCACCCTATCACTGTGTACATGTTCCCTGTCTCTGTGTACCCTATCTCTGTGTACATGTTCCCTATCTCTGTGTTCCCTATCTCATGTACATGTTCCCTATCTCTGTGTACATGTTCCCTATCTCTGTGTACATGTTCCCTATCTCTGTGTACCCTATCTCTGTGTACATGTTCCCTATCTCTGAGTACATGGGCCTAGAAATTCAGTCGCGTTTGCGCCCACTTATTGGCTATGGAGTGGTTTGCGCCGGAAGTTTGTTAGCGCCCGAAATTCAGTTGGTCCCTAACATCAGCGTTAGCCGGTAGCGCTGCGCCGGCTCCGATGACGTCATCGGTGTGCGCAGCGCCCCGGTTCCAATGCTATTCCGTGCCGATGGCCAAATTCAGTTGCGGCCGCCTCACCCGTAGCGTCCGCAAACATTTGTTTGAAAAACGGTGCTTGCAGCTCCGAGAGGCCGGCGCATAAAGATGGAGGGGCGGCCGGGCGCATAAAGATGGAGGGGCGGCCGGCCGCTTTCCCGGCGGCCGCCTGGCCACACCTCCCTCCCCGGACTCCTGCACCACCCCCCCGCGGCATTGGTGTCTGACTCCCACGAGCCCGGCACTTCTCCGTGGTGCCGGGCTCATTTGCCGGGGGAATCCAGCGGCGATCTCACGTCTGCAGGCAGCTCCTCCTTAAGAGAAGGAGGTGGCCTGCAGTACCCCAGCCTGCCGCACCGCATCGGGTGCCGCAGCGGCATCTGGATGCCTGAAACTGACTTTCATTGCCCCAAACGAGGCGGCCAAACCCTGCAATAGCGCCCGACTCTGTCTTGGGGCGGCGCAACTGAATTTCAGGCGGGCGCTACAGGAATCCGGGCGAGCGCAAAATTTCGGTCACGAAAGACCTGGTGCGGCGATACCGAATTTTTAACCCATGTTCTATATCTCTGTGTACATGTTCTCTATCTCTGTGTGCATGCACCCTATCACTGTGTGCATGACCCCTCTCGTTGTGTACATGTTCCTGATCACTGTGTACATCTTCCCTATCTCTGAGTTCCCTATCTCTGTGTACATGTTCCCTATCTCTGTGTACCCTATCTCTGTGTGCATGTTCCCTATTTGTGTGCACCCTCTCTCTGTGTACATGTTCCCTCTCTCTGTGTACATGTTCCCTCTCTCTGTGTACATGGTCCCTATCACTGTGTACATGTTCCCTCTCTCTGTGTACATGTTCCCTCTCTCTGTGTACATGTTCCCTCTCTCTGTGTACATGGTCCCTATCACTGTGTACATGTTCCCTCTCTCTGTGTACATGTTCCCTCTCGCTGTGTACATGTTCCCTACCTCTGTGTGCATGTTCCCCATCTCTGAGTACATGTTCCCTCTCTCTGTGTACATGTTTCCTATCTCTGTGGACCCTATCTCTGTGTACATGTTCCCTATCTCTGTGTACATGTTCCCTATCTCTGTGTGCCCTCTCTCTGTGTACATGTTCCCTATCTCAGTGTACCCTATCTCTGTGTACATGTTCCCTATCACTGCACACCCTATTTCTGTGTACATGTTCCCTATCACTGTGTACATCTCCCCTCTCATTGTGTACATGTTGCCTATCTCTGTGTTCGCTATCTCCGTGTACATGTTCCCTACCTCTGTGACCATGTTCCCTATCTCTGTGTGCATGTTCCCTATTTGTGTGTACCCTATCTGTGTACATGCTCCCTATCTCCGTGTATATGTTCCCTATCTCTGTGTACATGTGCCCTATCACTGTGTACAAGTTCCCTATCTCTGTGTACCCTCTCTCTCTCTACATGTTCCCTATCTCTGTGTACCCTCTCTCTGTGTACATGATCCCTCTCTCTGTGTACATGTTCCCTATCTCTGTGTGCATGTTCCCTAGCTCTGTGGACCCTATCTCTGTGTACATGTTCCCTCTCTCTGTGCACATGTTCCCTATCTCTGTGTACATGTTCTCTATCTCTGTGTACATGTTCCCTATCTCTGTGTACATGTTCCTTATCTCTGTGTACATGTTCCCTATCTCTGTGTACATGTTCCCTATTTCTGAGTACATGTTCCCTATCTCTGTGTACATGTACCCTTTCTGTGTACATGTACCCTCTCTGTGTACATGTTCCCTCTCTCTGTGTACATGTTCCCTATCTCTGTGTACATGTTCTCTATCTCTGTGTAAATGTTCCCTATCTCTGTGTACATGTTCCCTATCTCTGTGTACATGTTCCCTATCTCTGTGTACATGTTCCCTCTCTCTGTGTACATGTTCCCTATCTCTGTGTACATGTTCTCTATCTCTGTGTACATGTTCCCTATCTCTGTGTACATGTTCCCTATCTCTGTGTGCATGTTCCCTATCTCTGTGTACCCTATCTCTGTGTGCATGTTCCCTATCTCTGTGTGCATGTTTCTTATCTCTGTGTACATGTTCCCTATCTCTGTGTACATGATCCCTATCTCTGTGTGCATGCACCCTATCACTGGGTACATGTCCCCTCTTATTGTGTACATGTTCCCTATCACTGTGTACATGTTCCCTATCTCAGTGTACATGATCCCTATCTCTGTGTGCATGCACCCTATCACTGGGTACATGTCCCCTCTTATTGTGTACATGTTCCCTATCACTGTGTACATGTCCCCCCTCATTGTGCACATGTTCCCTATCACTGTGTACACCTTCCCTATCTCTGTGTACCCTATCTCTGTGTGCATGTTCCCTATCTCTGTGTATCCTATCTCTGTGTGCATGTTCCCTATCTCTGTGTGCATGTTTCATATCTCTGTGTACATGTTTCCTATCTCTGTGGCCCCAATCTCTGTGTACGTGTTCCCTATCTCTGTGCACCCTCTCTCTCTGTACATGTTCCCTTTCTCTGTGCACATGTTCCCTATCTCTGTGTACCCTATCTCTGTGTACATGTTCCCTATCTCTGTGCACCCTCTCACTCTGTACATGTTCCCTATCTCTGTGTACATGTTCCCTATCTCTGTGTATCCTATCTCTGTGTGCATGTTCCCTATCTCTGTGTACCCTCTCTCTGTGTACATGTTCCTTATCTCTGTGTACATGTTCCCTAACTCCGTGTACCCTATATCTGTGTACATGTTCCCTATCTCTGTGTACATGTTCCCTATCTCTGTGGCCCCTATCTTTGTGTACGTGTTCCCTATTTCTGAGTACATGTTCCCTATCTCTGTGTACATGTTCCCTATTTCTGAGTACATGTTCCCTATCTCTGTGTACATGTTCCCTCTGTCTGTGTACATGATCACTATCTCTGTACATGTACCCTCTCTGTGTACATGTTCCCTCTCTCTGTGTACATGTTCCCTCTCTCTCTGTACATGTTCCCTATCTCTGTGTACATGTTCCCTATCTCTGTGTACATGTTCCCTATCTCTGTGCACATGTTCTCTATCTCTGTGTACATGTTCCCTATCTCTGTGTACATGATCCCTATCTCTGTGTGCATGCACCCTATCACTGTGTACATGTCCCCTCTCATTGTGTACATGTTCCCTATCACTGTGTACATGTCCCCCCTCATTGTGTACATGTTCCCTATCACTGTGTACATCTTCCCTATCTCTGTGTTCCCTATCTCCGTGTACATGTTCCCTATCTCTGTGAACATGTTCCCTATCTCTGTGTACATGTTCCCTATCTCTGTGTACATGTTCCCTATCTCTGTGTACATGTTCACTATCTCTGTGTACATGTTCCCTATCTCTGTGTACATGTTCCCTATCTCTGTGTACATGTTCCCTCTCATTGTTTACATGTTCCCTATCACTGTGTACATATTCCCGATCTCTGTGTTCCCTATCTCCGTGTATATGTTCCCTATCTCTGTGTACATGTTCCCTATCTCTGTGTACATGTTCCCTCTCTCTGTGTACATGTTCCCTATCTCTGTGTACATGTTCCCTATCTCTGTGTACATGTTCTCTATCTCTGTGTACATGTTCTCTATCTCTGTGTAAATGTTCCCTATCTCTGTGTACATGTTCCCTATCTCTGTGTACATGTTCCCTATCTCTGTGTGCATGCACCCTATCACTGTGTACATGTTCGCTGTCTCTGTGTACATGTTCCCTATCTCTGTGTACATGTTCCCTATCTCTGTGTACCCTATCTCTGTGTACATGTTCCCTATCTCTGAGTACATGGGCCTAGAAATTCAGTCGCGTTTGCGCCCACTTATTGGCTATGGAGTGGTTTGCGCCGGAAGTTTGTTAGCGCCCGAAATTCAGTTGGTCCCTAACATCAGCGTTAGCCGGTAGCGCTGCTCCGGCTCCGATGACGTCATCGGTGTGCGCAGCGCCCCGGTTCCAATGCTATTCCGTGCCGATGGCCAAATTCAGTTGCGGCCGCCTCGCCCGTAGCGTCCGCAAACATTTGTTTGAAAAACGGTGCTTGCAGCTCCGAGAGGCCGGCGCATAAAGATGGAGGGGCGGCCGGCCGCTTTCCCGACGGCCGCCTGGCCACACCTCCCTCCCCGGACTCCTGCACCACCCCCCCGCGGCATTGGTGTCTGACTCCCGCGAGCCCGGCACTTCTCCGTGGTGCCGGGCTCATTTGCCGGGGGAATCCAGCGGCGATCTCACGGCTGCAGGCAGCTCCTCCTTAAGAGAAGGAGGTGGCCTGCAGTACCCCAGCCTGCCGCACCGCATCGGGTGCCGCAGCGGCAGCTGGATGCCTGAAACTGACTTTCATCGCCCCAAACGAGGTGGCCAAACCCTGCAATAGCGCCCGACTCCATCTTGGGGCGGCGCAACTGAATTTCAGGCGGGCACTACAGGAATCCGGGCGAGCGCAAAATTTCGGTCACGAAAGACCTGGTGCGGCGATACCGAATTTTTAACCCATGTTCCATATCTCTGTGTACATGTTCTCTATCTCTGAGTACATGTTCCCTATCTCTGTGTACATGTTCCCTATCTCTGTGTGCATGCACCCTATCACTGTGTGCATGTCCCCTCTCGTTGTGTACATGTTCCTGATCACTGTGTACATCTTCCCTATCTCTGAGTTCCCTATCTCTGTGTACATGTTCCCTATCTCTGTGTACCCTATCTCTGTGTGCATGTTCCCTATTTGTGTGCACCCTCTCTCTGTGTACATGTTCCCTCTCTCTGTGTACATGTTCCCTCTCTCTGTGTACATGGTCCCTATCACTGTGTACATGTTCCCTCTCTCTGTGTACATGTTCCCTCTCTCTGTGTACATGTTCCCTCTCTCTGTGTACATGTCCCTCTCTCTGTGTACATGTTCCCTCTCTCTGTGTACATGGTCCCTATCACTGTGTACATGTTCCCTCTCTCTGTGTACATGTTCCCTCTCTCTGTGTACATGTTCCCTCTCTCTGTGTACATGTTCCCTCTCTCTGTGTACATGTTCCCTCTCTCTGTGTACATGTTCCCTCTCTCTGTGTACATGTTCCCTCTCGCTGTGTACATGTTCCCTACCTCTGTGTGCATGTTCCCCATCTCTGAGTACATGTTCCCTCTCTCTGTGTACATGTTTCCTATCTCTGTGGACCCTATCTCTGTGTACATGTTCCCTTTCTCTGTGTACATGTTCCCTATCTCTGTGTGCCCTCTCTCTGTGTACATGTTCCCTATCTCTGTGTACCCTATCTCTGTGTACATGTTCCCTATCTCTGTGTACCCTCTCTCTGTGTACATGTTCCCTATCACTGCACACCCTATTTCTGTGTACATGTTCCCTATCACTGTGTTCGCTATCTCCGTGTACATGTTCCCTACCTCTGTGACCATGTTCCCTATCTCTGTGTGCATGTTCCCTATTTGTGTGTACCCTATCTGTGTACATGCTCCCTATCTCCGTGTATATGTTCCCTATCTCTGTGTACATGTGCCCTATCACTGTGTACAAGTTCCCTATCTCTGTGTACCCTCTCTCTCTCTACATGTTCCCTATCTCTGTGTACCCTCTCTCTGTGTACATGATCCCTCTCTCTGTGTACATGTTCCCTATCTCTGTGTGCATGTTCCCTAGCTCTGTGGACCCTATCTCTGTGTACATGTTCCCTCTCTCTGTGCACATGTTCCCTCTCTCTGTGCACATGTTCCCTATCTCTGTGTACATGTTCCCTATCTCTGTGTACATGTTCCCTATCTCTGTGTACATGTTCCTTATCTCTGTGTACATGTTCCCTATCTCTGTGTACATGTTCCCTATTTCTGAGTACATGTTCCCTATCTCTGTGTACATGTACCCTTTCTGTGTACATGTACCCTTTCTGTGTACATGTACCCTCTCTGTGTACATGTTCCCTCTCTCTGTGTACATGTTACCTATCTCTGTGTACATGTTCCCTATCTCTGTGTACATGTTCCCTCTCTCTGTGTACATGTTCCCTCTCTCTGTGTGCATGTTCCCTATCTCTGTGTACATGTTCTCTATCTCTGTGTACATGTTCCCTATCTCTGTGTACATGTTCCCTATCTCTGTGTGCATGTTCCCTATCTCTGTGTACCCTATCTCTGTGTGCATGTTCCCTATCTCTGTGTGCATGTTTCTTATCTCTGTGTACATGTTCCCTATCTCAGTGTACATGATCCCTATCTCTGTGTGCATGCACCCTATCACTGTGTACATGTTACCTATCTCTGTGTACATGTTCCCTATCTCAGTGCACATGATCCCTATCTCTGTGTGCATGCACCCTATCACTGGGTACATGTCCCCTCTTATTGTGTACATGTTCCCTATCACTGTGTACATGTCCCCCCTCATTGTGCACATGTTCCCTATCACTGTGTACACCTTCCCTATCTCTGTGTTCCCTATCTCTGTGTACATGTTCCCTATCTCTGTAAACATGTTCCCTATCTCTGTGTACATGTTCCCTATCTCTGTGTACCCTATCTCTGTGTGCATGTTCCCTATCTCTGTGTGCATGTTTCTTATCTCTGTGTACATGTTTCCTATCTCTGTGGCCCCTATCTCTGTGTACGTGTTCCCTATCTCTGTGCACCCTCTCTCTCTGTACATGTTCCCTTTCTCTGTGCACATGTTCCCTATCTCTGTGTATCCTATCTCTGTGTGCATGTTCCCTATCTCTGTGTACCCTCTCTCTGTGTACATGTTCCTTATCTCTGTGTACATGTTCCCTAACTCCGTGTACCCTATCTTTGTGTACGTGTTCCCTCTCTCTGTGTACATGTTCCCTATCTCTGTGCACATGTTCTCTATCTCTGTGTACATGTTCCCTATCTCTGTGTACATGTTCCCTATCTCTGTGCACATGTTCTCTATCTCTGAGTACATGTTCCCTATCTCTGTGTACATGTTCCCTATCTCTGTGTACATGTTCCCTATCTCTGTGTTCATGTTCCCTATCTCTGTGTACATGATCCCTATCTCTGTGTGCATGCACCCTATCACTGTGTACATGTCCCCTCTCATTGTGTACATGTTCCCTATCACTGTGTACATGTCCCCCCTCATTGTGTACATGTTCCCTATCTCCGTGTACATGTTCCCTATCTCTGTGAACATGTTCCCTATCTCTGTGTACATGTTCCCTATCTCTGTGTTCCCTATCTCTGTGTGCATGTTCCCTATCTCTGTGTTCCCTATCTCCGTGTACATGTTCCCTATCTCTGTGCACATCTTCCCTATCTCTGTGTACATGTACCCTATCTCTGTGTACATGTTCCCTATCTCTGTGTTCCCTATCTCTGTGTACATGTTCCCTATCTCTGTGTTCCCTTTCTCTGTGTACATGTTCCCTATCTCTGTGCACATGTTCCCTTTCTCTGTGTACATGTTCCCTATCTCTGTGTACATGTTCCCTATCTCTGTGTACATGTTCCCTATCTCTGTGTACATGTTCCCTATCTCAGTGTACATGTTCCCTATCTCTGTGTGCATGCACCCTATCACTGTGTACATGTCCCCTCTCATTGTGTACATGTCCCCTCTCATTGTGTACATGTTCCCTATCACTGTGTACATGTCCCCCCTCATTGTGTACATGTTCCCTATCACTGTGTACATCTTCCCTATCTCTGTGTTCCCTATCTCCGTGTACATGTTCCCTATCTCTGTGTGCATGTTCCCTATCTCTGTGTATCCTGTCTCTGTGTGCATGTTCCCTATCTCTGTGTACCCTATCTCTGTGTACATCTTCCCTCTCTCTGTGTACATGTTCCTATCTCTGTGGCCCCTATCTCTGTGTACGTGTTCCCTATCTCTGTGTACATGTACCCTATCTCTGTGTACATGTTCCCTATCTCTGAGGACATGTTCCCTATCTCTGTGTACATGTTCCCTATTTGTGTGTACCCTATCTCTGTGTACATGCTCCCTATCTCTGTGGACATGTTCCCTATCTCTGTGTACCCGATCTCTGTGTACATGTTCCCTATCTCTGTGTTCCCTATCTCTGTGTACATGTTACCTATCTCTGTGTACATGTTTCCGATCTCTGTGGACCCTATCTCTGTGTACATGTTCCCTATCACTGTGTACCCTCTCTGTGTGTGCATGTTCCCTATTTGTGTGTACCCTATCTCTGTGTACATGCTCCCTATCTCTGTGTACATGTTCCCTATCTCTGTGTGCATGTTCCGTATCTCTGTGTACCCGATCTCTGTGTACATGCTCCCTATCTCGGTGTACATGTTCGCTATCTCTGTGTATCCTATATCTGTGTGCATGTTCCCTATCTCTGTGTACCCTCTCTCTGTGTGATTGTTTCCTATCTCTGTGTACATGTTCCCTATCTCTGCGTTCCTTATCTCTGTGTACATGTTCCCTAACTCCGTGTACCCTATCTCTCTGTACATGTTCCCTATCTCTGTGTACATGTTCCCTATCTCTGTGGACACTATATCTGTGTGCATGTTCCCTATCTCTGTGTACATGTTCCCTATATCTGTGTACCCTATCTCTGAGCACATGTTCCCTATCTCTGTGTACCCTATCTCTGTGTACATGTTCCCTCTCTGTGTACATTTTCCCTCTGTGTACATGTTCCTTCTGTCTGTGTACATGTTCCCTATCTGTGTGTACATCTTCCCTATCTGTGTGTACATGTTCCCTATCTCTGTGTACATGTTCCCTATCTCTGTGTACATGTTCCCTATCTCTCTGTACATGTTCCCTTTCTCTGTGTACGTGTTGCCTCTATCTGTGTACGTGTTGCCTCTATCTGTGTACATGTTCCCTATCTCTGTGTACATGTTCCCTCTCTCTGTGTACATGTTCCCTACTTCTGTGTACATGTTCCTCTCTCTGTGTACATGTTCCCTATCTCTGTGTACATCTTCCCTATCTCTGTGTACATGTCCCCTATCGCTGTGTACATGTCCCCTTTCTCTGTGTACGTGTTGCCTCTATCTGTGTACGTGTTGCCTCTATCTGTGTACATGTTCCCTTTCTCTGTGTACATGTTCCCTATCTCTGTGTATCCTATCTCTGTGTACATGTTCCCTAACTCCGTGTGCCCTATATCTGTGTACATGTTCCCTATCTCTGTGTACATGTTCCCTATCTCTGTGTACCCTATCTTTGTGTACGTGTTCCCTCTCTGTGTACATGTTCCCTATCTCTGTGCACATGTTCCCTATTTCTGAGTACATGATCCCTATCTCTGTACATGTTCCCTCTCTCTGTGTACATGTTCCCTATCTCTGTGTACATGTTCCCTATCTCTGTGTACATGTTCCCTATCTCTGTGTACATGTTCCCTATCTCTGTGTACATGTTCCCTATCTGTGTACATGTTCCCTCTCTCTGTGTACATGTTCCCTATCTCTGTGTACATGTTCCCTATCTCTGTGTACATGTTCCCTATCTCTGTGTACATGTTCCCTATCTCTGTGTACATGTTCCCTATCTGTGTACATGTTCCCTATCTCTGTGTACATGTTCCCTATCTCTGTGTACATGTTCCCTATCTCTGTGTACATGTTCCCTATCTCTTTGTACATGTTCCCTATCTCTGTGTACATGTTCCCTATCTCTGTGTGCATGCACCTTATCACTGTGTACATGTCCCCTCTCATTGTGTACATGTTCCCTATCACTGTGTACATGTCCCCCCTCATTGTGTCCATGTTCCCTATCACTGTGTACATCTTCCCTATCTCTGTGTTCCCTATCTCCCTGTACATGTTCCCTATCTCTGTGAACATGTTCCCTGTCTCTGTGTATCCTATCTCTGTGTGCATGTTCCCTATCTCTGTGTATCCTGTCTCTGTGTGCATGTTCCCTATCTCTGTGTACCCTATCTCTGTGTACATGTTCCCTCTCTCTGTGTACATGTTCCTATCTCTGTGGCCCCTATCTCTGTGTACGTGTTCCCTATCTCTGTGTACATGTACCCTATCTCTGTGTACATATTCCCTATCTCTGAGGACATGTTCCCTCTCTCTGTGTACATGTTCCCTACTTCTGTGTACATGTTCCTCTCTCTGTGTACATGTTCCTCTCTCTGTGTACATGTTCCTCTCTCTGTGTACATGTTCCCTATCTCTGTGTACATCTTCCCTATCTCTGTGTACATCTTCCCTATCTCTGTGTACATGTCCCCTATCTCTGTGTACATGTTCCCTATCTCTGTGTACATGTTCCCTATCTCTGTGTACATGTTCCCTATCTCTGTGTACATGTTACCTCTCTCTGTGGACATGTTCCCTATCTCTCTGTACATGTTCCCTTTCTCTGTGTACGTGTTGCCTCTATCTGTGTACGTGTTGCCTCTATCTGTGTACATGTTCCCTATCTCCGTGTACATGTTCCCTTTCTCTGTGTACGTGTTCCCTATCTCTGTGTATCCTATCTCTGTGCATGTTCCCTATCTCTGCGTACATGTTCTCTCTCTCTGTGTACATGTTCCCTATCTCTGTGCACAAGATCCCTATCTCTGACTACATGTTCCCTCTCACTGTGTACATGTTCCCTATCTCTGTGCACCTGTTCCCTATCTGTGTGCATGCACCTTATCATTGTGTTCATGTCCCCTCTCATTGTGTACATGTTCCCTATCACTGTGTACATGTCCCCTCTCCTTGTGTATATGTTCCCTATCACTCTGTACATCTTCCCTATTTCCGTGTTCCCTATCTCCGTGTACATGTTACCTATCTCTGTGCACATGTTCCCTATCTCTGTGTACCCTCTGTCTGTGTACATGTTCCCTATCTCTGTGGCCCCTATCTCTGTGTACATGTTCCCTATCTCTGTGCACCCTATCTCTGTGTACATGTTCCCTATCTCTGTGTACCCTATCTCTGTGTACATGTTCCCTATCTCTGTGTACATGTTTCCTATCTCTGTATACATGTTCCCTATCTCTGTGTACCCTATCTCTGTGTACATGTTCCCTAACTCTCTGTACCCTATCTCTGTGTACATGTTCCCTATCACTGTGTACATGTCCCCTCTCATTGTGTACATGTCCCCTCTCATTGTGTACATGTTGCCTATCTGTATTCCCTATCTGTGTACATGTTCCCTATCTCTGTGTACATGTTCCCTATCTCGATGTACATGTTCCCTCTCCCTGAGTACATGTTCCTTATCTCTGTGTACATGTTCCCTATCTCTTTGTAGATGTTCCCTATCTCTGACTACATGTCCCCTCTCATTGTGTACATGTTCCCGATCACTGTGTACATGTCCCCTCTCATTGTGTACATGTTCTCTATCACTGTGTACATTTTCCCTATCTCTGCGTACATGTTCCCTCTCTCTGAGTACCTGTTCCCTATCTCTGTGTACCCTATCTCTGCGTACATGTTCCCTATCTCTGTGTCCATGTTCCCTATCTCTGTGTGCATGTTCGCTATCTCTGTGTTCATGTTCCCTATCTCTGTATACATGTTCCCTCTGTCTGTGTACATGATCCCTATCTCTGTACATGTTCCCTATCTCTGTGTACATGTTCCCTATCTCTGTGTGCATGTTCCCTATCTCTGTGTACATGTTCCCTCTCTCTTTGTACATGTTCCCTCTGTCTGTGTACATGATCCCGATCTCTGTACATGTTCCCTATCTCTGACTACATGTCCCCTCTCACTGTGTACATTTTCCATATCTCTGTGTACCTGTTCCCTATTTCTGTGTGCATGCACCCTATCATTGTGTACATGACCCCTCTCATTGTGCACATGTTCCCTATCACTGTGTACATGTCCCCCTCATTGTGTACATGTTCCCTATTTCCGTGTACATCTTCCCTATCTCTGTGGAAATGTTCCCTATCTCTGTGTACATGTTCCCTATCTCTGTGTATATATTCCCTATCTCTGTGTACATGTTCCCTATCTCTGTGTACATGTTCCCTATCTCTGTGTACATGTTCCCTATCTCTGTGCACAAGATCCCTATCTCTGTGTGCATGCACCCTATCATTGTGTACATGACCCCTCTCATTGTGCACATGTTCCCTATCACTGTGTACATGTCCCCCTCATTGTGTTCATGTTCCCTATTTCCGTGTACATCTTCCCTATCTCTGTGCAAATGTTCCCTATCTCTGTGTAGAAGTTCCCTATCTCTGTGTACCCTATCTCTGTGTGCATGTTCCCTATCTCTGTGTACCCTCTCTCTGTGTACATGTTCCCTATCTCTGTGTACATGTTCCCTCTCTCTATGGACATTTTCCCTATCTCTCTGTACATGTTCCCTATCTCTGTGCACATGTTCTTTCTCTCTGTGTACATGTTCCCTCCTTCTGTGTACATGTTCCCTCTCTCTGTGTACATGTTCCCTATCTCTGTGTACATGTTCTCTATCTCTGAGTACATGTTCCCTATCTCTGTGTATCTGTTCCCTATCTCTGTGTGCATGCACCCTATCACTGTGTACATATCCCCTCTCATTGTGTACATGTTCCCAATCACTGTGTACATCTTCCCTATCTCTGTGTTCCCTATCTCTGTGTACATGTTCCCTATCTCTGTGTACATGTTCCCTATCTCTGAGTACATGTTCCCTATCTCCTAGTACATGTTCCTTTCTCTGTGTACATGTTCCCTATCTCTGTGTACCTGTTCCCTATCTCTGTGTGGATGCACCCTATCATTGTGTACATGTCCCCTCTCATTGTGTACATGTCCCCTCTCACTGTGTACATGTCCCCTCTCATTGTGTACATGTTCCCTTTCACTGTGTACATCTTCCCTATCTCTGTGTACCCTATCTCTGTGTGCATGTTCCCTATCACTGTGGACATGTCCCCTCTCATTGTGTACATGTTCCCTATCTCTGTGTACATGTTCCCTATCTCTGTGTACCCTATCTCAGTGTAAATGTTCCCTATCTCTGAGTACATGTTCCCTTTCTCTGTGCACATGTTCCCTATCTCTGTGTACATGTTCACTATCTCTGTGTACATGTTCACTATCTCTGTGTACATGTTCCCTATCTCTGTGTACATGTTCCCTATCTCTGTGTACAAGTTCCCTATCTCTGTGTACATGGTCCCTATCTCTGTGTGCATGTCCCCTATCTCTGTGTACATGTTCCCTCTCTCTATGGACATGTTCCCTATCTCTCTGTACATGTTCCCTCTCTCTGTGCACATGTTCCCTCTCTCTGTGTACATCATCCCTATCTCTGTGTACCTGTTCCCTATCTGTGTACATGTTCTCTATCTCTGTGCACATGTCCCCTCTCATTGTGTACATGTTCCCTATCACTGTGTACATGTCCCCTCTCATTGTGTACATGTTCCCTATCACTGTGTACATCTTCCTTATCTCTGTGTTCCCTATCTCCGTGTACATGTTCCCTTTCTCTGTGTACATGTTCCCTATCTCTGTGTACCCTATCTCTGTGTACATGTTCCCTATCTCTGTGTACATGTTCCCTATCTCTGTACATGTTCCCTATCTCTGTGTACATGTTCCTTTCTCTGTGTACATGTTCCCTATCTCTGTGTACCTGTTCCCTATCTCTGTGTGCATGCAGCCTATCATTGTGTACATGTTCCCTTTCACTGTGTACATGTTCCCTTTCACTGTGTACATGTCCCTTCTCATTGTGTACATGTTCCCTTTCACTGTGTACATCTTCCCTATCTCTGTGTTCCCTATCTCTGTGTGCATGTTCCCTATCTCTGTGTATATGTTCCCTATCTGAGTACCTGTTCCCTATTTGTGTACATGTTCCCTATCTCTGTGTACATGTTCCCTATCTGTGTACATGTTCCCTATCTCTGTGTACATGTTCCCTATCTCTGTGTACATGTTCCCTTTCACTGTGTACATGTCCCCTCTCATTGTGTACATGTTCCCTTTCACTGTGTACATCTTCCCTATCTCTGTGTTCATGTTCCCTATCTCTGTGTACATGTTCCCTATCTCTGTGTACATGTTCCCTCTCTCTGTGTAAATGTTCGCTATCTCTGAGTGCATGTTCCCTATCTCTGTGTACATGTCCCCTCTCATTGTGTACATGTTCCCTTTCACTGTGTACATCTTCCCTATCTCTGTGTTCATGTTCCCTATCTCTGTGTACATGTTCCCTATCTCTGTGTACATGGTCCCTATCTCTGTGTACATGTTCCCTATCTCTTTGTACATGTTCCCTATCTCTGTGTACATGTTCCCTCTCTGTGTAAATGTTCGCTATCTCTCTGTGCATGTTCCCTATCTCTGTACATGTTCCCTCTTTCTGTGTACATGTTCCCTATCTCTGAGTACATGTTCCCGAACTGAGTACATGTTCCCTATCTGAGTACATGTTCCCTATCTCTGTGTACATGTTCCCTATCTCTGTGTACATGTTCCCTATCTCTGAGTACATGTTCCCTATCTGAGTACATGTTCCCTATCTGAGTACATGTTCCCTATCTCTGTGTACATGTTCCCTATCTCTGTACATGTTCCCTATCTCTGTGTGCATGTTCCCTATCTCTGTGTGCATGTTCCCTCTCTGTGTACATGTTCCCTATCTCTGTGCATGTTCCCTATCTTTGTACATGTTCCCTCTCTCTGTGTACATGTTCCCTCTCTCTGTGTACATGTTCCCTATCTCTGTGTACATGTTCCCTATCTCTGTGCACATGTTCCCTAACTCCGTGTACATGTTCCCTATCTCTGTGTACATGTTCCCTATCTCTGTGTACATGTTCCCTATCTCTGTGTACATGTTCCCTATCTCTGTGTACATGTTCCCTATCTCTGTGTACATGTTCCCTATCTCTGTGTTCGTGTTCCCTATCTCTGTGTACGTGTTCGCTATCTGTGTACATGTTCCCTATCACTGAGTACATGTTCCCCATCTCTGACAATATGTTCCCTCTCACTGTGTACATGTTCCCTATCTCTGCGCACCTGTTCCCTATCTCTGTGTGCATGCACCTTATCATTGTGTTCATGTCCCCTCTCATTGTGTACATGTTCCCCATCACTGTGTACATGTCCCCTCCCCTTGTGTATATGTTCCCTATCACTCTGTACATCTTCCCTATTTCTGTGTTCCCTATCTCCGTGTACATGTTCCCTATCTCTGTGTACATGTTCCCTCTCTCTGTGTACATGTTCTCTATATCTGTGTACCCTCTCTCTGTGTACATGTTCCCTATCTCTGTGTACGTGTTCCCTATCTCTTTGTGCATGTTTCCTATCTCTGTGGACCCTATCTCTGTATACATGTTCCCTATCTCTGTGGCCCCTATCTCTGTGTACATGTTCCCTATCTCTGTGCACCCTATCTCTGTGTACATGTTCCCTATCTCTGTGTACATGTCCCCTCTCATTGTGTACATGTCCCCTCTCATTGTGTACATGTTGCCTATCTGTATTCCCTATCTCGTGTACATGTTCCCTATCTCTGAGTACATGTTCCCTATCTCTGTGTACATGATGCCTCTCTCTGCATACATGTTCCCTCTCTCTGTGTACATGTTCCCTATCTCTGTGTACATGTTCCCTATCTCTGAGTACATGTTCCCTATCTCCTAGTACATGTTCCTTTCTCTGTGTACATGTTCCCTATCTCTGTGTACCTGTTCCCTATCTCTGTGTGCATGCACTCTATCATTGTGCACATGTCCCCTCTCATTGTGTACATGTTCCCTATCTCTGTGTACATGTTCCCTATCTCTGTGTACCCTATCTCAGTGTGCATGTTCACTATATGTGTACATGTTCACTATCTCTGTGTACATGCTCCCTATCTCTGTGTACATGTTCCCTATCTCTGTGTACATGTTCCCTATCTCTGTGTACATATTCCCTATCACTGTGTACATGTTCCCTATCTCTGTGTACATGTTCCCTATCTCTGTGTACATGGTCCCTATCTCTTTGTACATGTTCCCTATCCCTGTGTGCATGTTCCCTCTCTCTGTGTACCTGTTCCCTATCTCTCTGTACATGTTGCCTCTCTCTGTGTACATGTTCCCTATCTCGGAGTACATGTTCCCTCTCTCTGTGTACATGTTCCCTCTCTCTTTGTAAATGTTCCCTATCTCTCTGTGCATGTTCCCTATCTCTGTGGAAATGTTCCCTCTCTCTGTGTACATCATCCCTATCTCTGTGTAGCCTATCTCTGTGTGCATGTCCCCTATCTCTGTGTACCCTATCTCTGTGTACATGTTCCCTCTCTCTATGGACATGTTCCCTATCTCTCTGTACATGTTCCCTATCTCTGTGCACATGTTCCCTCTCTCTGTGTACATCATCCCTATCTCTGTGTACCTGTTCCCTATCTGTGTACATGTTCTCTATCTCTGTGGACATGTCCCCTCTCATTGTGTACATGTTCCCTATCACTGTGTACATGTCCCCTCTCATTGTGTACATGTTCCCTATCACTGTGTACATCTTCCTATCTCTGTGTTCCCTATCTCCATGTACATGTTCCCTTTCTCTGTGTACATGTTCCCTATCTCTGTGTTCCCTATCTCTGTGTACCCTATCTCTGTGTACCCTATCTCTGTGTACCCTATCTCTGTGTACATGTTCCCTATCTCTGTGTACATGTTCCCTATCTCTGTGTACATGTTCCCTATCTCTGTGTACATGTTCCCTATCTCTGTGTACATGTTCCCTATCTCTGTGTACATGTTCCCTATCTCTGTGTACATGTTCCCTATCTCTGTGTACATGGTCCCTATCTCTGTGTACATGGTCCCTATCTCTTTGTACATGTTCCTTTCTCTGTGTACATGTTCCCTATCTCTGTGTTCGTGTTCCCTATCTCTGTGTACATGTTCCCTATCTCTGAGTACATGTTCCCTCTCTCTGTGTACATGTTCCCTCTCTCTTTGTAAATGTTCCCTATCTCTCTGTGCATGTTCCCTATCTCTGTGTACATGTTCCCTCTCTCTGTGTACATGTTCCCTATCTCTGAGTACATGTTCCCTAACTGAGTACATGTTCCCTATCTGAGTACATGTTCCCTTTGTCTGAGTACATGTTCCCTATCTCTGTGTACATGTTCCCTATCTCTGAGTACATGTTCCCTATCTGAGTACATGTTCCCTATCTGAGTACATGTTCCCTATCTGAGTACATGTTCCCTATCTCTGTGTACATGTTCCCTATCTCTGTGTACATGTTCCCTATCTCTGTGTACATGTTCCCTATCTCCGTGTACATGTTCCCTATCTCTGTGTGCAT
Source organism: Somniosus microcephalus (assembly GCF_052327205.1). Classification (NCBI taxonomy): domain Eukaryota; kingdom Metazoa; phylum Chordata; class Chondrichthyes; order Squaliformes; family Somniosidae; genus Somniosus; species Somniosus microcephalus. Next base: position 81,080,677 of record NW_028225179.1, on the reverse strand, counting down.
GTTCCCTATCTCCGTGTACATGTTCCCTATCTCTGTGCATGTTCCCTATCTTTGTACATGTTCCCTCTCTCTGTGTACATGTTCCCTCTCTCTGTGTACATGTTCCCTATCTCTGTGTACATGTTCCCTATCTCTGTGCACATGTTCCCTATCTCTGTGCACATGTTCCCTATCTCTGTGCACATGTTCCCTATCTCCGTGTACATGTTCCCTATCTCTCTGTACATGTTCCCTATCTCTGTGTTCGTGTTCCCTATCTCTGTGCACCTGTTCCCTATCTCTGTGTGCATGCGCCTTATCATTGTGTTCATGTCCCCTCTCATTGTGTACATGTTCCCTATCACTGTGTACATGTCCCCTCCCCTTGTGTATATGTTCCCTATCACTCTGTATATCTTCCCAATTTCTGTGTTCCCTATCTCTGTGTACATGTTCCCTATCTATGTGTACCCTCTCTCTGTGTACATGTTCCCTCTCTCTGTGTACCCTCTCTCTGTGTACATGTTCCCTCTCTCTGTGTACATGTTCCCTATCTCTGTGTACCTGTTCCCTATCTCTGTGTGCATGCACCCTATCACTGTGTACATGTCCCCTCTCATTGTGTACATGTTCCCAATCACTGTGTACATCTTCCCTATCTCTGTGTTCCCTATCTCTGTGTACATGTTCCCTATCTCTGTGTACATGTTCCCTATCTCTGTGTACATGTTCCCTATCACTGTGTACATCTTCCCTATCTCTGTGTACCCTATCTCTGTGTGCATGTTCCCTATCTCTGTACATGTTCCCTATCTCTGTGTACATGTTGCTTATCTCTGTGTACATGTTCCCTATCTCTGTGTACATGTTCCCTATCTCTGTGTACATGTTCCCTATCTCGGTGTACATGTTCCCTATCCCTGTGTGCATGTTCCCTCTCTCTGTGTACATGATCCCTATCTCTGAGTGCATGTTCCCTATATCTCTGTACATGTTGCCTCTCTCTGTGTACCCTATCTCTGTGTGCATGTCCCCTATCTCTGTGTACCCTATCTCTGTGTACATGTTCCCTCTCTCTATGGACATGTTCCCTATCTCTCTGTACATGTTCCCTCTCTCTGTGCACATGTTCCCTCTCTCTGTGTACATCATCCCTATCTCTGAGACCATGTTCCCTCTCTCTGTGTACATGTTCCCTATCTCTGTGTACCTGTTCCCTATCTGTGTACATGTTCTCTATCTCTGTGTACATGTCCCCTCTCATTGTGTACATGTTCCCTATCACTGTGTACATCTTCCCTATCTCTGTGTACCATATCTCTGTGTACATGTTCCCTATCTCTGTGTACATGTTCCCTATCTCTGTACATGTTCCCTATCTCTGTGTACATGTTCCTTTCTCTGTGTACATGTTCCCTATCTCTGTGTTCGTGTTCCCTATCTCTGTGTACATGTTCCCTATCTCTGTACATGTTCCCTATCTCTGTGTACCTGTTCCCTATCTCTGTGTGCATGCACCCTATCATTGTGTACATGTCCCCTCTCATTGTGTACATGTTCCCTTTCACTGTGTACATGTTCCCTTTCACTGTGTACATGTCCCCTCTCATTGTGTACATGTTCCCTTTCACTGTGTACATCTTCCCTATCTCTGTGTTCCCTATCTCTGTGTGCATGTTCCCTATCTCTGTGTACATGTTCCCTATCTCTGTGTACATGTTCCCTATCTCTGTGTACATGTTCACTATCTCTGAGTACATGTTCCCTATCTCTGTGTACATGTTCCCTATTTGTGTACATGTTCCCTATTTGTGTACATGTTCCCTATCTCTGTGTACATGTTCCCTATCTCTGTGTACATGTTCCCTATCTCTGTGTACATGTTCCCTATCTCTGTGTACATGTTCCCTATCTCTGTGTACATGTTCCCTATCTCTGTGTACATGGTCCCTATCTCTGTGTACATGGTCCCTATCTCTGTGTACATGGTCCCTATCTCTTTGTACATGTTCCTTTCTCTGTGTACATGTTCCCTATCTCTGTGTACATGTTCCCTCTCTCTGTGTAAATGTTCGCTATCTCTGAGTGCATGTTCCCTATCTCTGTGTACATGTTGCCTATCTCTGTGTACATGTTCACTATCTCTGTGTACATGTTGCCTCTCTCTGTGTACATGTTCCCTATCTCTGAGTACATGTTCCCTCTCTCTGTGTACATGTTCCCTCTCTCTTTGTAAATGTTCCCTATCTCGCTGTGCATGTTCCCTATCTCTGTGTACATGTTCCCTCCCTCTGTGTACATGTTCCCTATCTCTGTGTACATGTTCCCTATCTCTGAGTACATGTTCCCTAACTGAGTACATGTTCCCTAACTGAGTACATGTTCCCTATCTGAGTACATGTTCCCTTTGTCTGAGTACATGTTCCCTATCTCTGTGCACATGTTCCCTATCTCTGAGTACATGTTCCCTATCTGAGTACATGTTCCCTATCTGAGTACATGTTCCCTATCTCTGTGTACATGTTCCCTCTCTCTGTGTACATGTTCCCTATCTCTGAGTACATGTTCCCTAACTGAGTACATGTTCCCTATCTGAGTACATGTTCCCTTTATCTGAGTACATGTTCCCTTTGTCTGAGTACATGTTCCCTATCTCTGTGTACATGTTCCCTATCTCCGTGTACATGTTCCCTATCTCTGTGTGCATGTTCCCTCTCTGTGTACATGTTCCCTATCTCTGTGCATGTTCCCTATCTTTGTACATGTTCCCTCTCTCTGTGTACATGTTCCCTCTCTCTGTGTACATGTTCCCTCTCTCTGTGTACATGTTCCCTATCTCTGTGTACATGTTCCCTATCTCTGTGTACATGTTCCCTATCTCTGTGTACATGTTCCCTATCTCTGTGCACATGTTCCCTATCTCTGTGCACATGTTCCCTATCTCCGTGTACATGTTCCCTATCTCCGTGTACATGTTCCCTATCTCCGTGTACATGTTCCCTATCTCTGTGTACATGTTCCCTATCTCTGTGCACCTGTTCCCTATCTCTGTGTGCATGCACCTTATCATTGTGTTCATGTCCCCTCTCATTGTGTACATGTTCCCTATCACTGTGTACATGTCCCCTCCCCTTGTGTATATGTTCCCTATCACTCTGTACATCTTCCCTATTTCTGTGTTCCCTATCTCCGTGTACATGTTCCCTATCTATGTGTACCCTCTCTCTGTGTACATGTTCCCTATATCTGTGTACCCTCTCTCTGTGTACATGTTCCCTATCTCTTTGTGCATGTTCCCTATCTCTGTGCACCCTATCTCTCTGTGCATGTTCCCTATCTGTGTACATCTTCCCTATCTCTGTGTACATGTTCCCTATCTCTGTGTACATGTTCCCTATCTCTGTGTACATGTTCCCTATCTCTGTGTACATGTTCCCTATCTCTGTGTACATGTTCCCTATCTCTGTGTACATGTTCCCTATCTCTGTGTACATGTTTCCTATCTCTGGCCCCTATCTCTGTGTACATGTTCCCTATCTCTGTGCACCCTATCTCTGTGTACATGTTCCCTATCTCTGTGTACATGTCCCCTCTCATTGTGTACATGTCCCCTCTCATTGTGTACATGTTGCCTATCTGTATTCCCTATCTCGTGTACATGTTCCCTATCTCTATGTACATGTTCCCTCTCTCTGTGTACATGTTCCCTCTCTCTGTGTACATGTTCCCTATCTCTGAGTACATGTTCCCTATCTCTGTGTACATGATGCCTCTCTCTGCATACATGTTCCCTATCTCTGTGTACTTGTTCCCTATCTCTGTGTACATGTTCACTCTCTCTGAGTACATGTTCCCTATCTCTGTGTACATGATGCCTCTCTCTGCATACATGTTCCCTATCTCTGTGTACTTGTTCCCTATCTCTGTGTACATGTTCCCTATCTCTGTGTACCCTATCTCAGTGTGCATGTTCACTATATGTGTACATGTTCACTATCTCTGTGTACATGCTCCCTATCTCTGTGTACATGTTCCCTATCTCTGTGTACATGTTCCCTATCTCTGTGTACTTGTTCCCTATCACTGTGTACATGTTCCCTACCTCTGTGTACATGTTCCCTATCTCTGTGTACATGGTCCCTATCTCTTTGTACATGTTCCCTATCCCTGTGTACCTGTTCCCTATCTCTGAGTGCATGTTCCCTATCTCTCTGTACATGTTCCCTCTCTCTGTGTACATGTTCCCTCTCTCTTTGTAAATGTTCCCTATCTCTCTGTGCATGTTCCCTATCTCTGTGGAAATGTTCCCTATCTCTGTGTACAAGTTCCCTATCTCTGTGTAGCCTATCTCTGTGTGCATGTCCCCTATCTCTGTGTACCCTATCTCTGTGTACATGTTCCCTCTCTCTATGGACATGTTCCCTATCTCTCTGTACATGTTCCCTCTCTCTGTGCACATGTTCCCTCTCTCTGTGTACATCATCCCTATCTCTGAGACCATGTTCCCTCTCTCTGTGTACATGTTCCCTATCTCTGTGTACCTGTTCCCTATCTGTGTACATGTTCTCTATCTCTGTGGACATGTCCCCTCTCATTGTGTACATGTTCCCTATCACTGTGTACATCTTCCCTATCTCCATGTACATGTTCCCTTTCTCTGTGTACATGTTCCCTATCTCTGTGTTCCCTATCTCTGTGTACCCTATCTCTGTGTACCCTATCTCTGTGTACCCTATCTCTCTGTACATGTTGCCTCTCTCTGTGTACATGTTCCCTATCTCGGAGTACATGTTCCCTCTCTCTGTGTACATGTTCCCTCTCTCTTTGTAAATGTTCCCTATCTCTCTGTGCATGTTCCCTATCTCTGTGGAAATGTTCCCTATCTCTGTGTACAAGTTCCCTATCTCTGTGTAGCCTATCTCTGTGTGCATGTCCCCTATCTCTGTGTACCCTATCTCTGTGTACATGTTCCCTCTCTCTATGGACATGTTCCCTATCTCTCTGTACATGTTCCCTCTCTCTGTGCACATGTTCCCTCTCTCTGTGTACATCATCCCTATCTCTGAGACCATGTTCCCTCTCTCTGTGTACATGTTCCCTATCTCTGTGTACCTGTTCCCTATCTGTGTACATGTTCTCTATCTCTGTGGACATGTCCCCTCTCATTGTGTACATGTTCCCTATCACTGTGTACATCTTCCCTATCTCTGTGTACCCTATCTCTGTGTACATGTTCCCTCTCTCTATGGACATGTTCCCTATCTCTCTGTACATGTTCCCTCTCTCTGTGCACATGTTCCCTATCTCCGTGTACATGTTCCCTATCTCCGTGTACATGTTCCCTATCTCCGTGTACATGTTCCCTATCTCTGTGTACATGTTCCCTATCTCTGTGCACCTGTTCCCTATCTCTGTGTGCATGCACCTTATCATTGTGTTCATGTCCCCTCTCATTGTGTACATGTTCCCTATCACTGTGTACATGTCCCCTCCCCTTGTGTATATGTTCCCTATCACTCTGTACATCTTCCCTATTTCTGTGTTCCCTATCTCCGTGTACATGTTCCCTATCTATGTGTACCCTCTCTCTGTGTACATGTTCCCTATATCTGTGTACCCTCTCTCTGTGTACATGTTCCCTATCTCTTTGTGCATGTTCCCTATCTCTGTGCACCCTATCTCTCTGTGCATGTTCCCTATCTGTGTACATCTTCCCTATCTCTGTGTACATGTTCCCTATCTCTGTGTACATGTTCCCTATCTCTGTGTACATGTTCCCTATCTCTGTGTACATGTTCCCTATCTCTGTGTACATGTTCCCTATCTCTGTGTACATGTTCCCTATCTCTGTGTACATGTTTCCTATCTCTGGCCCCTATCTCTGTGTACATGTTCCCTATCTCTGTGCACCCTATCTCTGTGTACATGTTCCCTATCTCTGTGTACATGTCCCCTCTCATTGTGTACATGTCCCCTCTCATTGTGTACATGTTGCCTATCTGTATTCCCTATCTCGTGTACATGTTCCCTATCTCTGAGTACATGTTCCCTATCTCTGTGTACATGTTCCCTATCTCTATGTACATGTTCCCTCTCTCTGTGTACATGTTCCCTCTCTCTGTGTACATGTTCCCTATCTCTGAGTACATGTTCCCTATCTCTGTGTACATGATGCCTCTCTCTGCATACATGTTCCCTATCTCTGTGTACTTGTTCCCTATCTCTGTGTACATGTTCACTCTCTCTGAGTACATGTTCCCTATCTCTGTGTACATGATGCCTCTCTCTGCATACATGTTCCCTATCTCTGTGTACTTGTTCCCTATCTCTGTGTACATGTTCCCTATCTCTGTGTACCCTATCTCAGTGTGCATGTTCACTATATGTGTACATGTTCACTATCTCTGTGTACATGCTCCCTATCTCTGTGTACATGTTCCCTATCTCTGTGTACATGTTCCCTATCTCTGTGTACTTGTTCCCTATCACTGTGTACATGTTCCCTACCTCTGAGTGCATGTTCCCTATCTCTCTGTACATGTTGCCTCTCTCTGTGTACATGTTCCCTATCTCGGAGTACATGTTCCCTCTCTCTGTGTACATGTTCCCTCTCTCTTTGTAAATGTTCCCTATCTCTCTGTGCATGTTCCCTATCTCTGTGGAAATGTTCCCTATCTCTGTGTACAAGTTCCCTATCTCTGTGTAGCCTATCTCTGTGTGCATGTCCCCTATCTCTGTGTACCCTATCTCTGTGTACATGTTCCCTCTCTCTATGGACATGTTCCCTATCTCTCTGTACATGTTCCCTCTCTCTGTGCACATGTTCCCTCTCTCTGTGTACATCATCCCTATCTCTGAGACCATGTTCCCTCTCTCTGTGTACATGTTCCCTATCTCTGTGTACCTGTTCCCTATCTGTGTACATGTTCTCTATCTCTGTGGACATGTCCCCTCTCATTGTGTACATGTTCCCTATCACTGTGTACATCTTCCCTATCTCTGTGTTCCCTATCTCCATGTACATGTTCCCTTTCTCTGTGTACATGTTCCCTATCTCTGTGTTCCCTATCTCTGTGTACCCTATCTCTGTGTACCCTATCTCTGTGTACCCTATCTCTGTGTACATGTTCCCTATCTCTGTGTACATGTTCCCTATCTCTGTGTACATGTTCCCTATCTCTGTGTACATGGTCCCTATCTCTGTGTACATGTTCCCTATCTCTGTGTACATGTTCCCTATCTCTGTGTACATGTTCCCTATCTCTGTGTACATGGTCCCTATCTCTGTGTACATGGTCCCTATCTCTTTGTACATGTTCCTTTCTCTGTGTACATGTTCCCTATCTCTGTGTTCGTGTTCCCTATCTCTGTGTACATGTTCCCTATCTCTGAGTACATGTTCCCTCTCTCTGTGTACATGTTCCCTCTCTCTTTGTAAATGTTCCCTATCTCTCTGTGCATGTTCCCTATCTCTGTGTACATGTTCCCTCTCTCTGTGTACATGTTCCCTATCTCTGAGTACATGTTCCCTAACTGAGTACATGTTCCCTATCTGAGTACATGTTCCCTTTGTCTGAGTACATGTTCCCTATCTCTGTGTACATGTTCCCTATCTCTGAGCACATGTTCCCTATCTGAGTACATGTTCCCTATCTGAGTACATGTTCCCTATCTGAGTACATGTTCCCTATCTGAGTACATGTTCCCTATCTCTGAGTACATGTTCCCTATCTCTGTGTACATGTTCCCTATCTCTGTGTACATGTTCCCTATCTCCGTGTACATGTTCCCTATCTCTGTGTGCATGTTCCCTATCTCCGTGTACATGTTCCCTATCTCTGTGCATGTTCCCTATCTTTGTACATGTTCCCTCTCTCTGTGTACATGTTCCCTCTCTCTGTGTACATGTTCCCTATCTCTGTGTACATGTTCCCTATCTCTGTGCACATGTTCCCTATCTCTGTGCACATGTTCCCTATCTCCGTGTACATGTTCCCTATCTCCGTGTACATGTTCCCTATCTCTGTGTACATGTTCCCTATCTCTGTGTTCGTGTTCCCTATCTCTGTGTACATATTCGCTATCTCTGTGTACATGTTCCCTATCACTGAGTACATGTTCCCCATCTCTGTGCACCTGTTCCCTATCTCTGTGTGCATGCGCCTTATCATTGTGTTCATGTCCCCTCTCATTGTGTACATGTTCCCTATCACTGTGTACATGTCCCCTCCCCTTGTGTATATGTTCCCTATCACTCTGTATATCTTCCCAATTTCTGTGTTCCCTATCTCTGTGTACATGTTCCCTATCTATGTGTACACTCTCTCTGTGTACATGTTCCCTATATCTGTGTACCCTCTCTCTGTGTACATGTTCCCTCTCTCTGTGTACATGTTCCCTATCTCTGTGTACCTGTTCCCTATCTCTGTGTGCATGCACCCTATCACTGTGTACATGTCCCCTCTCATTGTGTACATGTTCCCAATCACTGTGTACATCTTCCCTATCTCTGTGTTCCCTATCTCTGTGTACATGTTCCCTATCTCTGTGTACATGTTCCCTATCTCTGAGTACATGTTCCCTATCTCCTAGTACATGTTCCTTTCTCTGTGTACATGTTCCCTATCTCTGTGTACATGTTCCCTATCACTGTGTACATGTCCCCTCTCATTGTGTACATGTTCCCTTTCACTGTGTACATCTTCCCTATCTCTGTGTACCCTATCTCTGTGTGCATGTTCCCTATCACTGTGTACATGTCCCCTCTCATTGTGTACATGTTCCCTATCTCTGTGTACATGTTCCCTATCTCTGTGTACCCTATCTCACTGTGCATGTTACCTATCTCTGAGTACATGTTCCCTTTCTCTGTGTACATGTTCCCTATCTCTGTGTACATGTTCACTATCTCTGTGTACATGTTGCTTATCTCTGTGTACATGTTCCCTATCTCTGTGTACATGTTCCCTATCTCTGTGTACATGTTCCCTATCTCGGTGTACATGGTCCCTATCTCTGTGTACATGGTCCCTATCTCTGTGTACATGGTCCCTAACTCTTTGTACATGTTCCCTATCCCTGTGTGCATGTTCCCTCTCTCTGTGTACATGATCCCTATCTCTGAGTGCATGTTCCCTATATCTCTGTACATGTTGCCTCTCTCTGTGTACCCTATCTCTGTGTGCATGTCCCCTATCTCTGTGTACCCTATCTCTGTGTACATGTTCCCTCTCTCTATGGACATGTTCCCTATCTCTCTGTACATGTTCCCTCTCTCTGTGCACATGTTCCCTCTCTCTGTGTACATCATCCCTATCTCTGAGACCATGTTCCCTCTCTCTGTGTACATGTTCCCTATCTCTGTGTACCTGTTCCCTATCTGTGTACATGTTCTCTATCTCTGTGTACATGTCCCCTCTCATTGTGTACATGTTCCCTATCACTGTGTACATCTTCCCTATCTCTGTGTACCATATCTCTGTGTACATGTTCCCTATCTCTGTGTACATGTTCCCTATCTCTGTACATGTTCCCTATCTCTGTACATGTTCCCTATCTCTGTGTACATGTTCCTTTCTCTGTGTACATGTTCCCTATCTCTGTGTTCGTGTTCCCTATCTCTGTGTACATGTTCCCTATCTCTGTACATGTTCCCTATCTCTGTGTACCTGTTCCCTATCTCTGTGTGCATGCACCCTATCATTGTGTACATGTCCCCTCTCATTGTGTACATGTTCCCTTTCACTGTGTACATGTTCCCTTTCACTGTGTACATGTCCCCTCTCATTGTGTACATGTTCCCTTTCACTGTGTACATCTTCCCTATCTCTGTGTTCCCTATCTCTGTGTGCATGTTCCCTATCTCTGTGTACATGTTCCCTATCTCTGTGTACATGTTCCCTATCTCTGTGTACATGTTCCCTATTTGTGTACATGTTCCCTATTTGTGTACATGTTCCCTATCTCTGTGTACATGTTCCCTATCTCTGTGTACATGTTCCCTATCTCTGTGTACATGTTCCCTATCTCTGTGTACATGTTCCCTATCTCTGTGTACATGTTCCCTATCTCTGTGTACATGTTCCCTATCTCTGTGTACATGGTCCCTATCTCTGTGTACATGGTCCCTATCTCTTTGTACATGTTCCTTTCTCTGTGTACATGTTCCCTATCTCTGTGTACATGTTCCCTCTCTCTGTGTAAATGTTCGCTATCTCTGAGTGCATGTTCCCTATCTCTGTGTACATGTTGCCTATCTCTGTGTACATGTTCACTATCTCTGTGTACATGTTGCCTCTCTCTGTGTACATGTTCCCTATCTCTGAGTACATGTTCCCTCTCTCTGTGTACATGTTCCCTCTCTCTTTGTAAATGTTCCCTATCTCGCTGTGCATGTTCCCTATCTCTGTGTACATGTTCCCTCCCTCTGTGTACATGTTCCCTATCTCTGTGTACATGTTCCCTCCCTCTGTGTACATGTTCCCTATCTCTGAGTACATGTTCCCTAACTGAGTACATGTTCCCTAACTGAGTACATGTTCCCTAACTGAGTACATGTTCCCTATCTCTGTGTACATGTTCCCTATCTCTGAGTACATGTTCCCTAACTGAGTACATGTTCCCTAACTGAGTACATGTTCCCTTTGTCTGAGTACATGTTCCCTATCTCTGTGTACATGTTCCCTATCTCTGAGTACATGTTCCCTATCTGAGTACATGTTCCCTATCTCTGTGTACATGTTCCCTCTCTCTGTGTACATGTTCCCTATCTCTGAGTACATGTTCCCTAACTGAGTACATGTTCCCTATCTGAGTACATGTTCCCTTTGTCTGAGTACATGTTCCCTTTGTCTGAGTACATGTTCCCTATCACTGTGTACATGTCCCCTCCCCTTGTGTATATGTTCCCTATCACTCTGTACATCTTCCCTATTTCTGTGTTCCCTATCTCCGTGTACATGTTCCCTATCTATGTGTACCCTCTCTCTGTGTACATGTTCCCTATATCTGTGTACCCTCTCTCTGTGTACATGTTCCCTATCTCTTTGTGCATGTTCCCTATCTCTGTGCACCCTATCTCTCTGCATGTTCCCTATCTGTGTACATCTTCCCTATCTCTGTGTATATGTTCCCTATCTCTGTGTACATGTTCCCTATCTCTGTGTACATGTTCCCTATCTCTGTTTCCATGTTCCCTATCTCTGTGTACATGCTCCCTATCTCTGTGTACATGTTCCCTATCTCTGTGTACATGTTCCCTATCTCTGTGTACATGTTTCCTATCTCTGTGGACCCTATCTCTGTATACATGTTCCCTATCTCTGTGGCCCCTATCTCTGTGTACATGTTCCCTATCTCTGTGCACCCTATCTCTGTGTACATGTTCCCTATCTCTGTGTACATGTCCCCTCTCATTGTGTACATGTCCCCTCTCATTGTGTACATGTTGCCTATCTGTATTCCCTATCTCGTGTACATGTTCCCTATCTCTGAGTACATGTTCCCTATCTCTGTGTACATGATGCCTCTCTCTGCATACATGTTCCCTATCTCTGTGTACATGTTCCCTATCTCTATGTACATGTTCCCTCTCTCTGTGTACATGTTCCCTCTCTCTGTGTACATGTTCCCTATCTCTGAGTACATGTTCCCTATCTCTGTGTACATGATGCCTCTCTCTGCATACATGTTCCCTATCTCTGTGTACATGTTCACTCTCTCTGAGTACATGTTCCCTATCTCTGTGTACCCTATCTCTGTGTATGTGTACCCTATCTCTGTGTACATGTTCCCTCTCTCTGTGTACATGTTCCCTATCTCTGTGTACATGATCTCTATCTCTGTACATGTCCCCTCTCTCTGTGTACATGTTCCCTATCACTGTGTACATGTCCCCTCTCTTTGTGTACATGTTCTCTATCACTGTGTACATGTTCCCTATCTCTGTGTACCCTATCTCTGTGTACACGTTCCCTATCTGTGTGTACCCTATCTCTGTGTACATGTTCCCTCTCTCTGTGTACATGTTCCCTCTCTCTGTGTACATGATCCCTATCTCTGTGCATGTTCCCTATCTCTGTGTACATGTTCCCTATCTCTGTGTACCCTATCTCTGTGTACATGTTCCCTATCTCTGTGTTCATGTCCCCTATCTCTGAGTACATGTTCCCTATCTCTGAGTACATGTTCCCTCTCTCTTTGTACATGATCCCGATCTCTGTAAATGTTCCCTATCTCTGACTACATGTCCCCTCTCACTGTGCACATGTTCCCTATCTCTGTGTACCTGTTCCCTATTTCTGTGTGCATGCACCCTATCATTGTGTACATGACCCCTCTCATTGTGCACATGTTCCCTATCACTGTGTACATCTCCCCCTCATTGTGTACATGTTCCCTATTTCCATGTACATCTTCCCTATCTCTGTGGAAATGTTCCCTATCTCTGTGTACATGTTCCCTATCTCTGTGTACCCTATCTCTGTGTGCATGTTCCCTATCTCTGTGTACCCTCTCTCTGTGTACATGTTCCCTATCTCTGTGTACACTCTCTCTGTGTACATGTTCCCTATCTCTGTGTATATGTTCCCTATCTCTGTGTACATGTTCCCTATCTCTGTGTATATGTTCCCTATCTCTGTGTATATGTTCCCTATCTCTGTGTATATGTTCCCTATCTCTGAGTACATGTTCCCTATCTCTGTGTACATGTTCCCTCTCTCTATGGACATGTTCCCTATCTCTCTGTACATGTTCCCTATCTCTGTGCACATGTTCCCTCTCTCTGTGTACATGTTCCCTCTCTCTGTGCACATCATCCCTATCTCTGAGACCATGTTCCCTCTCTCTGTGTACATGTTCCCTATCTCTGTGTACCTGTTCCCTATCTCTGTGTACATGTTCTCTATCTCTGAGTACATGCACCCTATCACTGTGTACATGTCCTCTCTCATTGTGTACATGTTCCCTATCACTGTGTACATGTCCCCTCTCATTGTGTACATGTTCACTATCACTGTGTACATCTTCCCTATCTCTGTGTTCCCTATCTCCGTGTACATGTTCCCTATCTCTGTATACATGTTCCCTATCTCTGTGTACATGTTCCCTATCTCTGTGTACATGTTCCCTATCTCTGCGTACATGTTCCCTCTCTCTTTGTACATGTTCCCTATCTCTGAGTACATGTTCTCTATCTCTGTGTACATGTTCCCCATCTCTGTGCACAAGATCCCTATCTCTGAGTACATGTTCACTATCTCTGTGTACATGTTCCCTATCTCTGTTTTCGTGTTCCCTATCTCTGAGTACATGTTCCCCATCTCTGACTACATGTTCCCTATCTCTGTGCACCTGTTCCCTATCTCTGTGTGCATGCACCTTATCATTGTGTTCATGTCCCCTCTCAATGTGTACATGTTCCCTATCACTGTGTACATGTCCCCTCCCCTTGTGTATATGTTCCCTATCACTCTGTACATCTTCCCTATTTCTGTGTTCCCTATCTCCGTGTACATGTTCCCTATCTCTGTGTACATGTTCCCTATCTCTGTGTACCCTCTCTCTGTGTACATGTTCCCTATATCTGTGTACCCTCTCTCTGTGTACATGTTCCCTATCTCTTTGTGCATGTTCCCTATCTCTGTGCACCCTATCTCTGTGTGCATGTTCCCTATCTGTGTACAAGTTCCCTATCTCTGTGTACATGTTCCCTATCTCTGTGTACATGTCACCTATCTCTGTGTACATGTTTCCTATCTCTGTGGACCCTATCTCTGTATACATGTTCCCTATCTCTGTGGCCCCTATCTCTGTGTACATGTTCCCTATCTCTGTGCACCCTATCTCTGTGTACATGTTCCCTATCGCTGTGTACATGTTCCCTGTCTCTGTGTACATCATCCCTATCTCTGTGTACATGTTCCATCTCTCTGTGTACATGATCCCTCTGTCTGTGTACGTGATCCATATCTCTGTACATGTTCCCTATCTCTGTGTACATGTTCCCTATCTCTGTGTACATGTTCCCTATCTCTGAGTACATGTCCCCTCTCATTGTGTACATGTTCCCTATCACTGTGTACATGTCCCCTCTCATTGTGTACATGTTCCCTATCACTGTGTATCCTATCTCTGTGTGCATGTTCCCTATCTCTGTGTATCCTATCTCTGTGTAGATGTTTCCGATCTCTGTATACCCTATCTCTGTGTACATGTTCCCTGTCTCTGTGTACATGTTCCCTATCTCTGTGTACATGTTCCCTCTCTCTATGGACATGTTCCCTATCTCTCTGTACATGTTCCCTATCTCTGTGTACATGTTGCCTCTCTCTGTGTAAATGTTCCCTATCTCTGAGTAAATGTTCCCTATCTCTGTGTAGATGTTTCCAATCTCTGTATACCCTATCTCTGTGTACATGTTCCCTGTCTCTGTGTACATGTTCCCTCTCTCTGTGTACGTCATCCCTATCTGTGAGACCATGTTCCCTCTCTCTGTGTACATGTTCCCTTTCTGTGTGTTCATGTTCCCTATCACTGTGTACATGTTCCCTATCTCTGTGTACATGTTCCCTCTCTCTTTGTCCATGTCCCCTCTGTCTGTGTACATGTTCCCTCTCTCTTTGTACATGTTCCCTATCTCTGAGTACATGTTCTCGATCTCTGTGTACATGTTCCCTATCTCTGTGCACAAGATCCCTATCTCTGTGTACATGTTCCCTATCTCTGAGTATATGTTCCCCATCTCTGACTACATGTTCCCTCTCACTGTGTACATGTTCCCTATCTATCTGCACCTGTTCCCTATCTCTGTGTACATGTTCCCTATCACTGTGTACATGTCCCCTCTCCTTGTGTATATGTTCCCTATCACTCTGTACATCTTCCCTATTTCTGTGTTCCCTATCTCCATGTACATGTTCCCCATCTCGGTGTACATCTTCCCTATCTCTGTGTACCCTCTCTCTGTGTACATGTTCCCTATCTCTGAGTACATGTTCCCTATCTCTGTGTACATGTCACCTATCTCTGTGGAACCTATCTCTGTATACATGTTCCATATCTCTGTGCACCCTATCTCTGTGTACATGTTCCCTATCTCTGTGTACATGTTCCCTATCTCTGTGTACATGTTTCCTATCTCTGTGGACCCTATCTCTGTATACATGTTCCCTATCTCTGTGTACCCTATCTCTGTGTACATGTTCCCTCTCTCTGTGCACATGTTCCCTATCACTGTGTACCCTCTCTCTGTGTACATGTTCCCTAACTCTGTGTACCCTATCTCTGTGTACATGTTCCCTATCACTGTGTACATGTCCCCTCTCATTGTGTACATGTTGCCTATCTGTATTCCCTATCTCGTGTACATGTTCCCTATCTCTGTGTACATGTTCCCTATCTCTGTGTACATGATGCCTCTCTCTGCATACATGTTCCCTATCTCTGTGTACATGTTCCCTATCTCTATGTACATGTTCCCTCTTTTTGAGTACATGTTCCCTATCTCTGTGTACATGTTCCTTATCTCTGTGTACATGTTCCTTATCTCTGTGTACATGTTCCCTCTCTGTGTACACGTTCCCTATCTCTGTGTACATGTACCCTATCTCTGTGTACATGTTCCCTCTCTCTGTGTACATGTTCCCTATCTCTGAGTACATGTTCCCTATCTCTGTGTACATGTTCCCTCTCTCTGTTAACATGTTCCCTCTCTCTGTGTACATGTTCCCTATCTCTGTGTACATGTTCCCTACCTCTGTGTACATGTTCCCTATCTCTGCGTACATGTTCCCTATCTCTGTGTA
This sequence comes from Somniosus microcephalus, assembly GCF_052327205.1. Lineage (NCBI taxonomy): Eukaryota > Metazoa > Chordata > Chondrichthyes > Squaliformes > Somniosidae > Somniosus > Somniosus microcephalus. The sequence goes on along the minus strand of NW_028225179.1, from coordinate 81,064,892 downwards.
CATTTTCCCGCTCTGTGTACATGTTCCCTATCTCTGTGTACATGTTCCCTCTCTCTGAGTACATGTTCCCTAACTCTGTGTTCATGCTCCCTATCTCTGTGTACATGTTCCTTATCTCTGAGTACATGTTCCCTATCTCTGACTACATGTCCCCTCTCATTGTGTACATATTCCCTATCACTGTGTAGATGTCCCCTCTCATCATGTGCATGTCCTCTATCACTGTGTACATCTTCCCTATCTCTGCGTACATGTTCCCTCTCTCTGTGTACATGTTCCCTATCTCTGTGTACCCTATCTCTGTGTACAAGTTCCCTATCTCTGTGTACATGTTCCCTATCTCTGCATACCCTATCTCGGAGTACATGTTCCGTCTCTCTGTGTACATGATCCCTCTGTCTGTGTACATGATCCATATCTCTGTACATGTTCCCTATCTCTGTACATGTTCCCTATCTCTGACTACATGTCCCCTCTCACTGTGTACATGTTCCCTATTTCTGTGTGCATGCACCCTATCATTGTGTACATGACCCCTCCCATTGTGCACATGTTCCCTATCACTGTGTACATGTCCCCCTCATTGTGTACATGTTCCCTATTTCCATGTACATCTGCCCTATCTCTGTGGAAATGTTCCCCATCTCTGTGTACCCTATCCCTGTGTGCATGTTCCCTATCTCTATGGACATGTTCCCTATCTCTCTACATGTTCCCTATCTCTGTGTACATGTTCCCTTTCTCTGTGTACATGTTCCCTCCTTCTGTGTACCTGTTCCCTATCTCTGTGTACATGTTCTCTATCTCTGTGTACATGTTCCCTATCTCTGTGTACATGTTCCCTATCTCTGTGTGCATGCACCCTATCACTGTGTACATGTCCCCTCTCATTGTGTACATGTTCCCTATCGCTGTGTACATGTCCCCTCTCTTTGTGTACATGTTCCCTATCACTGTGTACATGTTCGCTATCTCTGTGTATCCTATCTCTGTGTAAATGTTCCCTATCTCTGTGTAGATGTTTCCGAACTCTGTATACCCTATCTCTGTGTACATGTTCCCTGTCTCTGTGTACATGTTCCCTATCTCTGTGTACATGTTCCCTATCTCTGTGTACATGTTCCCTCTCTCTGTGTACATCATCCCTATCTCTGAGACCATGTTCCCTCTCTCTGTGTACATCATCCCTATCTCTGAGACCATGTTCCCTCTCTCTGTGTACATGTTCCCTTTCTCTGTGTACATGTTCCATACTTCTGTGTACATGTTCCCTATCTCTGTGTACAGGTACCCTCTATCTGTGTACATGTTGCCTCTCTCTGTGTACATGTTCCCTCTCTCTGTGTACATGTTCCCTACTTCTGTGTACATGTTCCCTATCTCTGTGTGCATGCAGCCTATCACTGTGCATATGTCCTCTCTCATTGTGTACATGTTCCCTATCACTGTGTACATGTCCCCTCTCATTGTGTACATGTTCCCTATCACTGTGTACATCTTACCTATCTCTGTGTTCCCTGTCTCCATGTACATGTTCTCTATCTCTGTGTAAATGTTCCCTATCTCTGCGTACATGTTCCCCATCTCTGCGTACCCTATCTCTGTGTACCTGTTCCCTATCTCTGTGTGCATGCACCCTATCATTGTGCACATGACCCCTCTCATTGTGTACATGTTCCCTATCACTGTGTACATCTTCCCTATCTCTGTGTTCCCTATCTCCGTGTACATGTTCCCTATCTCTGTGTACCTTCTCTCTGTGCACATGTTCCCTATCTCTGTGTACCCTATCTCTCTGTACATGTTCCCTATCTCTGTGTACCCTATCTCTATGTTCCCTATCTCTGTGTACATGTTCCCTCTCTCTGTGTACATCATCCCTACTTCTGCGTACATGTTCCCTATCTCTGTGTAAATGTTCCCTCTCTGTGTACATCATCCCTACTTCTGCGTACATGTTCCCTCTCTCTGTGTACATCTTCCCTCTCTCTGTGTACATCATCCCTATCTCTGTGTACATGTTCCCTCTCTCTGTGTACATGTTCCCTATCTCTGTGTACATCTTCCCCCTCTCTGTGTACATCATCCCTATCTGTGTACCTGTTCCCTATCTCTGTGTACATGTTCTCTATCTCTGAGTACATGTTCCCTATCTCTGTGTACATGTCCCCTCTCATTGTGTAGATGTTCCCTATCACTGTGTACATGTCCCCTCTCATTGTGTACATGTTCCCTATCACTGTGTACATCTTCCCTATCTCTGTGTATCCTATCTCTGTGCATGTTCCCTATCTCTGTGTATCCTATCTCTGTGCATGTTCCCTATCACTGTGTACCCTATCTCTGTGTGCATGTTCCCTATCTCTTGGGTACCCTAGCTCTGTGTACCTGTTCCCTATCTCTGTGTGCATGCACCCTATCATTGTGTACATGACCCCTCTCATTGTGTACATGTTCCCTATCACTGTGTACATGTCCCCTCTCATTGTGTACATGTTCCCTATCACTGTGTACATCTTCCCTATCTCCGTGTACATGTTCCCTATCTCTGTGTTCATGTTCCCTATCTCTGTGGACCCTATCTCTGTGTGCATGTTCCCTATCTCGGAGTACATGTTCCCTCTCTGTGTACATGTTCCCTCTCTGTGTACATGTTCCCTATCTCTGTGTACATGTTCCCTATCTCTGTGTACATGTTCCCTATCTCTGTGTACATGTTCCCTATCTCTGTGTACATGTTCCCTATCTCTGTGTACATGCTCCCTATCTCTGTGTATATGTTCCCTATCTCTGTGTACATGTTCCCGGTCTCTGTGTACATGTTCCCTATCTCTGTGTGCATATTCCCTATCTCTGTGTACCCTATCTCTGTGTGCATGTTCCCTATCTCTGTGGACCCTATCTCTGTGCGCTTGTTTCCTATCTCTGTGCACATGTTCCCTCTCTGTGTACATGTTCCCTATCTCTTTGTACCCTATCTCTGTGTGCATGTTCCCTATCTCTGTGGACCCTATCTCTGTGTGCATGTTCCCTATCTCTGTGTACTAGTTCCCTATCTCTGTGTACATGTTCCCTATCTCTGAGTACATGTTCCCTATCTGAGTACATGTTCCCTCTCTCTGTGTACATGTTCCCTCTCTGTGTACATGTTCCCTATCTCTGTGTACATGTACCCTATCTCTGTGTACATGTTCCCTATCTCTGTGTACATGTTCCCTCTCTCTGTGTATCCTATCTCTGTGCATGTTCCCTATCTCTGTGTATCCTATCTCTGTGCATGTTCCCTATCACTGTGTACCCTATCTCTGTGTGCATGTTCCATATCTCTTGGGCACCCTAGCTCTGTGTACCTGTTCCCTATCTCTGTGTGCATGCACCCTATCATTGTGTACATGACCCCTCTCATTGAGTACATATTCCCTATCACTGTGTACATGTCCCCTCTCATTGTGTACATGTTCCCTATCACTGTGTACATCTTCCCTATCTCCGTGTACATGTTCCCTATCTCTGTGTTCATGTTCCCTATCTCTGTGGACCCTATCTCTGTGTGCATGTTCCCTATCTCGGAGTACATGTTCCCTCTCTGTGTACATGTTCCCTCTGTGTACATGTTCCCTATCTCTGTGTACATGTTCCCTATCTCTGTGTACATGTTCCCTATCTCTGTGTACATGTTCCCTATCTCTGTGTACATGCTCCCTATCTCTGTGTATATGTTCCCTATCTCTGTGTACATGTTCCCGGTCTCTGTGTACATGTTCCCTATCTCTGTGTACATGTTCCCTATCTCTGTGTGCATATTCCCTATCTCTGTGTACCCTATCTCTGTGTGCATGTTCCCTATCTCTGTGCGCTTGTTTCCTATCTCTGTGCACATGTTCCCTCTCTGTGTACATGTTCCCTATCTCTTTGTACCCTATCTCTGTGTGCATGTTCCCTATCTCTGTGGACCCTATCTCTGTGTGCATGTTCCCTATCTCTGTGTACTAGTTCCCTATCTCTGTGTACATGTTCCCTATCTCTGAGTACATGTTCCCTATCTGAGTACATGTTCCCTCTCTCTGTGTACATGTTCCCTCTCTGTGTACATGTTCCCTATCTGTGTACATGTTCCCTATCTGTGTACATGTTCCCTATCTCTGTGTACATGTTCCCTATCTCTCTGTACATGTTCCCTATCTCTGCGTAACCTATCTGTGTGCATGTTCCCTATCTCTGTGTATCCTATCTCTGTGGACATGTTCCCTATCTCTGTGGCCCCTATCTCTGTGCACATGTTCCCTATCTCTGTGTACCCTCTCTCTGTGTATATGTTCCCTATCTCTGTGTACCCTATCTCTGTGTGCATGTTCCCCATCTCTGTGTACATGTTCCCTATCTCTGTGTACCCTCTCTCTGTGCGCTTGTTTCCTATCTCTGTGCACATGTTCCCTCTCTGTGTACATGTTCCCTATCTCTGTGTACCCTCTCTCTGTGTACATGTTCCCTATCACTGTGTACATGTCCCCTCTCATTGTGTAGATGTCCCCTCTCATTGTGTACATGTTGCCTATCTCTGTGTTCCCTATCTCCGTGTACATGTACCCTGTCTCTGTGTACATGTTCCCTATCACTGTGTACATGTTCCCTATCACTGTGTACATGTCCCCTCTCATTGTGTACATGTCCCCTCTCGTTGTGTACATGTTGCCTATCTCTGTGTTCCCTATCTCCTTGTACATGTACCCTATCTCTGTGTACATGTTCCCTGTCTCTGTGTACATGTTCCCTATCTCTGTACACATGTTCCCTATCTCTGTGTACCCTATTTCTGTGTACATGTTCCCTATCTCTGAGTACATGTTCCCTATCTCTGTGTACATGTTCCCTATCTCTGTGTACCCTCTCTCTGTGTACATGTTCCCTATCTCTGTGTACCCTCTCTGTGTGCATGTTCCCTATCTCTGTGTACATGTTCCCTATCTCTGCGTTCCCTCTCTCTGTGTACATGTTCCCTATATCTGTGCATCCTCTCTCTCTGTACACGTTCCCTATCTCTGTGTACCCTATCTCTGTGTACATGTTCCCTAGCTCTGTGTAACCTATCTCTGTGTACATGTTCCCTATCTCTCTGTACCCTCTCTCTGTGTGCATGTTTCCTATCTCTGTGTACATGTTCCCTATCTCTGTGTTCCCTATCTCTGTGTACATGTTCCCTATCTCTGTGTACATGCTCCCTATCTCTGTGTATATGTTCCCTATCTCTGTGTACATGTTCCCGGTCTCTGTGTACATGTTCCCTATCTCTGTGTGCATATTCCCTATCTCTGTGTACCCTATCTCTGTGTGCATGTTCCCTATCTCTGTGGACCCTATCTCTGTGCGCTTGTTTCCTATCTCTGTGCACATGTTCCCTCTCTGTGTACATGTTCCCTATCTCTTTGTACCCTATCTCTGTGTGCATGTTCCCTATCTCTGTGGACCCTATCTCTGTGTGCATGTTCCCTATCTCTGTGTACTAGTTCCCTATCTCTGTGTACATGTTCCCTATCTCTGAGTACATGTTCCCTATCTGAGTACATGTTCCCTCTCTCTGTGTACATGTTCCCTCTCTGTGTACATGTTCCCTATCTCTGTGTACATGTACCCTATCTCTGTGTACATGTTCCCTATCTCTGTGTACATGTTCCCTCTCTCTGTGTATCCTATCTCTGTGCATGTTCCCTATCTCTGTGTATCCTATCTCTGTGCATGTTCCCTATCACTGTGTACCCTATCTCTGTGTGCATGTTCCCTATCTCTTGGGTACCCTAGCTCTGTGTACCTGTTCCCTATCTCTGTGTGCATGCACCCTATCATTGTGTACATGACCCCTCTCATTGTGTACATGTTCCCTATCACTGTGTACATGTCCCCTCTCATTGTGTACATGTTCCCTATCACTGTGTACATCTTCCCTATCTCCGTGTACATGTTCCCTATCTCTGTGTTCATGTTCCCTATCTCTGTGGACCCTATCTCTGTGTGCATGTTCCCTATCTCGGAGTACATGTTCCCTCTCTGTGTACATGTTCCCTCTGTGTACATGTTCCCTATCTCTGTGTACATGTTCCCTATCTCTGTGTACATGTTCCCTATCTCTGTGTACATGTTCCCTATCTCTGTGTACATGCTCCCTATCTCTGTGTATATGTTCCCTATCTCTGTGTACATGTTCCCGGTCTCTGTGTACATGTTCCCTATCTCTGTGTACATGTTCCCTATCTCTGTGTGCATATTCCCTATCTCTGTGTACCCTATCTCTGTGTGCATGTTCCCTATCTCTGTGCGCTTGTTTCCTATCTCTGTGCACATGTTCCCTCTCTGTGTACATGTTCCCTATCTCTTTGTACCCTATCTCTGTGTGCATGTTCCCTATCTCTGTGGACCCTATCTCTGTGTGCATGTTCCCTATCTCTGTGTACTAGTTCCCTATCTCTGTGTACATGTTCCCTATCTCTGAGTACATGTTCCTATCTGAGTACATGTTCCCTCTCTCTGTGTACATGTTCCCTCTCTGTGTACATGTTCCCTATCTGTGTACATGTTCCCTATTTGTGTACATGTTCCCTATCTCTGTGTACATGTTCCCTATCTCTCTGTACATGTTCCCTATCTCTGCGTAACCTATCTGTGTGCATGTTCCCTATCTCTGTGTATCCTATCTCTGTGGACATGTTCCCTATCTCTGTGGCCCCTATCTCTGTGCACATGTTCCCTATCTCTGTGTACCCTCTCTCTGTGTATATGTTCCCTATCTCTGTGTACCCTATCTCTGTGTGCATGTTCCCCATCTCTGTGTACATGTTCCCTATCTCTGTGTACCCTCTCTCTGTGCGCTTGTTTCCTATCTCTGTGCACATGTTCCCTCTCTGTGTACATGTTCCCTATCTCTGTGTACCCTCTCTCTGTGTACATGTTCCCTATCACTGTGTACATGTCCCCTCTCATTGTGTAGATGTCCCCTCTCATTGTGTACATGTTGCCTATCTCTGTGTTCCCTATCTCCGTGTACATGTACCCTGTCTCTGTGTACATGTTCCCTATCACTGTGTACATGTTCCCTATCACTGTGTACATGTCCCCTCTCATTGTGTACATGTCCCCTCTCGTTGTGTACATGTTGCCTATCTCTGTGTTCCCTATCTCCTTGTACATGTACCCTATCTCTGTGTACATGTTCCCTGTCTCTGTGTACATGTTCCCTATCTCTGTACACATGTTCCCTATCTCTGTGTACCCTATTTCTGTGTACATGTTCCCTATCTCTGAGTACATGTTCCCTATCTCTGTGTACATGTTCCCTATCTCTGTGTACCCTCTCTCTGTGTACATGTTCCCTATCTCTGTGTACCCTCTCTGTGTGCATGTTCCCTATCTCTGTGTACATGTTCCCTATCTCTGCGTTCCCTCTCTCTGTGTACATGTTCCCTATATCTGTGCATCCTCTCTCTCTGTACACGTTCCCTATCTCTGTGTACCCTATCTCTGTGTACATGTTCCCTAGCTCTGTGTAACCTATCTCTGTGTACATGTTCCCTATCTCTCTGTACCCTCTCTCTGTGTGCATGTTTCCTATCTCTGTGTACATGTTCCCTATCTCTGTGTTCCCTATCTCTGTGTACATGTTCCCTATCTCTCTGTACCCTCTCTCTGTGTGCATGTTTCCTATCTCTGTGTACCCTATCTCTGCGTACATGTTCCCTATATCTGTGTACCCTATCTCTGTGTACATGTTCCCTATCTCTGTGTACCCTATCTCTCTGTACATGTTCCCTATCTCTGTGTATCCTATCTCTGTGCATGTTCCCTATCTCTGTGTATCCTATCTCTGTGTGCATGATCCCTATCACTGTGTACCCGATCTCTGTGTGCATGTTCCCTATCTCTTGGGTACCCGAGCTCTGTGTACCTGTTCCCTATCTCTGTGTGCATGCACCCTATCATTGTGTACATGACCCCTCTCATTGTGTACATGTTCCCTATCACTGTGTACATGTCCCCTCTCATTGTGTACATGTTCCCTATCACTGTGTACATCTTCCCTATCTCCGTGTACATGTTCCCTATCTCTGTGTACCCTATCTCTGTGTGCATGTTCCCGATCTCTGTGGACTCTATCTCTGTGTGCATGTTCCCTATCTCTGTGTACTAGTTCCCGATCTCTGTGTACATGTTCCCTATCTGAGTACATGTTCCCTATCTGAGTACATGTTCCCTATCTGAGTACATGTTCCCTATCTCTGAGTACATGTTCCCTCTCTCTGTGTACATGTTCCCTCTCTCTGTGTACATGTTCCCTATCTCTGTGTACATGTTCCCTATTTCTGTGTACATGTTCCTTATCTCTGTGTACCCTATCTCTCTGTACATGTTCCCTATCTCTGTGTTCCCTATCTCTGTGTACATGTTCCCTATCTCTGTGGCCCCTATCTCTGTGCACATGTTCCCTATCTCTGTGTACCCTCTCTCTGTGTACCCTATCTCTGTGTACATGTTCCCTATCTCTGTGTACATGTTCCCTGTCTCTGTGTACATGTTCCTATCTCTGTGTACATGTTCCCTATCTCTGTGTGCATGTTCCCTATTTCTGTGTACCCTATCTCTGTGTGCATGTTCCCTATCTCTGTGTACCCTCTCTCTGTGTACATGTTCCCCATCACTGTGTACATGTCCCCTCTCATTGTGTACATGTCCCCTCTCATTGTGTACATGTTGCCTATCTCTGTGTTCCCTATCTCCTTGTACATGTACCCTATCTCTGTGTACATGTTGCCTGTCTCTGTGTACATGATCCCTATCTCTGTGTACCCTCTCTCTGTGTACATGTTCCCAATCTCTGCATACATGTTCCCTATCTCTGTGTACCCTATTTCTGTGTACATGTTCCCTATCTCTGTGTTCCCTATCTCTGTGAACATGTTCCCTATCTCTGAGTACATGTTCCCTATCTCTGTGTACATGTTCCCTATCTCTGTGTACCCTCTCTCTGTGTACATGTTCCCTATCTCTGTGTACCCTCTCTGTGTACATGTTCCCTATCTCTGCGTTCCCCCTCTCTGTGTACATGTTCCCTATATCTGTGCATCCTCTCTCTGTGTACACGTTCCCTATCTCTGTGTACCCTGTGTACATGTTCCCCAGCTCTGTGTAACCTCTCTCTGTGTACATGTTCGCTATCTCTCTGTACCCTCTCTCTGTGTGCATGTTTCCTATATCTGTGTACATGTTCCCTATCTCTGTGTACCCTATCTCTGCGTACATGTTCCCTATCTCTGTGTACCCTATCTCTGTGTACATGTTCCCTATCTCTGTGTACCCTATCTCTGTGGACCCTATCTCTGTGTACCTGTTCCCTATCTCTGTCTGCATGCACCCTATCATTGTGTACATGACCCCTCTCATTGTGTACATGTTCCCTATCACTGTGTACATGTCCCCTCTCATTGTGTACATGTTCCCTATCACTGTGTACATCTTCCCTCTCTCTGTGGACATGTTATCTCTCTCTCTGTACATGTTCCCTATCTCTGTGTACATGTTCCCTCTCTCTGTGTACTTGTTCCCTCTCTCTGTGTACTTGTTCCCTCTCTCTGTGTACATGTTCCCTACTTCTGTGTACATGTTCCCTCTCTCTGTGTACATCATCCCTCTCTCTGTATACAACATCCCTCTCTGTGTACATGTTCCCTCTCTCTGTGTACATGTTCCTGCTCTCTGTGTACATGTTCCCGCTCTCTGTGTACATGTTCCCTCTCTCTGTGTACATGTTCCCTCTCTGTGTGCATGTTCCCTATCTCTGTGTACATGTTCCCTATCTCTGTGTGCATGCATCCTATCACTGTGTACATGTCCCCTCTCATTGTGTACGTGTTCCCTATCACTGTGTACATCTTCCCTATCTCTGTGTTCCCTATCTCCGTGTACATGTTCCCTATCTCTGTGCGCATGTTCCCTATCTCTGTGTACCCGCTCTCCGTGTACATGTTCCCTATCTCTGTGTACATGTTCCCTATCTCTGTGTACATGTTCCCTATCTCAGTGTGCATGTTCCCTATCTCTGTGTACCCTATCTCTGTGTGCATATTCCCTATCTCTGTGGACCCTATCTCTGTGTGCATGTTCCCTATCTCTGTGTGCATGTTCCCTATCTCTGTGTGCATGTTCCCTATCTCTGTGTACATGTTCTCTATCTCTGTGTACATGTTCCCTATCTCTGTACATGTTCCCTATCTCTGTGTACATGTTCCCTATCTCTGTGAACATGTTCCCTATCTCAGTGTGCATGTTCCCTATCTCTGTGGACCCTATCTCTGTGTGCATGTTCCCTATCTCTGTGTGCATGTTCCCTATCTCTGTGTACATGTTCCCTATCTCTGTGTACATGTTCCCTATCTCTGTGTACATGTTCTCTATCACTGTGTACATGTCCCCTCTCATTGTGTACATGTTCCCTATCTCTGTGTACATGTTCCCTATCTCTGTGTACATGTTCCCTATCTCTCTGTACCCTATCTCTCTGTACATGTTCCCTATCTCTGTGTATCCTACCTCTGTGTGCATGTTCCCTATCTATGTGTATCCTATCTCTGTGTGCATGTTCCCTATCTATGTGTATCCTATCTCTGTTTGCATGTTCCCTATCTCTGTGTACATGTTCCCTATCTCTGTGTACCCTATCTCTGTGTACATGTTCACTATCTCTGTGTACCCTCTCTCTCTGTGCATGTTCCCTATTTTTGTGTACATGCTCCCTATCTCTGTGTACCCTCTCTCTCTGTGCATGTTCCCTATCTCTGTGTACATGTTCCCTAGCTCTGTGTACCCAAACTCTGTGTACATGTTCCCTATCACTGTGTACATGTCCCCTCTCATTGTGTACATATCCCCTCTCATTGTGTACATGTTGCCTATCTCTTTGTTCCCTATCTCCTTGTACATGTACCCTATCTCTGTGTACATGTTCCCTGTCTCTGTGTACATGATCCCTATCTCTGTGTACCCTCTCTCTGTGTACATGTTCCCTCTCTCTGTGTATATGTTCCCTATCTCTGTGTTCCCTATCTCTGTGTACATGTTCCCTATCTCTGAGTACATGTTCCCTATCTCTGTGTACATGTTCCCTATCTCTGTGTACCCTCTCTCTGTGTGCATGTTCCCTATCTCTGTGTACCCTCTCTGTGTGCATGTTCCCTATCTCTGTGTACATGTTCCCTATCTCTGCGTTCCCTCTCTCTGTGTACATGTTCCCTATATCTGTGCATCCTCTCTCTGTGTACACATTCCCTATCCCTGTGTATCCTATCTGTGTACATGTTCCCTATCTCTCTGTACCCTCTCTCTGTGTGCATGTTTCCTATATCTGTGCATCCTCTCTCTGTGTACACATTCCCTATCTCTGTGTATCCTATCTGTGTACATGTTCCCTATCTCTGTGCACCCTATCTCTGTGTACATGTTCCCTAGCTCTGTGTAACCTATCTCTGTGTACATGTTCCCTATCTCTCTGTACCCTCTCTCTGTGTGCATGTTCCCTATCTCTGTGTACATGTTCCCTATCTCTGTGTACCCTATCTCTGCGTACATGTTCCCTATCTCTGTGTACCCTATCTCTGTGTACATGTTCCCTATCTCTGTGTACCCTATCTCTGTGCACCCTCTCTGTGTACCTGTTCCCTATCTCTGTCTGCATGCACCCTATCATTGTGTACATGACCCCTCTCATTGTGTACATGTTCCCTATCACTGTGTACATGTCCCCTCTCATTGTGTACATGTTCCCTATCACTGTGTACATCTTCCCTCTCTGTGGACATGTTATCTCTCTGTACATGTTCCCTATCTCTGTGTACATGTTCCCTCTCTCTGTGTACTTGTTCCCTCTCTCTGTGTACATGTCCCCTACTTCTGTGTACATGTTCCCTCTCTCTGTGTACATCATCCCTCTCTCTGTGTACATCATCCCTCTCTCTGTGTACATGTTCCCACTCTCTGTGTACATGTTCCCGCTCTCTGTGTACATGTTCCCGCTCTCTGTGTACATGTTCCCTCTCTCTGTGTACATGTTCCCTCTCTGTGTGCATGTTCCCTATCTCTGTGTACATGTTCCCTATCTCTGTGTACATGCATCCTATCACTGTGTACATGTCCCCTCTCATTGTGTACGTGTTCCCTATCACTGTGTACATCTTCCCTATCTCTGTGTTCCCTATCTCCGTGTACATGTTCCCTATCTCTGTGCGCATGTTCCCTATCTCTGTGTACCCGCTCTCCATGTACATGTTCCCTATCTCTGTGTACATGTTCCCTATCTCTGTGTACATGTTCCCTATCTCAGTGTGCATGTTCCCTATCTCTGTGGACCCTATCTCTGTGTGCATGTTCCCTATCTCTGTGTGCATGTTCCCTTTCTCTGTGTACATGTTCCCTATCTCTGTGTACATGTTCCCTATCTCTGTACATGTTTCCTATCTCTGTGTACATGTTCCCTATCTCTGTGTACATGTTCCCTATCTCAGTGTGCATGTTCCCTATCTCTGTGTACCCTATCCCTGTGTGCATATTCCCTATCTCTGTGGACCCTATCTCTGTGTGCATGTTCCCTGTCTCTGTGTGCATGTTCCCTATCTCTGTGTACATGTTCCCTATCTCTGTGTACATGTTCCCTATCTCTGTGTACATGTTCTCTATCACTGTGTACATGTCCCCTCTTATTGTGTACATGTTCCTTATCACTGTGTACATGCCCCCTCTCATTGTGTACATGTTCCCTATCTCTGTGTACATGTTCCCTATCTCCGTGTACACGTTCCCTATCTCTGTGTACATGTTCCCTATCTCTCTGTACCCTATCTCTCTGTACATGTTCCCTATCTATGTGTATCCTATCTCTGTGTGCATGTTCCCTATCTATGTGTATCCTATCTCTGTTTGCATGTTCCCTATCTCTGTGTACATGTTCCCTATCTCTGTGTACCCTATCTCTGTGTACATGTTCCCTATCTCTGTGTACCCTCTCTCTCTGTGCATGTTCCCTATTTCTGTGCACATGTTCCCTATCTCTGTGTACCCTCTCTCTCTGTGCATGTTCCCTATCTCTGTGTACATGTTCCCTAGCTCTGTGTACCCAATCTCTGTGTACATGTTCCCTATCTCTGTGTTCCCTATCTCTGTGTACCCTATCTCTGTGTACATGTCCCCTCTCATTGTGTACATGTCCCCTCTCATTGTGTACATGTTGCCTATCTCTTTGTTCCCTATCTCCTTGTACATGTACCCTATCTCTGTGTACATGTTCCCTGTCTCTGTGTACATGATCCCTATCTCTGTGTACCCTCTCTCTGTGTACATGTTCCCTCTCTCTGTGTACATGTTCCCTATCTCTGTGTACCCTATTTCTGTGTACATGATCCCTATCTCTGTGTTCCCTCTCTCTGTTGGCATGTTACCTCTCTCTCTGAACATGTTCCCTATCTCTGTGTACATGTTCCCGCTCTCTGTGTACATGTTCCCTCTCTCTGTCTACATGTTCCCTCTCTCTGTCTACATGTTCCCTCTCTGTGTGCATGTTCCCTATCTCTGTGTACATGTTCCCTATCACTGTGTACATGTTCCCTAACTCTGTGAACCCTATCTCTGTGTACATGTTCCCTATCTCTGTGTATCCTATTTCTGTGTGCATGTTCCCTATCTCTGTGTACCCAGGCTCTGTGTAACTGTTCCCTATCTCTGTGTGCATGCACCCTATCATTGTGTACATGTCCCCTCTCATTGTGTACATGTTCCCTATCACTGTGTACATCTTCCCTATCTCTGTGTTCCCTATCTCCGTGTACATGTTCCCTATCTCTGTGTGCATGTTCCCTATCTCTGTGTACCCGCTCTCCGTGTACATGTTCCCTATCTCTGTGTACAGTTTCCCTATCTCAGTGTGCAAGTTCCCTATCTCTGTGTTCCCTATCTCTGTGTGCATGTTCCCTATCTCTGTGTACATGTTCCCTATCTCTGTGTACATGTTCCCTATCTCTGTGTACCCTATCTCTGTGTACATGTTCCCTATCTCTGTGTACCCTATCTCTGTGTACATGTTCCCTATCTCTGTGTACCCTATCTCTGTTTACCCTCTCTCTGTGTGCATGTTCCCTATCTCTGTGTACATGTTCCCTATCTCTGTGTACCCTATCTCTGTGTACATGCTCCCTATCTATGTGTACCCTCTCTCTGTGTGCATGTTCCCTATCTCTGTGTACCCTATCTCTGTGTACATGTTCCCTATCTCTGTGTAACCTCTCTCTGTGTACCCTATCTCTGTGAACATGTTCCCTCTCTCTGTGGACCCTATCTGTGTGTACATGTTCCCTATCTCTGTGGACCCTATCTCTCTGTACATGTTCCCTATCTCTGTGTATCCTATCTCTGTGTGCATGTTCCCTATCTCTGTGTATCCTATCTCTGTGTGCATGTTCCCTATCTCTGTGTACCCTATCTCTGTGTGCATGTTCCCTATCATTGTGTACCCTATCCCTGTGTGCATATTCCCTATCTCTGTGGACCCTATCTCTGTGTGCATGTTCCCTATCTCTCTGTGCATGTTCCCTATCTCTGTGTACATGTTCCCTATCTCTGTGTACATGATCCCTATCTCTGTGTACATGTTCTCTATCACTGTGTACATGTCGCCTCTTATTGTGTACATGTTCCTTATCACTGTGTACATGCCCCCTCTCATTGTGTACATGTTCCCTATCTCTGTGTACATGTTCCCTATCTCCGTGTACACGTTCCCTATCTCTGTGTACATGTTCCCTATCTCTCTGTACCCTATCTCTCTGTACCCTATCACTGTGTATCCTACCTCTGTGTGCATGTTCCCTATCTATGTGTATCCTATCTCTGTGTGCATGTTCCCTATCTATGTGTATCCTATCTCTGTTTGCATGTTCCCTATCTCTGTGTACATGTTCCCTATCTCTGTGTACCGTCTCTCTCTGTGCATGTTCCCTATTTCTGTGTACATGTTCCCTATCTCTGTGTACCCTCTCTCTCTGTGCATGTTCCCTATCTCTGTGTACATGTTCCCTAGCTCTGTGTACCCAATCTCTGTGTACATGTTCCCTATCTCTGTGTTCCCTATCTCTGTGTACATGTTCCCTATCTCTGTGTACATGTTCCCTATCTCTGTGTACATGTTCCCTATCTCTGTTTACATGTTCCCTATCTCTGTGTACCCTATCACTCTGTACATGTTCCCTATCTCTGTGTATCCTATCTCTGTGTACATGTTCCCTATCTCTGTGTACCCTATCTCTCTGTAAATGTTCCCTATCTCTGTGTACATGTTCCCTATCTCTGTGTATCCTATCTCTGTGTGCATGTTCCCTATCTCTGTGTACCCTATCTCTGTGTGCATATTCCCTATCTCTGTGGACCCTATCTCTGTGTGCATGTTCCCTATCTCTGTGTGCATGTTCCCTATCTCTGTGTACATGTTCTCTATCTCTGTGTACATGTTCCCTATCTCTGTACATGTTCCCTATCTCTGTGTACATGTTCCCTATCTCTGTGAACATGTTCCCTATCTCAGTGTGCATGTTCCCTATCTCTGTGTACCCTATCCCTGTGTGCATATTCCCTATCTCTGTGGACCCTATCTCTGTGCATGTTCCCTATCTCTGTGTGCATGTTCCCTATCTCTGTGTACATGTTCCCTATCTCTGTGTACATGTTCCCTATCTCTGTGTACATGTTCTCTATCACTTTGTACATGTCCCCTCTTATTGTGTACATGTTCCTTATCACTGTGTGCATGCCCCCATCTCTGTGTACATGTTCCCTATCTCTGTGTACATGTTCCCTATCTCCGTGTACACGTTCCCTATCTCTGTGTACATGTTCCCTATCTCTGTGTACATGTTCCCTATCTCTCTGTACCCTATCTCTCTGTACATGTTCCCTATCTATGTGTATCCTATCTGTGTGCATGTTCCCTATCTATGTGTATCCTATCTCTGTTTGCATGCTCCCTATCTCTGTGTACATGTTCCCTATCTCTGTGTACCCTATCTCTGTGTACATGTTCCCTATCTCTGTGTACCCTCTCTCTCTGTGCATGTTCCCTATTTTTGTGTCCATGCTCCCTATCTCTGTGTACCCTCTCTCTCTGTGCATGTTCCCTATCTCTGTGTACATGTTCCCTAGCTCTGTGTACCCAATCTCTGTGTACATGTTCCCTATCTCTGTGTTCCCTATCTCTGTGTACGCTATCTCTGTGTACATGTTCCCTATCACTGTGTACATGTCCCCTCTCATTGTGTACATGTCCCCTCTCATTGTGTACATGTTGCCTATCTCTTTGTTCCCTATCTCCTTGTACATGTACCCTATCTCTGTGTACATGTTCCCTGTCTCTGTGTACATGATCCCTATCTCTGTGTACCCTCTCTCTGTGTACATGTTCCCTCTCTCTGTGTACATGTTCCCTATCTCTGTGTACCCTATTTCTGTGTACATGTTCCCTATCTCTGTGTTCCCTATCTCTGTGTACATGTTCCCTATCTCTGAGTACATGTTCCCTATCTCTGTGTACATGTTCCCTATCTCTGTGTACCCTCTCTCTGTGTGCATGTTCCCTATCTCTGTGTACCCTCTCTGTGTGCATGTTCCCTATCTCTGTGTACATGTTCCCTATCTCTGCGTTCCCTCTCTCTGTGTACATGTTCCCTATATCTGTGCATCCTCTCTCTGTGTACATGTTCCCTAGCTCTGTGTAACCTATCTCTGTGTACATGTTCCCTATCTCTCTGTACCCTCTCTCTGTGTGCATGTTTCCTATCTCTGTGTACATGTTCCCTATCTCTGTGTACATGTTCCCTATCTCTGTGTACCCTATCTCTGTGCACCCTATCTCTGTGTACCTGTTCCCTATCTCTGTCTGCATGCACCCTATCATTGTGTACATGACCCCTCTCATTGTGTACATGTTCCCTATCACTGTGTACATGTCCCCTCTCATTGTGTACATGTTCCCTATCACTGTGTACATCTTCCCTCTCTCTGTGGACATGTTATCTCTCTCTCTGTACATCATCCCTCTCTCTGTGTACATCATCCCTCTCTCTGTGTACATCATCCCTCTCTCTGTGTACATCATCCCTCTCTCTGTGTACATGTTCCCTCTCTCTGTGTACATGTTCCCGCTCTCTGTGTACATGTTCCCTCTCTCTGTGTGCATGTTCCCTCTCTGTGTGCATGTTCCCTATCTCTGTGTACATGTTCCCTATCTCTGTGTGCATGCATCCTATCACTGTGTACATGTCCCCTCTCATTGTGTACGTGTTCCCTATCTCCGTGTACATGTTCCCTATCTCTGTGCGCATGTTCCCTATCTCTGTACCCGCTCTCCGTGTACATGTTCCCTATCTCTGTGTACATGTTCCCTATCTCTGTGTGCATGTTCCCTATCTCAGTGTGCATGTTCCCTATCTCTGTGGACCCTATCTCTGTGTGCATGTTCCCTATCTCTGTGTGCATGTTCCCTATCTCTGTGTACATGTTCCCTATCTCTGTGTACATGTTCCCTATCTCAGTGTGCATGTTCCCTATCTCTGTGTGCATGTTCCCTATCTCTGTGTACCCTATCCCTGTGTGCATATTCCCTATCTCTGTGGACCCTATCTCTGTGTGCATGTTCCCTATCTCTGTGTGCATGTTCCCTATCTCTGTGTACATGTTCTCTATCACTGTGTACATGTCCCCTCTTATTGTGTACATGTTCCTTATCACTGTGTACATGCCCCCTCTCATTGTGTACATGTTCCCTATCTCTGTGTACATGTTCCCTATCTCTGTGTACACGTTCCCTATCTCTGTGTACATGTTCCCTATCTCTCTGTACCCTATCTCTCTGTACATGTTCCCTATCTCTGTGTATCCTACCTCTGTGTGCATGTTCCCTATCTATGTGTATCCTATCTCTGTGTGCATGTTCCCTATCTATGTGTATCCTATCTCTGTTTGCATGTTCCCTATCTCTGTGTACCCTCTCTCTCTGTGCATGTTCCCTATTTCTGTGTACATGTTCCCTATCTCTGTGTACCCTCTCTCTCTGTGCATGTTCCCTATCTCTGTGTACATGTTCCCTAGCTCTGTGTACCCAATCTCTGTGTACATGTTCCCTATCTCTGTGTACCCTATCTCTGTGTACATGTTCCCTATCACTGTGTACATGTCCCCTCTCATTGTGTACATGTCCCCTCTCATTGTGTACATGTTGCCTATCTCTTTGTTCCCTATCTCCTTGTACATGTACCCTATCTCTGTGTACATGTTCCCTGTCTCTGTGTACATGATCCCTATCTCTGTGTACCCTCTCTCTGTGTACATGTTCCCTCTCTCTGTGTACATGTTCCCTATCTCTGTGTACCCTATTTCTGTGTACATGTTCCCTATCTCTGTGTTCCCGCTCTCTGTGTACATGTTCCCTCTCTCTGTCTACATGTTCCCTCTCTGTGTGCATGTTCCCTATCTCTGTGTACATGTTCCCTATCACTGTGTACATGTTCCCTACCTCTGTGAACCCTATCTCTGTGTACATGTTCCCTATCTCTGTGTATCCTATTTCTGTGTGCATGTTCCCTATCTCTGTGTACCCAAGCTCTGTGTAACTGTTCCCTATCTCTGTGTGCATGCACCCTATCATTGTGTACATGTCCCCTCTCATTGTGTACATGTTCCCTATCACTGTGTACATCTTCCCTATCTCTGTGTTCCCTATCTCCGTGTACATGTTCCCTATCTCTGTGTGCATGTTCCCTATCTCTGTGTACCCGCTCTCCGTGTACATGTTCCCTATCTCTGTGTACATGTTCCCTATCTCTGTGTACATGTTCCCTATCTCTATGTACATGTTCCCTATCTCTGTGTACATGTTCTCTATCTCTGAGTACATGTTACCTAGCTCTGTGTACATGTTCCCTATCTCTGTGTGCATGCACCCTATCACTGTGTACATGTCCCCTCTTATTGTGTACATGTTCCTTATCACTGTTTACATGCCCCCTCTCATTGTGTACATGTTCCCTATCACTGTGTACATCTTCCCTTTCTCTGTGTTCCCTATCTCCGTGTACATGTTCCCTATCTCTGTGTACATGTTCCCTATCTCTGTGTACATGTTCCCTATCTCTCTGTACCCTATCTCTCTGTACATGTTCCCTATCTCTGTGTATCCTATCTCTGTGTGCATGTTCCCTATCTATGTGTATCCTATCTGTGTGTGCATGTTCCCTATCTCTGTGTAACCTATCTCTGTGTACATGTTCCCTATCTGTGTACCCTCTCTCTCTGTGCATGTTCCCTATTTCTGTGTACATGTTCCCTATCTCTGTGTACCCTCTCTCTCTGTGCATGTTCCCTATTTCTGTGTACATGTTCCCTATCTCTGTGTACCCTATCTCTGTGTACATGTTCCCTATCTCTGTGTACCCTATCTCTGTGTACATGTTCCCTATCTCTGTGTACTCTATCTCTGTTTACCCTCTCTCTGTGTGCATGTTCCCTATCTCTGTGTACATGTTCCCTAGCTCTGTGTACCCAATCTCTGTGTACATGTTCCCTATCTCTGTGTACATTATCTCTGTTTACCCTCTCTCTGTGTGCATGTTCGCTATCTCTGTGTACATGTTCCCTATCTCTGTGTACCCTATCTCTGTGTACATGCTCCCTATCTATGTGTACCCTCTCTCTGTGTGCATGTTCCCTATCTCTGTGTACCCTATCTCTGTGTACATGTTCCCTATCTCTGTGTAACCTCTCTCTGTGTACCCTATCTCTGTGAACATGTTCCCTCTCTCTGTGGACCCTATCTGTGTGTACATGTTCCCTATCTCTGTGGACCCTATCTCTCTGTACATGTTCCCTATCTCTGTGTATCCTATCTCTGTGTGCATGTTCCCTATCTCTGTGTATCCTATCTCTGTGTGCATGTTCCCTATCTCTGTGTACCCTATCTCTGTGTGCATGTTCCCTATCTCTGTGTGTATGCACCCTATCATTGTGTACATGTCCCCTCTCATTGTGTACATGTTCCCTATCTCTGTGTACATGTTCCCTCTCTCTGAGTACATGTTCCCTATCTCTGTGTACATGTTCCCTATCTCTGTTTACATGTTCCCTATCTCTGTGTACATGTTCCCTCTCTGTGTACATGATCCCTCTCTCTGTGTACATGTTCCCTCTCTGCGTACATGTTCCCTATCTCTGTGTACATGTTCCCTATCTCTGTGTACATGTTCCCTATCTCTGTGTACATGTTCCCTATCTCTGTGTACCCTATCTCTGTGTAAATGTTCCCTATCTCTGAGTACATGTTCCCTATCTCTGTGTACATGTTCCCTATCTCTGTGTACATGTTCCCTATCTCTGTATACATGTTCTCTATCTCTGTGTACATGTTCCCTATCTCTGTGTACATGTTCCCTATCTCTGTGTACATGTTCCCTAGCTCTGTGTACATGTTCCCTAGCTCTGTGTACATGTTCCCTAGCTCTGTGTACATGTTCCCTATCTCTGAGTACATGTACACAGAGAGAGGGATCATGTACTCAGAGATAGGGAACATGCACACAGAGAAGGAACATGTACACAGAGAGAGGGATCATGTTCCCTCTCTGTGTGCATGTTCCCTATCTCTGTGTACCTGTTCCCTATCTCTGTGTACATAGAGTCATAGAGTTTTACAGCACAGAAAGAGGCCCTTCAGCCCATCGTGTCTGCGCCGCCCATCCATCCCTGTCCAGTCTAAGCCCATTTTCCAGCATTTGGTCCATAGCCTTGTATGCAATGGCATTTCAAGTGCTCATCCAAATGCTTCTTGAATGTTGTGAGGGTTCCTGCCTCTACCACCCTTTCAGGCATTGAGTTCCACATTCCAACCACCCTCTGGGTGAAAAAGTTCCTCCTCAAATCCCCTCTAAATCTCCTGCCCCTTACCCTGAATCTATGCCCCCTTGTTATTGACCCCCCCACTAAGGGGAAAAGTTCCACTTTATCTACCCTATCTATGCCCCTCATCATTTTGTACACCTCAATCAGGTCCCCCGTCAGCCTTCTCTGCTCCAAGGAAAACAACCCCAGCCTGTCCAGCCTCTCTTCATAGCTGAGGCGCTCCATCCCAGGTAACATCCTGGTGAATCTTCTCTGCACCCTCTCCAAAGCAATCACATCCTTCCTATAGTGAGGTGACCAGAACTGCACACAGTACTCCAGCTGTGGCCTCACCAGCGTTTTGTGCAGCTCCATCATAACCTCCCTGCTCTCAAATTCTATGCCTCGGCTAATGAAGGCAAGTATCCCATATGCCTTTTTAACCACCTTATCTACCTGCTCCGCTGCCTTCAGGGATCTATGTACATGTACACCAAGGTCCCTCTGACCCTCTGTACTTCCTAGGGTCCTACCACTCATTGTGTATTCCCTTGCCTTATTTGTCCGTCCAAAATGCATCACCTCGCACTTTTCAGGGTTAAATTCCATTTGCCACTTTTCCGCCCATCTGACCAACCCGTTTATATCGTCCTGTAGCCAGAGGCTTTCCTCCTCGCAATTTACCACCCCACCAATTTTCGTGTCATCTGCGAACTTACTGATCATACCTTTTACATTCTCATCCAAATCATTTATGTAGATCACGAACAACAAGGGACCCAGCACCGATCCCTGAGGTACCCCACTGGACACAGGCTTCCAGTCACAAAAGCAACCTTCAACCATCACCCTCTGCCTCCTGCCACTCAGCCAGTTTAGGATCCAACGCGCCAAGGCACCCTGGATCCCATGGGCTCTTACCTTCTTAACCAGTCTCCTATGCGGGACTTTGTCAAAAGCTTTACTGAAGTCCATGTAAACCACATCCACAGCATTTCCCTCATCCACCCCACTAGTCACCCCCTCTCAAAATTCGATCAGATTTGTCAGACATGATTTACCCTTGACAAAGCCATGCTGACTATTCCCGATTAATCCTTGCCTCTCCAAGTGGAGATTAATTTTGTCCCTCAGAATTTTTTCCAATAATTTCCCCACCACAGATGTTAGACTCACTGGCCTGTAATTCCCTGGCTTATCCCTGCTACCCTTCTTGAATAATGGTACTATGTTAGCTGTTCTCCAGTCCTCTGGTACATCCCCTGTGGCCAGAGAGGTTCTGAAAATTAGTGTCAGAGCCCCTGCAATCTCCTCCTTTGCCTCCCACAGCAGCCTGGGATACATCTCATCCAGGCCTGGGGATTTATCCACTTTGTGGCCTGCTAAAACCGCTAGCACCTCCTCCCTCTCGATGCTAATATGTTCAAGTATGTCACAGTCCCCTTGCCCGATTTCTATGTCTGCATCGTCTTTCTCCATAGTGAACACAGATGCAAAAAATTCATTTAAAACCCCGCCTACATCCTCTGGCTCTACACACAGATTGCCACTTTGGTCCCTAATGGGCCCGACCCTTTCCCTGGTCATCCTCTTGCCCTTAATATACTTATAAAACATCTTAGGATTTTCCTTTTATTTTGCTCGCCAGTGTTATTTCATGGCCCCTCCTCGCCCTCCTAATTTCTTTTTTAAGTATGCCCCTGCACTTTTTATACTCCTCTAGGGCTTCCTCCGTCTTTAGTCTTTTGTAACTGCCAAAAGCCCCCCTTTTATTTCTAATGCATTTTTGTATATCCCTTGTCATCCAAGGTTCCCTTTGCTTGTTGGTCCCACCCTTGACCTTTACAGGAACATGTTGGCGTTGTACTCTCTCAATTTCCCTTCTGAAAGTCACCCATTGTTTTGATGTGGATTTTCCTATAAGCAGCTGCTCCCAGTCCACTTTGGCCAGATCCTGCCTTATCATATTAAAATCGGCCTTCCCCCAATTTAGAACCCTTATTTCCGGGCCGTCTTTGTCTTTTTCCATGAACACCTTAAATCTCACCGAATTATGGTCACTGTCGCCATGTTCTCTATCTCTGAGTACATGTTACCTAGCTCTGTGTACATGTTCCCTATCTCTGTGTGCATGCACCCTATCACTGTGTACATGTCCCCTCTCATTGTGTACATGTTCCCTATCACTGTGTACATGCCCCCTCTCATTGTGTACATGTTCCCTATCACTGTGTACATCTTTCCTATCTCTGTGTTCCCTATCTCCGTGTACATGTTCCCTATCTCTGTGTGCATGTTCCCTATCTCTGTGTGCATGTTCCCTATCTCTGTGTACATGTTCCCTATCTCTGTGTACCCTCTCTTTGTACATGTTCCCTCTCTGTGTACCCTATCAATCTGTATATGTTCCCTATCTCTGTGTATCCTATCTCTGTGTACATGTTCCCTATCTCTGTGTACCCTATCTCTGTGTACATGTTCCCTATCTCTGTGTACATGTTCCCTATCTCTGTGTACATGTTCCCTATCTCTGTGTACATGTTCCCTATCGCTGTGTACCCTATCACTCTGTACATGTTCCCTATCTCTGTGTATCCTATCTCTGTGTACATGTTCCCTATCTCTGTGTACCATATCTCTCTGTAAATGTTCCCTATCTCTGTGTACATGTTCCCTATCTCTGTGTATCCTATCTCTGTATGCATGTTCCCTATCTCTGTGTACCCTATCTCTGTGTACATGTTCCCTATCTCTGTGTACACTAGCTCTGTGTACCTGTTCCCGATCTCTGTGTGCATGCACCCTATCATTGTGTACATTAACCCTCTCATTGTGTACATGTTCCCTATCACTGTGTACATGTCCCCTCTCATTGTGTACATGTTCCCTATCACTGTGTACATGTCCCCTCTCATTGTGTACATGTTCCCTATCACTGTGTACATGTTCCCTATCTGTGAGTACATGTTCCCTATCTCTGTGTACATGTTCCCTATCTCTGTGTACATGTTCCCTATCTCTGTGTACATGTTCCCTATCTCTGTGTACATGTTCTCTATCTCTGTGTACATGTTCTCTATCTCTGTGTACATGTTCCCGACTTCTGTGTACATGTTCACTCTCTCTGTACATGTTCCCTATCTCTGTGTGCATGTTCCCTATCTCTGTGTGCATGCTCCCTATCTCTGTCTACCCTATCTCTGTGTACATGTTCCCTATCTCTGTGTACCCTATCTCTGTGTACATGTTCCCTATCTCTGTGTACCGTCTCTCTGTGTACCCTATTTCTGTGTACATGTTCCCTATCTCCGTGTACATGTTCCCTATCTCTGTGTACATGTCTCCTATCTCTGTGGACCATATCTCTGTGTACAAGTTCCCAATCTCTGTGGCCCCTATCTCTGTGTACATGTTCCCTATCTCTGTGTACCCTCTCTCTGTGTACATGTTCCCTATCTCTGTGTACCCTATCTCTGTGTACATGTTCCCTATCTCTGTGTACATCTTCCCTATCTCTGTGTTCCCTATCTCCGTGTACATGTTCCCTATCTCTGTGTGCATGTTCCCGATTTGTGTGTACCCTATCTCTGTGTACATGCTCCCTATCCCTGTGTACATGTTCCCTATCTCTGTGTTCCCTATCTCTGTGTGCATGTTACCTATCTCTGTGTACATGTATCCTATCTCTGTGGACCCTATCTCTGTATACATGTTCACTATCTCTGTGGCCCCTATCTTTGTGTACGTGTTCCCTATCTCTGTGTACATGTTCCCTATCTCTGTGTATCCTATCTCTGTGTACATGTTCCCTATCTCTGTGTACGCTATCTCTGTGTAAATGTTCCCTATCTCTGTGTACATCTTCCCTATCACTGTGTACATGTCCCCTCCCATTGTGTACATGTCCCCTCTCATTGTGTTCATGTCCCCTCTCATTGTGTACATGTTGCCTATCTCTGTGTTCCCTTTCTCGTGTACATGTTCCCTATCTCTGTGTACCCTATCTCTGTGTACATGTTCCCTATCTCTGTGTACATGTTCCCTATCTCTGTGTACCCTCTCTCTGTGTGCATGTTTCCTATCTCTGTGTGCATGTTCCCTCTCCCTGTGTACATGTTCCCTATCTCTGTGGACCCTATCTCTGTGTACATGTTTCCTATCTCTGTGGACCCTATCTCCGTGTATGTGTTCCCTATCTCTGTGTACCCACTCTCTGTGTGCATGTTCCCTATCTCTGTGAACCCTATCTCTGTGTACATGTTCCCTATCTCTGTGCAACCTATCTGTGTGCATGTTCCCTATCTGTGTACAAGTACCCTCTCTCTGTGTACATGTTCTCTATCTGTGTACATGTTCCCTATCTCTGATTACATGTTCCATATCTCTGTGTACATGTTCCCTATCTCTGAGTACATGTTCTCTATCTGAGTACATGTTCTCTTTCTCTGTGTACATGTTCCATCTCTCTTTGTACATGTTCCCTCTATCTGTGTACATGATCCCTATCTCTGTACATGTTCCCTCTCTCTGTGTGCATGCAACCTATCATTGTGTACATGTCCCCTCTCCTTGTGTATATGTTCCCTATCACTCTGTACATCTTCCCTATCTCTGTGTTCCCTATCTCCGTGTACATGTTCCCTATCTCTGTGTACCCTATCTCTGTGTGCATGTTTCCTATCTCTGTGTACATGTTCCCTCTCCCTGTGTACATGTTCCCTATCTCTGTGTACCCTCTCTGTGTGCATGTTCCCTATCTCTGTGTACCCTCGCTCTGTGTGCATGTTTCCTATCTCTGTGTACATGTTCCCTATCTCTGAGTACATGTTCCCTATCTCTGTGTATATGTTCCCTATCTCTGTGTGCATGTTCCCTATCTCTGTGTACCCTATCTCTGTGTACATGTTCCCTATCTCTGAGTACATGTTCCCTCTCTTTGTGTACATGTTCCCTCTCTCTGTGTACCTGTTCCCTATCTCTGTGTACCTGTTCCCTATCTCTGTGTACATGTTCCCTATCTCTGTGTACATATTCCCTATCTCTGTGTACATGTTCCCTATCTCTGTGTACATATTCCCTATCTCTGTGTACATATTCCCTATCTCTGAGTACATGTTCCCTATCTCTGTGTACATGTCCTCTATCTCTATATGCATGCACCCTATCACTGTGTACATGTCCCCTCTCATTGGGTACATGTTCCCTATCAATGTGTACATGTCCCCTTTCATTGTGTACATGTTCCCTATCACTGTGTACATCTTCCCTATCACTGTGTTCACTATCTCTGTGTGCATGTTTCCTATCTCTGTGTACATGTTCCCTAACTCTGTGTTCCCTATCTCTGTTTACATGTTCCCTATCTCTGTGTACCCGATCTCTGTGTACATATTCCCTCTCATTGTGTACATGTTCCCTAACTCTGTGTTCCCTATCTCTATGTACATGTTCCCTATCTCTGTGTTCCCTATCTCTGTGTACCCTCTCCCTGTGTGCATGTTTCCTATCTCTGTGTACATGTTCCCTATCTCTGCGTACATGTTCCCTCTCTCTGTGTACATGTTCCCTATCTCTGTGTACATGTTCCCTATCTCTGTGTACATGTTCCCTATCTCTGTGTACATGTTCCCTATCTCCGTGTACCCTATCTCTGTGTGCATGTTCCCTATCTCTGTGTACATGTTCCCTATCTCTGTGTACCCTATCTCTGTGTGCATGTTCTCTATCTCTGTGTACCCTACCTCTGTGTACATGTTCCCTATCTCTGTGTATCCTATCTCTGTGTGCATGTTCCCTATCTCTGTGTACATGTTCCCTATCTCTGTGTACCCTATCTCTGTGTACATGTTCCCTATCTCTGTGTACCCTCGCTCTGTGTGCATGTTTCCTATCCCTGTGTACATGTTCCCTCTCCCTGTGTACATGTTCCCTTTCTCTGTGTACCCTCTCTCTGCGTCCATGTTCCCTATCTCTGTGTACCCTCTCTCTGTTTACATGTTCCCTATCTCTGTGTACCCTATCTCTGTGTACATGTTCCCTATCACTGTGTACATATTCCCTCTCATTGTGTACATGTTCCCTTTCTCTGTGTACATGTTCCCTATCACTGTGTACATGTCCCCACTCATTGTGTACATGTTGCCTATCTCTGTCTTCCCTATCTCCGTGTAAATGTTCCCTATCTCTGTGTACATGTTCCCTATCTCTGTGTACCCGCTCTCTGTGTACATGTTCCCTATCTCTGTGGACCCCTTCCCTATCTCTGTGTACATGTTCCCTATCTCTGTGGACCCCTTCTCTATCTCTGTGTACATGTTCCCTATCTCTGTGTACATGTTCCCTATCTCTGTGTACATGTTCCCTATCTCTGTGTACATGATCGCTATCTCTGTGTACCCTCTCTGTGTGTGCATGTTCCCTATCTCTGTGGACCCTATCTCTATGTGCATGTTCCCTATCTCTGTGTACCCTATCTCTGTGTGCATGTTCCCTATCTCTGTGTACCCTATCTCTGTGTGCATGTTCCCTATCTCTGTGTACCGTATCTCTGTGTACATGTTCCCTATCTCTATGTACCCTATCTCTGTGTACATGTTCCCTATCTCTATGTACATGTTCCCTATCTCTGTGGGCCCTATCTCTGTGTGCATGTACCCTATCTCTGTGCAAATGTTCCCTATCTCTGTGTACATGTTCCCTATCTCTGTGTACATGTTCCCTATCTCTGTGTACCCGCTCTCTGTGTACACGTTCCCTATCACTGTGTACATGTTCCCTATCTCTGTGTTCCCTATCTCTGTGTACATGTTACCTATCTCTGTGTACCCTCTCTCTGTGTGCATGTTTCCTATCTCTGTGTACATGTTCCCTATCTCTGTGGACCCCTTCCCTATCTCTGTGTACATGTTCCCTATCTCTGTGTACGCTATCTCTGTGTACATGTTTCCTATCTCTGTGGACCCTGATATACCGATCAATTCAGTTCATGAAAAGCGACGAGTTAAGTTAGTAACTATAGGTTTTTATTGGCTAAATAACAGAGCCCACCCTCGTGGGTGATCGGATCCAACAAGGAGGAATACCAGCCAGTCGACCACGTTTATACCTGGGCAAGCAGGCGGAGTCATGTGCGGAGTCAGCTGTGGTCAGCCCAGGTATAACAGCGTGACAAGGGGTGACCTTGTGTAGTGATACAACAGTGTAAACAGTGATAACCATAGTGTACCGATAGTGAACGATAAAAGTGGTTTACCACAGACCGCTTCCCTATCTCTGTGTACATGTTCCCTATCTCTGTGAACCCTCTCTCTGTGTGCATGTTTCCTATCTCTGTGTACCCTATCTCTATCTACATGTACCCTATCTCTGTGTACCCTATCTCTGTGTACATGTTCACTATCTCTGTGTACCCAATCTCTGTGTACATGTTCCATATCTCTGTGGACCCCTTCCCTATCTCTGTGTACATGTTCCCTATCTCTGTGAACCCTCTCTCTGTGTGCATGTTTCCTATCTCTGTGTACCCTATCTCTATCTACATGTTCCCTATCTCTGTGTACCCTATCTCTGTGTACATGTTCCCTCTCCCTGTGTACATGTTCCCTATCTCTGTGCACATGTTCCCTCTCGCTGTGTACATGTTCCCTATCTCTGTGTACCCTCTCTCTGTGTACATGTTCCCTATCTCTGTGTACCCTCTCTCTGTGTACATGTTCCCTAACTCTGTGTTCCCTATCTCTGTTTACATGTTCCCTATCTCTGTGTTCCCTATCACTGTGTACATGTTCCCTATCTCTGTGTACCCTAACTCGGTGTAAATGTTCCCTATCTCTGTGTACCCTATCTCTGTGTACATGTTCCCTATCTCTGCGTACATGTTCCTTCTCTCTGAATACATGTTCCCTATCTCTGAGTACACGTTCCCTATCTCTGTGTACATGTTCCTATCTCTGTGTACATGTTCCCTCGCTCTGTGTACATGTTCCCTATCTCAGTGTACATGTTCCCTCGCTCTGTGTACATGTTCCCTATCTCAGTGTACATGTTCCCTCTCTCTGTGTACATGTTCCCTCTCTCTGTGTACATGTTCCCTCTCTCTGTGTACATTTTCCCTATCTCTATGTACATGTTCCCTATCTCTGTGTACCCTATCTCTGTGTGCATGTTCTCTATCTCTGTGTACCCTACCTCTGTGTACATGTTCCCTATCTCTGTGTATCCTATCTCTGTGTGCATGTTCCCTATCTCTGTGTACATGTTCCCTATCTCTGTGTACCCTATCTCTGTGTATATATTCCCTATCTCTGTGGACCCTTTCTCTGTGTACATGTTCCCTATCTCTGTGTACCCTCTCCCTGTGTACATGTTCCCTATCTCTGTGTACCCTCTCTGTGTACATGTTCCCTTTCTCTGTGTACCCTCTCTCTGTGTACATGTTCCCTATCTCTGTGTACCCTCTCTCTGTGTACATGTTCCCTATCTCTGTGTACCCTCTCTCTGTTTACATGTTCCCTATCTCTGTGTACATGTTCCCTATCACTGTGTACATAGAGTCATAGAGTCATAGAGTAATACAGCACGGATAGAGGCCCTGCGGCCCATCGTGTCCGCGCCGGCCATCAAGCCCTGTCTAATCTAATCCCATATTCCCGCATTTGGCCCGTAGCCTTGTATGCTATGGCATTTCAAGTGCACATCCAAATGCTTCTTAAATGTTGTGAGAGTTTCTGCCTCCACAACCCTTTCAGGCAGAGAGTTCCAGACTCCAACCACCCTCTGGGTGAAAAAGTTCTTTCTCAAATCCCCTCTAAACCTCCCGCCCTTTACCTTGAATCTATGCCCCCTAGTTATTGACCCCTCTACTAAGGGAAAAAGCTCCTCAGCATCCATCCTATCTATGCCCCTCATAATTTTGTACACCTCAATCATGTCCCCCCTCAGCCTCCTCAGCTCCAAGGAAAACAAACCCAACCTGCCCAGTCTCTCTTCATAGCTGAAGCGCTCCAGCCCTGGTAACATCCTGGTGAACCTCCTCTGCACCCTCTCTAACGCGATCACATCCTTCCTGTAGTGTGGCGACCAGAACTGCACACAATATTCCAGCTGTGGCCTAACCAGTGTTTTATACAGCTCCATCATAACCTCCTTGCTCTTATATTCAATGCCTCGGCTAATGAAGGCAAGTATCCCATATGCCTTTTTTACCACCCTATCCACCTGTTCCGCCGCCTTCAGGGATCTGTGTATTTGCACACCCAGATCCCTCTGACCCTCCGTCTTGCCTAGGGTCTTCCCATTCATTGTGTATTCCTTTGCCTTGTTAGTCCCCCCAAAGTGCATCACCTCGCACTTTTCCGGGTTAAATTCCATTTGCCACTGTTCCGCCCATCTGACCAACCCATCTATATCGTCCTGCAGACTAAGGCTACCCTCCTCGCTATTTACCACCCTACCAATTTTTGTATCATCTGCGAACTTACTGATCATACCCTTTGCATTCATATCCAAGTCATTAATGTAGACCACAAACAGCAAGGGACCCAGCACCGATCCCTGTGGTACCCCACTGGCCACAGGCTTCCAGTCACAAAAACAACCTTCGACCATCACCCTCTGCCTTCTGCCACTAAGCCAGTTTTGTATCCAATGTGCCAAGGCACCCTGGATTCCATGGGCTCTTACCTTCTTGACCAGTCTCCTGTGCGGGACTTTATCGAAGGCCTTACTGAAATCCATGTATACCACATCCACTGCGTTACCCTCATCCACACACCTAGTCACCCCCTCAAAAAATTCAATCAAATTAGTCAGACATGATCTTCCCTTGACAAAGCCATGTTGACTATCCCTGATTAATCCTTGCCTCTCCAAGTGGAGACAAATTTTGTCCCTCAGGATTTTTTCCAATAATTTTCCTACCACTGATGTTAGGCTCACTGGCCTGTAGTTCCCTGGTTTTTCCCTACTACCCTTCTTGAATAATGGTACTACATTAGCGGTTCTCCAGTCCTCTGGCACATCCCCTGTGGCCAGAGAGGTCCTGAATATATGTGTTAGTGCCCCCGCAATCTCCTCCTTTGCCTCACACAGCAGCCTGGGATACATTTCATCCGGGCCTGGGGATTTATCCATTTTTAGGCCAGCTAAAACCGCCAATACCTCCTCCCTCTCGATGTTAATATGTTCGAGCATATCACAGTCCCCCCGCCCTATTTCTATGTCTACATCGTCCTTCTCCATAGTGAAAACAGATGCAAAAAATTCATTTAGAACCCCTCCTACATCTTCCAGCTCCACACACAGATTGCCACTTTTGTCCCTAATGGGCCCTATTTTTTCCCTAGTTATCCTCTTACCCTTAATATACTTATAAAACATCTTCGGATTTTCCTTTATTTTGCTTGCCAGTGTTATTTCATGGCCCCTCCTTGATCTCCTAATTTCTTTTTTAAGTATCCCCCTGCACTTTTTGTACTCCTCTAAGGCTTCCTCCGTCTTTAGCCTTTTGTATCTACCAAAAGCCCTCCTTTTTTTCCTAATCCATTCTCGTATATCCCCTGACATCCAAGGTTCCCTGTGGTTTTTGGAACCACCCTTGACCTTTACGGGAACATGTTGCCATTGTATGATCTCAATCTCCCTTCTGAAAGCCTCCCATTGCTCCGATGCGGATTTTCCTACAAGTAGCTGATCCCAGTCCATTTTGGCAAGATCCTGCCTTATCCTATTAAAATCGGCCTTCCCCCAATTTAGAACCTTTATTTCCGGCCCATCCCTGTCCTTTTCCATGGCCACCTTAAATCTTACCATATTATGGTCACTATCACCAAAGTGCTCACCTACTAGCACTTTTTCCACTTGGCCGGCCACATTCCCTAGAATTAGGTCCAGTACCGCCCCCTCTCTTGTAGGACTTTCTACATGCTGGCTCAAAAAGCTCTCCTGGATGCACTTTAAGAATTCTACACCCTCTGAGCCTTTCACACTCTGACTATCCCAGTTAATATTGGGGAAGTTGAAATCCCCCATTATTATTACCCTATTATTTGCACATTTCTCTGAGATTTGCCTACATATCTGTTCCTCTATCTCCCCCTGACTGTTTGGAGGCCTATAGTACACTCCCAGCAAAGTGCTTGCCCCCTTTTTGTTTTTAAGCTCCACCCATATGGCCTCATTGGAGGACCCTGCTAATATATCATCCCTCCTTACTGCAGTAATTGACTCCTTAATTAATATTGCGACACCCCCTCCTCTTATACCTCCCCCTCTGTCTCGCCTGAAGATTCTGTACCCCGGAATATTGAGCTGCCAGTCTTGCCCTTCCCTCAACCATGTCTCCGTGATAGCAACAATATCATACTCCCATGTGTTTATCAACACCTTCAGTTCATCCACCTTATTTGCAAGACTCCTTGCATTAAAATAGATGCCATCCAGCCTTGCCCTTATATATTTGCCCTGTCTACCAAGCTGACTTGTTTTTTTCTCTATAATTGGCAGCACATCCCCCCCTATTTCAGCTCCCCTCTGTATCCCATCCCCCTGCCAAGTTAGTTTAAACCCCCCCCAACAGTGCTAGCAAACCTCCCCGCAAGGATATTTGTCCCGCTCTGGTTCAGGTGCAACCCGTCCGACTTGTACAAGTCCCACCTTTCCCAGAAGCAGGCCCAGTGATCCAGGAAAGTAAAACCCTCCCCCCTACACCAACTCTTTAGCCACGCATTCATCTGCTCTATCCTCCCATTCCTATACTTACTAGCACGTGGCACATATTCCCTCTCATTGTGTACATGTTCCCTTTCTCTGTGTACATGTTCCCTATCACTGTGTACATGTCCCCACTCATTGTGTACATGTTGCCTATCTCTGTGTTCCCTATCTCTGTGTAAATGTTCCCTATCTCTGTGTACATGTTCCCTATCTCTGTGTGCCCGCTCTCTGTGTACATGTTCCCTATCTCTGTGGACCCCTTCCCTATCTCTGTGTACATGTTCCCTATCTCTGTGGACCCCTTCTCTATCTCTGTGTACATGTTCCCTATCTCTGTGTTCATGTTCCCTATCTCTGTGTACATGTTCCCTATCTCTGTGTACATGTTCCCTATCTCTGTGTACATGTTCCCTATCTCTGTGTACATGTTCCCTATCTCTGTGGACCCTATCTCTGTGTACATGTTCGCTATCTCTGTGTACCCTATCTCTGTGTGCATGTTCCCTATCTCTGTGTACATGTTCCCTATCTCTGTGTACCCTCTCTCTGTGTGCATGTTCCCTATCTCTATGTACCCTATCTCTGTGTGCATGCTCCCTATCTCTGTGTACCCTATCTCTGTGTGCATGTTCCCTATCTCTGTGTACCCTATCTCTGTGTGCATGTTCCCTATCTCTGTGTACCGTATCTCTGTGTACATGTTCCCTATCTCTATGTACCCTATCTCTGTGTACATGTTCCCTATCTCTATGTACATGTTCCCTACCTCTGTGGACCCTATCTCTGTGTGCATGTTCCCTATCTCTGTGGACCCTATCTCTGTGCAAATGTTCCCTATCTCTGTGTACATGTTCCCTATCTCTGTGGACCCGCTCTCTGTGTACACGTTCCCTATCACTGTGTACATGTCCCCTCTCATTGTGTACATGTTCCTTATCACTGTGTACATGTTCCCTATCTCTGTGTTCCCTATCTCAGTGTACTTGTTCCCTCTTTGTGTGCATGTTTCCGATCTCTGTGTACATGTTCCCTATCTCTGTGTACATGTTCCCTATCTCTGTGTACCCTCTCTCTGTGTACATGTTTCCTATCTCTGTGTACATGTTCCCTCTCTCTGTGTACATGTTCCCTATCTCTGTGGACCCCTTCCCTATCTCTGTGTACATGTTCCCTATCTCTGTGTACCCTCTCTCTGTGTACATGTTTCCTATCTCTGTGTACATGTTCCCTCTCTCTGTGTACATGTTCCCTATCTCTGTGGACCCCTTCCCTATCTCTGTGTACATGTTTCCTATCTCTGTGGACCCTGATATACCTATCAATTCAGTTCATGAAAAGCGACAAGTTAAGTTAGTAACTATAGGTTTTTATTGGCTAAATAACAGAGCCCACCCTCGTGGGTGATCGGATCCAACAAGGAGGAATACCAACCAGTCGACCACCTTTATACCTGGGCAAGCAGGCGGAGTCATGTGCGGAGTCAGCTGTGGTCAGCCCAGGTATAACAGCGTGACAAGGGGTGACCTTGTGTAGTGATACAACAGTGTAAACAGTGATAACCATAGTGTAACGATAGTGAATGATAAAAGTGGTTTACCACAGACCCCTTCCCTATCTCTGTGTACATGTTCCCTATCTCTGTGTACCCTCTCTCTGTGTACATGTTCCCTATCTCTGTGGAACCTATCTCTGTGTACATGTTCCCTTTCTCTGTGTACCCTCTCTCTGTGTGTATGTTCCCTATCTCTGTGGACCCCTTCCCTATCTCTGTGTACATGTTCCCTATCTCTGTGTACCCTATCTCTGTGTACATGTTCCCTATCTCTGTGTACCCTATCTCTGTGTACATGTTCCCTATCTCTGTGTTCCATATCACTGTGTACATGTTCCCTATCTCTGTGTACATGTTCCCTCTCCCTGTGTACATGTTCCCTATCCCTGTGTACATGTTGCCTATCTCTGTGTTCCCTATCTCTGTGTACATGTTCCCTATCTCTGTTCCCTATCTCTGTGTACATGTTCCCTATCTCTGTGGACGCAATGTCTGTGTACATGTTCCCTATCTCTGTGGACCCCTTCCCTATCTCTGTGTACTCGTTCCCTATCACTGTGTACATGTCCCCTCTCATTGTGTACATGTTTCCTATCTCTGTGTACATGTTCCCTATCTCTGTGTACCCTCTCTGTGTGCATGTTTCCTATCTCTGTGTACATGTTCCCTCTCTCTGTGTACCCTCTCTCTGTGTACATGTTCCCTATCTCTGTGTACCCTCTCACTGTGTGCATGTTCCCTATCTCTGTGTACCCTCTTTCTCTGTGCATGTTCCCTATCTCTGTGTACATGTTCCCTATCTCTGTGTACCCTATCTCTGTGTACATGTTCCCTATCTCTCTGTACCCTCTCACTGTGTGCATGTTCCCTATCTCTGTGTACCCTCTTTCTCTGTGCATGTTTCCTATCTCTGTGTACATGTTCCCTATCTCTGTGTACCCTCACTCTGTGTGCATGTTCCCTATCTCTGTGTACCCTCACTCTGTGTACATGTTCCCTATCTCTGTGTACCCTATCTCTATCTACATGTACCCTATCTCTGTGTACCCTATCTCTGTGTACGTGTTCACTATCTCTGTGTACCCTATCTCTGTGTACATGTTCCATATCTCTGTGGACCCCTTCCCTATCTCTGTGTACATGTTCCCTATCTCTGTGTATCCTATCTCTGTGTACATGTTCCCTATCTCTGTGTACCCTATCTCTGTGTACATGTTCCCTATCTCTGCGTACATGTTCCTTCTCTCTGAATACATGTTCCCTATCTCTGAGTACACGTTCCCTATCTCTGTGTACACGTTCCCTATCTCTGAGTACACGTTCCCTATCTCTGTGTACATGTTCCTATCTCTGTGTACATGTTCGCTATCTCTGTGTACATGTTCCCTCGCTCTGTGTACATGTTCCCTCTCTCTGTGTACATGTTCCCTCTCTCTGTGTACATGTTCCCTCTCTCTGTGTACATGTTCCCTATCTCTGTGAACATGTTCCCTATCACGGTGTACATGTCCCCTCTCATTGTGCACATGTTCCCTATCAATGTGTACATGTTCCCTCTCTCTGTGTACATGTTCCCTCTCTCTGTGTACATGTTCCCTCTCTCTGTGTACATGTTCCCTATCACTGTTTACATCTTCCCTATCTGTGTTCACTATCTCTGTGTACATGTTCCCTATCTCTGTGTACATGTACCCTATCTCTCTGTACATGTTCCCTATCTCTGTGTATCCTATCTCTGTGTACATGTTCCCTATCTCTGTGTACATGTTCCCTATCTCTGTGTACCCTATCTCTGTGTGCATGTTCTCTATCTCTGTGTACCCTATCTCTGTGTACATTCTCCCTATCTCTGTGTATCCTATCTCTATGTATATGTTCCCTATCTCTGTGGACCCAAACTCCGTGTATGTGTTCCCTATCTCTGTGTACCCTATCTCTGTGTGCATGTTCCCTATCTCTGTGTACATGTTCCCTATCTCTGTGTGCCCTATCTCTGTGTACATGTTCCCTATCTCTGTGGACCCTACCTCTGTGCAAATGTTCCCTATCTCTGTGTACATGTTCCCTATCTCTGTGTTCCCTATCTCTGTGTACATGTTCCCTATCTGTGTTCCCTATCTCTGTGTACATGTTCCCTATCTCTGTGTACCCTCTCTCTGTGTACATGTTCCCTATCTCTGTGTACCCTATCTCTGTGTACACGTTCCCTATCACTGTGTACATGTCCCCTCTCATGGTGTACATGTTCCCTAACGCTGTGTACATGTTCCCTCTCTCTGTGTGCATGTTTCCTATCTCTGTGTACATGTTCCCTCTCTCTGTGTACATGTTCCCTATCTCTGTGTACCCTCTCTCTGTGTACATGTTCCCTATCTCTGTGTACATGTTCCCTATCTCTGTTCCCTATCTCTGTGTACATGTTCCCTATCTCTGTGGACGCAATGTCTGTGTACATGTTCCCTATCTCTGTGGACCCCTTCCCTATCTCTGTGTACATGTTCCCTATCTCTGTGGACCCTAACTCTGTGTACATGTTCCCTATCTCTGTGTACCCTATCTCTGTGTACTCGTTCCCTATCACTGTGTACATGTCCCCTCTCATTGTGTACATGTTTCCTATCTCTGTGTACATGTTCCCTATCTCTGTGTACATGTTCCCTATCTCTGTGTACCCTCTCTCTGTGTACCCTCTCACTGTGTGCATGTTCCCTATCTCTGTGTACCCTCTTTCTCTGTGCATGTTCCCTATCTCTGTGTACATGTTCCCTATCTCTGTGTACCCTATCTCTGTGTGCATGTTTCCTATCTCTGTGTACATGTTCCCTATCTCTGTGTGCATGTTCCCTATCTCTGTGTACATGTTCCCTATCTCTGTGTACCCTCTCTCTGTGTGCATGTTTCCTATCTCTGTGTACCCACTCTCTGTGTACATGTTCCCTATCTCTGTGTACCCTATCTCTGTGTACATGTTCCCTATCTCTGTGTACCCTCTCTCTGTGTGCATGTTTCCTATCTCTGTGTACATGTTCCCTATCTCTGTGTACCCTATCTCTGTGTACATGTTCCCTATCTCTGTGCACCCTCTCTCTGTGTACCCTATCTCTGTGTACATGTTCCCTATCTCTGTGTACCCTATCTCTGTGTACAAGTTTCCTATCTCTGTGTACCCTCTCTCTGTGTACATGTTCCCTATCTCTGTGGACCCTCTCTCTGTGCATGTTCCCTATCTCTGTGTACCCCCTTTGTCTGTGCATGTTCCCTTTCTCTGTGTACATATTCCCTATCTCTGTGTACATGTTCCCTATCTCTCTGTACCCACTCTCTGTGTACATGTTCCCTTTCTCTGTGCACCCTATCTCTTTGTACATGTTCCCTATCTCTGTGTACATGTTCCCTATCCCTGTGTACCCTATCTCTGTGTACATGTTCCCTATCTCTGTGTACCCTATCTCTGTGTACATGTTCCCTATCTCTCTGTTCCCTATCTCTGTGTACATGTTCCCTATCTCTGTGTACATGTTCCCTATCTCTGTGTACATGTTCCCTATTTCTGTGTACATGTTCCCTATCTCTGTGTACATGTTCCCTATCTCTGTGTGCATGTTCCCTATCTCTGTGGACCCTATCACTGTGTACCCTATCACTGTGTACATGTTCCCTATCTCTGTGTACCCTATCTGTGTACATGTTCCCTATCTCTGTGTACCCTATCTCTGTGTACATGTTCCCTATCTCTGTGTACCCTATCTCTGTGTACATGTTCCCTATCTCTGTGTACCCTCTCTCTGTGTACATGTTCCCTATCTCGGTGTTCCCTATCTCTGTGTACATGTTCCCTATCTCTGTGTACCTGTTCCCTATCTCTGTGGACCCCTTCCCTATCTCTGTACATAGCTGTAACTATGTCAGTCCAGCCATTACTTGTCCCTGGGTTTCGCTTTTGCCGACCCGCCCTTTCTCACTCTCCCGATTCACAAACTGTTCAGCGGTCTTTTACCCGGAGACCGATGACTCGTTGGGGACGAATATTGCGATTGGGTGAGTGGGCGGAGCGAAGCGCGGCTCGTCTTTTTATGATTGGTGATCGGCCGCTTGTTTGTTGCAGTTTAATCGGGAACCCAGGAAATTAAGAGCAGAGAGTCAGAGAGAAGCGACTGGACCGGAGCCTGAAAACCCGGAGAGATCCTGACCCTGAACCCGAACAGACCCTGAGAACCCGAACCCGGAGTGAGCCTGAGAACCCGGAGTGAGCTTGAGAATCCGAACCCGAACCATCATGCTGAAGATCGTGGCCCTGGCCTCGGTCCTGACCCTCTGCCTGGCGAGTAAGTGACCTTAGTGTTTGGGTGCTCCGGGTCCCGGGGTGAGTGCGGCGCCCCCTGAGCAGAGTTTAGAAAAGAATTTAAAACCCAGATAGGACCATCGCCACTGTGCCCTCTCCCTGAAAGAGCTCTCCCCTTAGTCTCATTACCATCGCCACTGTGCCCTCTCCCCGAAAGAGCTTTCCCTTTATTCCCATTCCCAATCGCCACTGTGCCCTCTCCCTGAAAGAGCTCTCCCCTTGGTCCCATTCCCCATCGCCACTGTGCCCTCTCCCCGAAAGAGCTCTCCCTTTGGTCTCATTCCTTGACAAAGTGCCAGTAGACTGAGCCTTGACACGGTGTAGGGAGCAGTGAATGACAGTCACCACGTTTATAGTTAACAGGAATGGTGGAGGAACCCATTACTTGCTGAAGGGGGAGCACTGTGGAGGGCAGATATTTAGACAGTGCTTAGAGGGTCTTTATTGCTTCTCCCCAGATAATGTTCTGTTGAATTTATGAAGCCCCACCCCCAGGACAGATTCTTCTGCCTGCTGAGCCTAGCGATGGTGTAAGTGTGTTTGTGAAGTTGATGTGTGAGTTTGATACAAACAGTGAACAGGAAAGCCATTGCCAAGGGGTTGGGTTTGTGCTGTTGCCGCAGTGTGACCAGAGGTCTCCCATGAGAACTGCACACTTAATTCACCCGAACATTTCATCATCTTCAAACACCCCTTCAGCTTGCTCCAGACATCAGTTCAGCCTTTTAATTTCATCTTTCTTCTCGCACTGTTTACTTTGTTTCCAGTATCCTGTACATCTTGCCACTGTTACTCCACTTACACACTTCTCTGCTTTTTCACCAATCTTTCTCTCTTCTACTTTTGTTTCTGCTCTTTATTTATATTTTTGTTTGGTTAAGTGTCTGTTGTCTCTCTTATTGGGGCTGAGAGATCTCCAGTCAGTGTATGGATTTCTCCCAGAGACTGGGACTGAGAGACACCAGTCATTGTACGATATCTCTGAGAGTAGGTCTGAGAGACCCTAGTCAGTGAATGGATATCTCCCAGAGACTGGGTCTGAGAGCCCAGTCAGTGTACGGATATCTCGGAGACTGGGACTGAGACCCCAGTCAGTGTACGGATATCTCGGAGACTGGGACTGAGACCCCAGTCAGTGTACGGATATCTCCCAGAGAGTGGGACTGAGACCCCAGTCAGTGTACGGATATCTCCCAGAGAGTGGGACTGAGACCCCAGTCAGTGTACGGATATCTCCCAGAGAGTGGGACTGAGACCCCAGTCAGTGTACGGATATCTCCCAGAGAGTGGGACTGAGACCCCGGTCAGTATACGGATATCTCCCAGAGAGTGGGACCGAGACCCCAGTCAGTGTACAGATATCTCCCAAAGAATAGGTCTGAGACCCCAGTCAGTGTACGGATATCTCCCAGAGACTGGGTCTGAGACCCCGGTCAGTGTACAGATATCTCCCAGAGACTGGGTCTGAGACCCCAGTCAGTATACAGATATCTCCCAGAGAGTGGGCCTGAGACCCCAGTCAGTGTACAGATATCTCCCAGAGACTGGGTCTGAGACCCCAGTCAGTATACAGATATCTCCCAGAGAGTGGGTCTGAGACCCCAGTCAGTGTACGGATATCTCCCAGAGACTGGGTCTGAGACCCCAGTCAGTATACAGATAACTCCCAGAGACTGGGTCTGAGACCCCGGTCAGTGTACGGATATCTCCCAGAGACTGGGTCTGAGACCCCAGTCAGTATACAGATATCTCCCAGAGAGTGGGCCTGAGACCCCAGTCAGTGTACAGATATCTCCCAGAGAATAGGTCTGAGACCCCAGTCAGTGTACAGATAACTCCCAGAGAGTGGGTCTGAGACCCCAGTCAGTGTACAGATATCTCCCAGAGAGTGGGTCTGAGACCCCAGTCAGTATACAGATATCTCCCAGAGACTGGGTCTGAGACCCCAGTTACTGTACGGATATCTCCCAGAGACTGGGTCTGAGACCCCAGTCAGTGTACAGATATCTCCCAGAGAATCGGTCTGAGACCCCAGTCAGTGTACAGAAAACTCCCAGAGAGTGGGTCTGAGACCCCGGTCAGTGTACAGATATCTCCCAGAGACTGGGTCTGAGACCCCAGTTACTGTACGGATATCTCCCAGAGACTGGGTCTGAGACCCCAGTCAGTGTACAGATATCTCCCAGAGAATCGGTCTGAGACCCCAGTCAGTGTACAGATATCTCCCAGAGAATCGGTCTGAGACCCCAGTCAGTGTACAGAAAACTCCCAGAGAGTGGGTCTGAGACCCCAGTCAGTGTACGGATATCTCCCAGAGACTGGGTCTGAGACCCCGGTCAGTGTACGGATATCTCCCAGAGAGTGGGACTGAGACCCCAGTCAGTATACAGATATCTCCCAGAGACTGGGTCTGATACCCTGGTCAGTGTACGGATATCTCCCAGAGACTGGGTCTGAGACCCCAGTCAGTGTACGGATATCTCCCAGAGACTGGGTCTGAGACCCCGGTCAGTGTACGGATATCTCCCAGAGAGTGGGTCTGAGACCCCAGTTAGTGTACGGATATCTCCCAGAGACTGGGACTGAGACCCCAGTTAGTGTACGGATATCTCCCAGAGACTGGGTGTGAGACCCCAGTCAGTGTACGGGTAACTCCCAGAGAGTGGGTCTGAGACCCCAGTCAGTGTACAGATATCTCCCAGAGAATAGGTCTGAGACCCCAGTCAGTGTACAGATATCTCCCAGAGAGTGGGTCTGAGACCCCAGTCAGTGTACGGATATCTCCCAGAGACTTGGACTGAGACCCCAGTCAGTGTACGGATATCTCCCAGAGAATAGGTCTGAGACCCCAGTCAGTGTACAGATATCTCCCAGAGAGTGGGTCTGAGACCCCAGTCAGTGTACAGATATCTCCCAGAGAGTGGGTCTGAGACCCCAGTCAGTATACAGATATCTCCCAGAGAGTGGGTCTGAGACCCCAGTCAGTATACAGATATCTCCCAGAGAGTGGGTCTGAGACCCCAGTCAGTGTACAGATATCTCCCAGAGAGTGGGTCTGAGACCCCAGTTAGTGTACGGATATCTCCCAGAGAGTGGGTCTGAGACCCCAGTCAGTATACGGATATCTCCCATAGACTGAGTCTGAGACCCCAGTCAGTATACAGATATCTCCCAGAGACTGGGACTGAGACCCCAGTCAGTGTACGGATAGCTCCCAGAAAATAGGTCTGAGACCCCAGTCAGTGCACAGATAACTCCCAGAGACTGGGTCTGAGACCCCGGTCAGTGTACGGATATCTCCCAGAGACTTGGACTGAGACCCCAGTCAGTGTACAGATATCTCCCAGAGACTGGGTCTGAGACCCCGGTCAGTGTACGGATATCTCCCAGAGACTGGGTCTGAGACCCCAGTCAGTGTACAGATATCTCCCAGAGAGTGGGTCTGAGACCCCGGTCAGTGTACGGATATCTCCCAGAGAGTGGGTCTGAGACCCCAGTCAGTGTACAGATATCTCCCAGAGAGTGGGTCTGAGACCCCAGTCAGTGTACGGATATCTCCCAAAGAATAGGTCTGAGACCCCAGTCAGTGTACAGATATCTCCCAGAGACTGGGTCTGAGACCCCAGTCAGTGTACAGATATCTCCCAGAAAATAGGTCTGAGACCCCAGTCAGTGTACGGATATCTCCCAGAGACTGGGACTGAGACCCCGGTCAGTGTACAGATATCTCCCAAAGAATAGGTCTGAGACCCCAGTCAGTGTACGGATATCTCCCAAAGAATAGGTCTGAGACCCCAGTTAGTGTACGGATAGCTCCCAGAGACTGGGTCTGAGACCCCAGTCAGTGTACAGATATCTCCCAGAGAGTGGGTCTGAGACCCCAGTCAGTGTACAGATATCTCCCAGAGACTGGGTCTGAGACCCCGGTCAGTATACAGATATCTCCCAGAGACTGGGTCTGAGACCCCGGTCAGTATACGGATATCTCCCAGAGAGTGGGTCTGAGACCCCGGTCAGTGTACAGATATCTCCCAGAGAGTGGGTCTGAGACCCCGGTCAGTGTACAGATATCTCCCAGAGAGTGGGTCTGAGACCCCAGTTAGTGTACAGATATCTCCCAGAGACTGGGTCTGAGACCCCGGTCAGTATACGGATATCTCCCAGAGACTGGGTCTGAGACCCCGGTCAGTGTACAGATATCTCCCAGAGACTGGGTCTGAGACCCCAGTTCGTGTACGGATATCTCCCAGAGAGTGGGTCTGAGACCCCGGTCAGTATACGGATATCTCCCAGAGACTGGGTCTGAGACCCCGGTCAGTATACAGATATCTCCCAGAGACTGGGTCTGAGACCCCAGTCAGTGTACGGATATCTCCCAGAGACTGGGTCTGAGACCCCAGTCAGTATACGGATATCTCC
The DNA here is from genome assembly GCF_052327205.1 of Somniosus microcephalus. Taxonomy (NCBI): domain Eukaryota; kingdom Metazoa; phylum Chordata; class Chondrichthyes; order Squaliformes; family Somniosidae; genus Somniosus; species Somniosus microcephalus. Next base: position 81,021,924 of record NW_028225179.1, on the reverse strand, counting down.
CAGAGAGTGGGTCTGAGACCCCGGTCAGTATACGGATATCTCCCAGAGACTGGGTCTGAGACCCCGGTCAGTATACAGATATCTCCCAGAGACTGGGTCTGAGACCCTGGTCAGTGTACGGATATCTCCCAGAGACTGGTTCTGAGACCCCAGTCAGTATACAGATATCTCCCAGAGAGTGGGTCTGAGACCCCAGTCAGTATACAGATATCTCCCAGAGACTGGGTCTGAGACCCCGGTCAGTGTACAGATATCTCCCAGAGACTGGGACTGAGACCCCAGTCAGTGTACAGATATCTCCCAGAGACTGGGTCTGAGACCCCGGTCAGTGTACGGATATCTCCCAGAGACTGGGTCTGAGACCCCAGTCAGTGTACAGATATCTCCCAGAGACTGGGTCTGAGACCCCAGTCAGTGTACAGATATCTCCCAGAGAGTGGGACTGAGACCCCAGTCAGTGTACAGATATCTCCCAGAGACTGGGTCTGAGACCCCAGTCAGTATACAGATATCTCCCAGAGACTGGGTCTGAGACCCCAGTCAGTGTACGGATATCTCCCAGAGAGTGGGACTGAGACCCCAGTCAGTGTACAGATATCTCCCAGAGACTGGGTCTGAGACCCCAGTCAGTGTACGGATATCTCCCAGAGAGTGGGACTGAGACCCCAGTCAGTGTACAGATATCTCCCAGAGAGTGGGTCTGAGACCCCGGTCAGTGTACGGATATCTCCCAGAGAGTGGGTCTGAGACCCCGGTCAGTGTACGGATATCTCCCAGAGAGTGGGACTGAGACCCCAGTCAGTGTACGGATATCTCCCAGAGACTGGGTCTGAGACCCCGGTCAGTGTACGGATATCTCCCAGAGACTGGGAATGAGACCCCAGTTAGTGTACGGATATCTCCCAGAGACTGGGAATGAGACCCCAGTTAGTGTACAGATATCTCCCAGAGAGTGGGTCTGAGACCCCGGTTAGTGTACGGATATCTCCCAAAGAATAGGTCTGAGACCCCAGTTACTGTACGGATATCTCCCAGAGAGTGGGTCTGAGACCCCAGTCAGTGTACGGATATCTCCCAAAGAATAGGTCTGAGACCCCAGTTACTGTACGGATATCTCCCAGAGACTGGGTGTGAGACCCCAGTCAGTGTACGGATATCTCCCAGAGAATAGGTCTGAGACCCCAGTTACTGTACAGATATCTCCCAGAGAGTGGGACTGAGACCCCGGTCAGTGTACGGATATCTCCCAGAGACTGGGACTGAGACCCCGGTCAGTGTACAGATATCTCCCAGAGAGTGGGTCTGAGACCCCAGTCAGTGCACAGATATCTCCCAGAGACTTGGACTGAGACCCCAGTCAGTGTACAGATATCTCCCAGAGAGTGGGTCTGAGACCCCAGTCAGTGCACAGATATCTCCCAGAGACTTGGACTGAGACCCCAGTCAGTGTACAGATATCTCCCAGAGAGTGGGTCTGAGACCCCAGTCAGTGTACAGATATCTCCCAGAGAGTGGGTCTGAGACCCCAGTCAGTGTACGGATAGCTCCCAGAGACTGGGTCTGAGACCCCGGTCAGTGTACAGATATCTCCCAGAGAGTGGGTCTGAGACCCCAGTCAGTGTACGGATATCTCCCAGAGAGTGGGTCTGAGACCCCAGTCAGTGTACGGATAGCTCCCAGAGACTGGGTCTGAGACCCCGGTCAGTGTACGGATATCTCCCAGAGAGTGGGTCTGAGACCCCAGTCAGTATACGGATATCTCCCAGAGACTGGGTCTGAGACCCCGGTCAGTATACGGATAGCTCCCAGAGACTGGGTCTGAGACCCCAGTCAGTGTACGGATATCTCCCAGAGACTGGGTCTGAGACCCCAGTTCGTGTACGGATAGCTCCCAGAAAATAGGTCTGAGACCCCAGTCAGTGTACAGCTATCTCCCAGAGAGTGGGACTGAGACCCCAGTCAGTGTACAGATATCTCCCAGAGAGTGGGCCTGAGACCCCAGTGAGTGTACAGATATCTCCCAGAGATTAGGTCTGAGACCCCAGTCAGTGTACGGATATCTCCCAGAGACTGGGTCTGAGACCCCAGTCAGTGTACAGATATCTCCCAGAGAGTGGGTCTGAGACCCCGGTCAGTGTACAGATATCTCCCAGAGACTGGGTCTGAGACCCCGGTCAGTGTACGGATATCTCCCAGAGACTGGGACTGAGACCCCAGTCAGTGTACGGATATCTCCCAGAGAGTGGGTCTGAGACCCCAGTCAGTGTACGGATATCTCCCAGAGAATAGGTCTGAGACCCCAGTCAGTGTACGGATAGCTCCCAGAGACTGGGACTGAGACCCCAGTCAGTGTACAGATATCTCCCAGAGAATAGGTCTGAGACCCCAGTCAGTGTACAGATATCTCCCAGAGAGTGGGTCTGAGACCCCAGTCAGTGTACAGATATCTCCCAGAGACTGGGACTGAGACCCCAGTTAGTGTACAGGTATCTCCCAGAGACTGGGTCTGAGACCCTGGTCAGTATACGGATATCTCCCAGAGACTGGGTCTGAGACCCCGGTCAGTGTACGGATATCTCCCAGAGAGTGGGTCTGAGAGCCCGGTCAGTATACGGATATCTCCCAGAGACTGGGTCTGAGACCCCGGTCAGTGTACAGATATCTCCCAGAGAGTGGGTCTGAGACCCCAGTCAGTGTACAGATATCTCCCAGAGAGTGGGTCTGAGACCCCAGTTAGTGTACGGATAGCTCCCAGAGACTGGGTCTGAGACCCCGGTCAGTGTACGGATATCTCCCAGAGACTGGGTCTTGAGACCCCAGTTCGTGTACGGATAGCTCCCAGAAAATAGGTCTGAGACCCCAGTCAGTGTACAGCTATCTCCCAGAGAGTGGGTCTGAGACCCCAGTCAGTGTACGGATATCTCCCAGAGAGTGGGACTGAGACCCCAGTCAGTGTACAGATATCTCCCAGAGAGTGGGTCTGAGACCCCAGTCAGTGTACAGCTATCTCCCAGAGAGTGGGTCTGAGACCCCAGTCAGTGTACGGATATCTCCCAGAGAGTGGGACTGAGACCCCAGTCAGTGTACAGATATCTCCCAGAGAGTGGGCCTGAGATCCCAGTCAGTGCACAGATATCTCCCAGAGAGTGGGTCTGAGACCCCAGTCAGTGTACAGATAACTCCCAGAGAGTGGGCCTGAGATCCCAGTCAGTGCACAGATATCTCCCAGAGAGTGGGTCTGAGACCCCAGTCAGTGTACGGATATCTCCCAGAGACTGGGTCTGAGACCCCAGTCAGTGTACAGATATCTCCCAGAGAGTGGGTCTGAGACCCCGGTCAGTGTACGGATAGCTCCCAGAGACTGGGTCTGAGACCCCAGTCAGTATACAGATATCTCCCAGAGAGTGGGTCTGAGACCCCAGTCAGTATACAGATATCTCCCAGAGACTGGGTCTGAGACCCCAGTCAGTGTACAGATATCTCCCAGAGAGTGGGTCTGAGACCCCGGTCAGTGTACAGATATCTCCCAGAGACTGGGTCTGAGACCCCAGTCAGTGTACAGATATCTCCCAGAGAGTGGGTCTGAGACCCCAGTCAGTGTACAGATATCTCCCAGAGAGTGGGTCTGAGACCCCGGTCAGTGTACAGATATCTCCCAGAGACTGGGACTGAGACCCCAGTCAGTGTACAGATATCTCCCAGAGAGTGGGTCTGAGACCCCAGTCAGTATACAGATATCTCCCAGAGAGTGGGTCTGAGACCCCGGTCAGTGTACGGATATCTACCAGAGACGAGGTCTGAGACCCCAGTTAGTGTACGGATATCTCCCAGAGAGTGGGTCTGAGACCCCGGTCAGTGTACGGATATCTCCCAGAGAGTGGGTCTGAGACCCCGGTCAGTATACGGATATCTCCCAGAGAGTGGGTCTGAGACCCCGGTCAGTACACAGATATCTCCCAGAGAGTGGGTCTGAGACCCCGGTCAGTATACGGATATCTCCCAGAGACTGGGACTGAGACCCCAGTCAGTGTACGGATATCTCCCAGAGAGTGGGTCTGAGACCCCAGTCAGTGTACGGATATCTCCCAGAGAGTGGGTCTGAGACCCCAGTCAGTGTACGGATATCTCCCAGAGAGTGGGTCTGAGACCCCGGTCAGTACACAGATATCTCCCAGAGAGTGGGTCTGAGACCCCAGTCAGTGTACGGATATCTCCCAGAGACTGGGTCTGAGACTCCAGTTCGTGTACGGATAGCTCCCAGAAAATAGGTCTGAGACCCCAGTCAGTGTACAGCTATCTCCCAGAGAGTGGGTCTAAGACCCCAGTCAGTGTACAGATATCTCCCAGAGAGTGGGTCTGAGACCCCAGTCAGTATACGGATATCTCCCAGAGAGTGGGTCTGAGACCCCGGTCAGTGTACAGATATCTCCCAGAGAGTGGGACTGAGACCCCAGTCAGTGTACAGATATCTCCCAGAGAGTGGGCCTGAGACCCCAGTCAGTGTACAGATATCTCCCAGAGACTGGGTCTGAGACCCCAGTCAGTGTACAGATATCTCCCAGAGAGTGGGTCTGAGACCCCAGTCAGTGTACAGATATCTCCCAGAGACTGGGTCTGAGACCCCGGTCAGTGTACGGATATCTCCCAGAGAGTGGGTCTGAGACCCCAGTCAGTATACGGATATCTCCCAGAGAGTGGGTCTGAGACCCCGGTCAGTATACGGATATCTCCCAGAGACTGGGACTGAGATCCCGGTCAGTGTACGGATATCTCCCAGAGAGTGGGTCTGAGACCCCGGTCAGTATACGGATATCTCCCTGAGACTGGGTCTGAGACCCCGGTCAGTATACAGATATCTCCCAGAGACTGGGTCTGAGACCCCAGTTAGTGTACGGATATCTCCCAGAGACTGGGTCTGAGACCCTGGTCAGTGTACGGATAGCTCCCAGAGACTGGGTCTGAGACCCCGGTCAGTGTACGGATATCTCCCAGAGACTGGGTCTGAGACCCCAGTTCGTGTACAGATATCTCCCAGAGACTGGGTCTGAGACCCCAGTTAGTGTACGGATATCTCCCAGAGACTGGGTCTGAGACCCTGGTCAGTGTACGGATAGCTCCCAGAAAATAGGTCTGAGACCCCAGTCAGTGTACAGCTATCTCCCAGAGAGTGGGTCTGAGACCCCAGTCAGTGTACGGATATCTCCCAGAGAGTGGGACTGAGACCCCAGTCAGTGTACAGATATCTCCCAGAGAGTGGGTCTGAGACCCCGGTCAGTGTACAGATATCTCCCAGAGAATAGGTCTGAGACCCCAGTCAGTGTACAGATAACTCCCAGAGAGTGGGTCTGAGACCCCAGTCAGTGTACAGATATCTCCCAGAGAATGGGTCTGAGACCCCAGTCAGTATACGGATATCTCCCAGAGAGTGGGACTGAGACCCCAGTCAGTGTACAGATATCTCCCAGAGAGTGGGCCTGAGACCCCAGTCAGTATACAGATATCTCCCAGAGAGTGGGCCTGAGACCCCGGTCAGTATACGGATATCTCCCAGAGACTGGGTCTGAGACCCCAGTCAGTGTACAGATATCTCCCAGAGAGTGGGTCTGAGACCCCGGTCAGTATACGGATAGCTCCCAGAGACTGGGTCTGAGACCCCAGTCAGAATACAGATATCTCCCAGAGAGTGGGTCTGAGACCCCAGTCAGTATACAGATATCTCCCAGAGAGTGGGTCTGAGACCCCAGTCAGTGTACAGATATCTCCCAGAGAGTGGGTCTGAGACCCCAGTTAGTGTACGGATATCTCCCAGAGACTGGGTCTGAGACCCTGGTCAGTGTACGGATAGCTCCCAGAGACTGGGTCTGAGACCCCGGTCAGTGTACGGATATCTCCCAGAGACTGGGTCTGAGACCCCAGTTCGTGTACGGATAGCTCCCAGAAAATAGGTCTGAGACCCCAGTCAGTGTACAGCTATCTCCCAGAGAGTGGGTCTGAGACCCCAGTCAGTGTACGGATATCTCCCAGAGAGTGGGACTGAGACCCCAGTCAGTGCACAGATAACTCCCAGTCAGTGTACAGATATCTCCCAGAGAGTGGGTCTGAGACCCCGGTCAGTATACGGATATCTCCCAGAGAGTGGGTCTGAGACCCCAGTCAGTATACAGATATCTCCCAGAGAGTGGGTCTGAGACCCCAGTCAGTATACAGATATCTCCCAGAGAGTGGGTCTGAGACCCCAGTCAGTATACAGATATCTCCCAGAGAATAGGTCTGAGACCCCGGTCAGTGTACGGATATCTCCCAGAGAGTGGGTCTGAGACCCCAGTCAGTGTACGGATATCTCCCAGAGAGTGGGTCTGAGACCCCAGTCTGTGTACAGATATCTCCCAGAGAGTGGGTCTGAGACCCCAGTCAGTATACAGATATCTCCCTGAGACTGGGTCTGAGACCCCGGTCAGTATACAGATATCTCCCTGAGACTGGGTCTGAGACCCCGGTCAGTATACAGATATCTCCCAGAGACTGGGTCTGAGACCCCAGTCAGTGTACGGATAGCTCCCAGAGACTGGGTCTGAGACCCCGGTCAGTATACGGATATCTCCCTGAGACTGGGTCTGAGACCCCGGTCAGTATACAGATATCTCCCAGAGACTGGGTCTGAGACCCCAGTCAGTGTACGGATAGCTCCCAGAGACTGGGTCTGAGACCCCGGTCAGTGTACGGATATCTCCCAGAGACTGGGTCTGAGACCCCAGTTCGTGTACGGATAGCTCCCAGAAAATAGGTCTGAGACCCCAGTCAGTGTACAGCTATCTCCCAGAGAGTGGGTCTGAGACCCCAGTCAGTGTACGGATATCTCCCAGAGAGTGGGACTGAGACCCCAGTCAGTGTACGGATATCTCCCAGAGAGTGGGTCTGAGACCCCAGTCAGTGTACAGATAACTCCCAGAGAGTGGGTCTGAGACCCCGGTCAGTGTACGGATATCTCCCAGAGAATAGGTCTGAGACCCCAGTCAGTGTACGGATATCTCCCAGAGAGTGGGTCTGAGACCCCAGTCAGTGTACGGATATCTCCCAGAGAATAGGTCTGAGACCCCAGTCAGTGTACGGATATCTCCCAGAGAGTGGGTCTGAGACCCCAGTCAGTGTACGGATATCTCCCAGAGACTGAGTCTGAGACCCCGGTCAGTATACGGATATCTCCCAGAGAATAGGTCTGAGACCCCAGTCAGTGTACAGATATCTCCCAGAGAATAGGTCTGAGACCCCAGTCAGTGTACGGATATCTCCCAGAGAATAGGTCTGAGACCCCAGTCAGTGTACAGATATCTCCCAGAGAATAGGTCTGAGACCCCAGTCAGTGTACGGATATCTCCCAGAGAATAGGTCTGAGACCCCAGTCAGTGTACGGATATCTCCCAGAGAATAGGTCTGAGACCCCAGTCAGTATACGGATATCTCCCAGAGACTGAGTCTGAGACCCCGGTCAGTGTACGGATATCTCCCAGAGACTGGGTCTGAGACCCCAGTCAGTGTACAGATATCTCCCAGAGAGTGGGTCTGAGACCCCGGTCAGTATACGGATAGCTCCCAGAGACTGGGTCTGAGACCCCAGTCAGAATACAGATATCTCCCAGAGAGTGGGTCTGAGACCCCAGTCAGTGTACGGATATCTCCCAGAGAGTGGGTCTGAGACCCCGGTCAGTATACAGATATCTCCCAGAGAGTGGGTCTGAGACCCCAGTTAGTGTACGGATATCTCCCAGAGACTGGGTCTGAGACCCCAGTTCGTGTACGGATAGCTCCCAGAAAATAGGTCTGAGACCCCAGTCAGTGTACAGCTATCTCCCAGAGAGTGGGTCTGAGACCCCAGTCAGTGTACGGATATCTCCCAGAGAGTGGGACTGAGACCCCGGTCAGTGTACGGATATCTCCCAGAGAGTGGGTCTGAGACCCCAGTCAGTGTACAGATAACTCCCAGAGAGTGGGACTGAGACCCCAGTCAGTGTACAGATATCTCCCAGAGAGTGGGACTGAGACCCCAGTCAGTGTACAGATATCTCCCAGAGACTGGGTCTGAGACCCCGGTCAGTGTACGGATATCTCCCAGAGACTGGGTCTGAGACCCCGGTCAGTGTACGGATATCTCCCAGAGACTGGGACTGAGACCCCAGTCAGTGTACAGATATCTCCCAGAGACTGGGTCTGAGACCCCGGTCAGTGTACGGATATCTCCCAGAGAGTGGGACTGAGACCCCAGTCAGTGTACAGATATCTCCCAGAGACTGGGTCTGAGACCCCAGTTCGTGTACGGATATCTCCCAGAGAGTGGGACTGAGACCCCGGTCAGTGTACAGATATCTCCCAGAGAGTGGGACTGAGACCCCGGTCAGTGTACAGATATCTCCCAGAGACTGGGTCTGAGACCCCAGTCAGTGTACGGATATCTCCCAGAGAGTGGGTCTGAGACCCCGGTCAGTATACGGATAGCTCCCAGAGACTGGGTCTGAGACCCCGGTCAGTGTACGGGTATCTCCCAGAGACTGGGTCTGAGACCCCAGTCAGTGTACAGATATCTCCCAGAGAGTGGGTCTGAGACCCCAGTCAGTGTACAGATATCTCCCAGAGAGTGGGTCTGAGACCCCGGTCAGTATACGGATATCTCCCAGAGAGTGGGTCTGAGACCCCGGTCAGTATACGGATATCTCCCAGAGAGTGGGTCTGAGACCCCGGTCAGTATACGGATATCTCCCAGAGACTGGGACTGAGACCCTGGTCAGGATACGGATATCTCCCAGAGAGTGGGACTGAGACCCCAGTCAGTGTACGGATATCTCCAGAGAGTGGGTCTGAGACCCCGGTCAGTATACGGATATCTCCCAGAGAGTGGGTCTGAGACCCCGGTCAGTATACGGATATCTCCCAGAGACTGGGACTGAGACCCCAGTCAGTGTACGGATATCTCCCAGAGAGTGGGTCTAAGACCCCAGTCAGTGTACGGATATCTCCAGAGAGTGGGTCTAAGACCCCAGTCAGTGTACAGATATCTCCCAGAGAATAGGTCTGAGACCCCAGTCAGTGTACGGATATCTCCCAGAGAGTGGGTCTGAGACCCCAGTCAGTGTACAGATATCTCCCAGAGAGTGGGTCTGAGACCCCAGTCAGTGTACGGATATCTCCCAGAGAGTGGGTCTGAGACCCTGGTCAGTGTACAGATATCTCCCAGAGAGTGGGACTGAGACCCCAGTCAGTGTACAGATATCTCCCAGAGAGTGGGTCTGAGACCCCAGTCAGTGTACGGATATCTCCCAGAGAGTGGGTCTGAGACCCTGGTCAGTGTACGGATATCTCCCAGAGAGTGGGACTGAGACCCCAGTCAGTGTACAGATATCTCCCAGAGACTGGGACTGAGACCCCGGTCAGTGTACGGATATCTCCCAGAGAATAGGTCTGAGACCCCAGTCAGTGTGCAGATAACTCCCAGAGACTGGGTCTGAGACCCCAGTCAGTGTACAGATAACTCCCAGAGAGTGGGACTGAGACCCCAGTCAGTGTACGGATATCTCCCAGAGACTGGGCCTGAGACCCCAGTCAGTGTACAGATATCTCCCAGAGAATAGGTCTGAGACCCCAGTCAGTGTACAGATAACTCCCAGAGAGTGGGTCTGAGACCCCAGTCAGTGTACAGATATCTCCCAGAGACTGGGACTGAGACCCCGGTCAGTGTACGGATATCTCCCAGAGACTGGGACTGAGACCCCAGTCAGTGTACGGATATCTCCCAGAGACTGGGTCTGAGACCCCGGTCAGTATACGGATATCTCCCAGAGAGTGGGTCTGAGACCCCAGTCAGTATACAGATATCTCCCAGAGAGTGGGTCTGAGACCCCAGTCAGTATACAGATATCTCCCAGAGAGTGGGTCTGAGACCCCGGTCAGTGTACGGATATCTCCCAGAGAGTGGGTCTGAGACCCCAGTCAGTGTACGGATATCTCCCAGAGAATAGGTCTGAGACCCCGGTCAGTGTACGGATATCTCCCAGAGAGTGGGTCTGAGACCCCAGTCAGTGTACGGATATCTCCCAGAGAATAGGTCTGAGACCCCAGTCAGTGTACAGATAACTCCCAGAGAGTGGGACTGAGACCCCAGTCAGTGTACAGATATCTCCCAGAGAGTGGGTCTGAGACCCCGGTCAGTATACGGATATCTCCCAGAGAGTGGGTCTGAGACCCCAGTCAGTGTACAGATATCTCCCAGAGAGTGGGTCTGAGACCCCAGTCAGTGTACGGATAGCTCCCAGAGACTGGGTCTGAGACCCTGGTCAGTGTACGGATATCTCCCAGAGAGTGGGTCTGAGACCCCGGTCAGTGTACGGATATCTCCCAGAGAGTGGGTCTGAGACCCCAGTCAGTATACAGATATCTCCCAGAGACTGGGTCTGAGACCCCAGTCAGTGTACGGATATCTCCCAGAGAATAGGTCTGAGACCCCGGTCAGTGTACGGATATCTCCCAGAGACTGGGTCTGAGACCCCGGTCAGTGTACGGATATCTCCCAGAGACTGGGTCTGAGACCCCGGTCAGTGTACGGATATCTCCCAGAGACTGGGTCTGAGACCCCGGTCAGTGTACGGATATCTCCCAGAGACTGGGTCTGAGACCCCAGTCAGTGTACGGATATCTCCCAGAGAGTGGGTCTGAGACCCCAGTCAGTATACGGATATCTTCCAGAGACTGGGACTGAGACCCCAGTCAGTATACGGATATCTCCCAGAGAGTGGGTCTGAGACCCCGGTCAGTACACAGATATCTCCCAGAGAGTGGGTCTGAGACCCCAGTCAGTATACAGATATCTCCCAGAGAGTGGGTCTGAGACCCCAGTCAGTGTACAGATATCTCCCAGAGACTGGGACTGAGACCCCAGTCAGTATACAGATATCTCCCAGAGAGTGGGTCTGAGACCCCAGTCAGTGTACAGATATCTCCCAGAGACTGGGTCTGAGACCCCGGTCAGTGTACGGATATCTCCCAGAGAGTGGGTCTGAGACCCCAGTCAGTGTACAGATATCTCCCAGAGACTGGGTCTGAGACCCCAGTCAGTGTACGGATATCTCCCAGAGAGTGGGTCTGAGACCCCAGTCAGTATACGGATATCTCCCAGAGACTGGGTCTGAGACCCCGGTCAGTATACGGATATCTCCCAGAGACTGGGTCTGAGACCCCGGTCAGTATACGGATATCTCCCAGAGACTGGGTCTGAGACCCCAGTCAGTGTACGGATATCTCCCAGAGAGTGGGACTGAGACCCCAGTCAGTGTACGGATATCTCCCAGAGAGTGGGTCTGAGACCCCAGTCAGTGTACGGATATCTCCCAGAGAGTGGGTCTGAGACCCCAGTCAGTGTACGGATATCTCCCAGAGAGTGGGTCTGAGACCCCGGTCAGTATACAGATATCTCCCAGAGACTGGGTCTGAGACCCCAGTCAGTGTACGGATATCTCCCAGAGAATAGGTCTGAGACCCCGGTCAGTGTACGGATATCTCCCAGAGACTGGGTCTGAGACCCCAGTCAGTATACAGATATCTCCCAGAGAGTGGGTCTGAGACCCCGGTCAGTGTACGGATATCTCCCAGAGACTTGGTCTGAGACCCCGGTCAGTGTACAGATATCTCCCAGAGAGTGGGTCTGAGACCCCAGTCAGTGTACAGATATCTCCCAGAGAGTGGGTCTGAGACCCCAGTCAGTATACAGATATCTCCCAGAGAGTGGGTCTGAGACCCCAGTCAGTGTACAGATATCTCCCAGAGACTGGGACTGAGACCCCAGTCAGTATACAGATATCTCCCAGAGACTGGGACTGAGACCCCAGTCAGTGTTCGGATATCTCCCAGAGAGTGGGTCTGAGACCCCGGTCAGTATACGGATATCTCCCAGAGAGTGGGTCTGAGACCCCGGTCAGTATACGGATATCTCCCAGAGACTGGGACTGAGATCCCGGTCAGTGTACGGATATCTCCCAGAGAGTGGGTCTGAGACCCCGGTCAGTATACGGATATCTCCCTGAGACTGGGTCTGAGACCCCGGTCAGTATACAGATATCTCCCAGAGACTGGGTCTGAGACCCCAGTCAGTGTACAGATATCTCCCAGAGAGTGGGTCTGAGACCCCAGTTCGTGTACGGATAGCTCCCAGAAAATAGGTCTGAGACCCCAGTCAGTGTACGGATATCTCCCAGAGAGTGGGACTGAGACCCCAGTCAGTGTACAGATATCTCCCAGAGAGTGGGCCTGAGACCCCAGTCAGTGTACAGATATCTCCCAGAGAATAGGTCTGAGACCCCAGTCAGTGTACGGATATCTCCCAGAGACTGGGTCTGAGACCCCAGTCAGTGTACAGATATCTCCCAGAGAGTGGGTCTGAGACCCCAGTTCGTGTACGGATAGCTCCCAGAAAATAGGTCTGAGACCCCAGTCAGTGTACAGATATCTCCCAGAGAGTGGGTCTGAGACCCCGGTCAGTATACAGATATCTCCCAGAGAGTGGGTCTGAGACCCCGGTCAGTATACGGATATCTCCCAGAGACTGGGTCTGAGACCCCAGTCAGTGTACAGATATCTCCCAGAGAGTGGGTCTGAGACCCCGGTCAGTGTACAGATATCTCCCAGAGAATAGGTCTGAGACCCCAGTCAGTGTACAGATATCTCCCAGAGACTGGGACTGAGACCCCAGTCAGTGTACAGATATCTCCCAGAGAGTGGGTCTGAGACCCCAGTCAGTGTACAGATATCTCCCAGAGAGTGGGCCTGAGACCCCAGTCAGTGTACGGATATCTCCAGAGAGTGGGTCTGAGACCCCAGTCAGTATACGGATATCTCCCAGAGACTGGGACTGAGACCCCGGTCAGTGTACAGATATCTCCCAGAGACTGGGTCTGAGACCCCGGTCAGTGTACGGATATCTCCCAGAGACTGGGTCTGAGACCCCGGTCAGTATACGGATATCTCCCAGAGACTGGGTCTGAGACCCCAGTCAGTGTACAGATATCTCCCAGAGAGTGGGTCTGAGACCCCGGTCAGTATACGGATATCTCCCAGAGACTGGGTCTGAGACCCCGGTCAGTATACGGATATCTCCCAGAGACTGGGTCTGAGACCCCGGTCAGTATACGGATATCTCCCAGAGACTGGGTCTGAGACCCCAGTCAGTGTACGGATATCTCCCAGAGAGTGGGTCTGAGACCCCGGTCAGTATACAGATATCTCCCAGAGAGTGGGTCTGAGACCCCGGTCAGTATACGGATATCTCCCAGAGACTGGGTCTGAGACCCCAGTCAGTGTACAGATATCTCCCAGAGAGTGGGTCTGAGACCCCGGTCAGTGTACAGATATCTCCCAGAGAGTGGGTCTGAGACCCCAGTCAGTGTACAGATATCTCCCAGAGACTGGGTCTGAGACCCCAGTCAGAATACAGATATCTACCAGAGAGTGGGTCTGAGACCCCAGTCAGTATACAGATATCTCCCAGAGAGTGGGTCTGAGACCCCAGTCAGTGTACAGATATCTCCCAGAGAGTGGGTCTGAGACCCCAGTCAGTGTACAGATATCTCCCAGAGAGTGGGACTGAGACCCCAGTTAGTGTACGGATATCTCCCAGAGACTGGGTCTGAGACCCCGGTCAGTGTACGGATATCTCCCAGAGACTGGGTCTGAGACCCCAGTTCGTGTACGGATAGCTCCCAGAAAATAGGTCTGAGACCCCGGTCAGTATACAGATATCTCCCAGAGAGTGGGTCTGAGACCCCAGTCAGTGCACAGATATCTCCCAGAGAGTGGGTCTGAGACCCCGGTCAGTATACGGATAGCTCCCAGAGACTGGGTCTGAGACCCCAGTCAGTGTACAGATATCTCCCAGAGAGTGGGTCTGAGACCCCAGTCAGTTTTCAGATATCTCCCAGAGAGTGGGTCTGAGACCCCAGTCAGTGCACAGATATCTCCCAGAGAGTGGGTCTGAGACCCCGGTCAGTATACGGATAGCTCCCAGAGACTGGGTCTGAGACCCCAGTCAGTGTACAGATAACTCCCAGAGAGTGGGACTGAGACCCCAGTCAGTGTACAGATATCTCCCAGAGAGTGGGTCTGAGACCCCGGTCAGTATACGGATAGCTCCCAGAGACTGGGTCTGAGACCCCAGTCAGTATACAGATATCTCCCAGAGAGTGGGTCTGAGACCCCAGTCAGTTTTCAGATATCTCCCAGAGAGTGGGTCTGAGACCCCGGTCAGTGTACGGATATCTCCCAGAGACTGGGTCTGAGACCCCAGTTAGTGTACGGATATCTCCCAGAGAGTGGGTCTGAGACCCCAGTTCGTGTACGGATATCTCCCAGAGACTGGGTCTGAGACCCCGGTCAGTGTACGGATATCTCCCAGAGAGTGGGTCTGAGACCCCGGTCAGTATACGGATATCTCCCAGAGAGTGGGTCTGAGACCCCGGTCAGTATACAGATATCTCCCAGAGAGTGGGTCTGAGACCCCGGTCAGTATACGGATATCTCCCAGAGAGTGGGTCTGAGACCCCGGTCAGTATACGGATATCTCCCAGAGAGTGGGTCTGAGACCCCGGTCAGTATACAGATATCTCCCAGAGACTGGGACTGAGACCCCGGTCAGTGTACGGATATCTCCCAGAGACTGGGACTGAGACCCCCAGTCAGTGTACAGATATCTCCCAGAGAGTGGGTCTGAGACCCCGGTCAGTATACGGATATCTCCCAGAGACTGGGACTGAGACCCCAGTCAGTGTACGGATATCTCCCAGAGACTGGGTCTGAGACCCCAGTCAGTGTACGGATATCTCCCAGAGACTGGGTCTGAGACCCCAGTCAGTGTACGGGTATCTCCCAGAGACTGGGACTGAGACCCCGGTCAGTATACGGATATCTCCCAGAGAGTGGGTCTGAGACCCCGGTCAGTGTACGGATATCTCCCAGAGACTGGGACTGAGACCCCGGTCAGTGTACGGATATCTCCCAGAGACTGGGTCTGAGACTCCAGTTCGTGTACGGAATAGCTCCCAGAGACTGGGACTGAGACCCCAGTCAGTGTACGGATATCTCCCAGAGAATAGGTCTGAGACCCCAGTCAGTGTACAGATATCTCCCAGAGACTGGGTCTGAGACCCCGGTCAGTGTACGGATATCTCCCAGAGACTGGGTCTGAGACTCCAGTTCGTGTACGGATAGCTCCCAGAGACTGGGACTGAGACCCCAGTCAGTGTACGGATATCTCCCAGAGAATAGGTCTGAGACCCCAGTCAGTGTACAGATATCTCCCAGAGACTGGGTCTGAGACCCCGGTCAGTGTACGGATATCTCCCAGAGACTGGGTCTGAGACTCCAGTTCGTGTACGGATAGCTCCCAGAGACTGGGACTGAGACCCCAGTCAGTGTACAGATATCTCCCAGAGACTGGGTCTGAGACCCGGTCAGTGTACGGATATCTCCCAGAGACTGGGTCTGAGACTCCAGTTCGTGTACGGATAGCTCCCAGAGACTGGGACTGAGACCCCAGTCAGTATACGGATATCTCCCAGAGACTGGGTCTGAGACCCCAGTCAGTGTACGGATATCTCCCAGAAAATAGGTCTGAGACCCCAGTCAGTGTACAGCTATCTCCCAGAGAGTGGGTCTGAGACCCCAGTCAGTGTACGGATATCTCCCAGAGAGTGGGTCTGAGACCCCAGTCAGTGTACGGATATCTCCCAGAGAATAGGTCTGAGACCCCAGTCAGTGTACAGATATCTCCCAGAGAGTGGGTCTGAGACCCCAGTCAGTGTACAGATATCTCCCAGAGAGTGGGTCTGAGACCCCAGTCAGTGTACAGCTATCTCCCAGAGAGTGGGTCTGAGACCCCAGTCAGTGTACGGATATCTCCCAGAGAGTGGGTCTGAGACCCCAGTCAGTGTACAGATATCTCCCAGAGAATAGGTCTGAGACCCCAGTCAGTGTACAGATATCTCCCAGAGAGTGGGACTGAGACCCCAGTCAGTGTACGGATATCTCCCAGAGAGTGGGTCTGAGACCCCAGTCAGTGTACAGCTATCTCCCAGAGAGTGGGTCTGAGACCCCAGTCAGTGTACGGATATCTCCCAGAGAGTGGGTCTGAGACCCCAGTCAGTGTACGGATATCTCCCAGAGAATAGGTCTGAGACCCCAGTCAGTGTACAGATATCTCCCAGAGAGTGGGCCTGAGACCCCAGTCAGTGTACGGATATCTCCCAGAGAATAGGTCTGAGACCCCAGTCAGTGTACAGATATCTCCCAGAGACTGGGACTGAGACCCCAGTCAGTGTACGGATATCTCCCAGAGACTGGGACTGAGACCCCAGTCAGTGTACGGATATCTCCCAGAGACTGGGACTGAGACCCCAGTCAGTGTACGGATATCTCCCAGAGACTGGGTCTGAGACCCCAGTCAGTGTACAGATATCTCCCAGAGAGTGGGTCTGAGACCCCAGTCAGTGTACAGATATCTCCCAGAGACTGGGTCTGAGACCCCAGTCAGTGTACAGATATCTCCCAGAGAGTGGGTCTGAGACCCCAGTCAGTGTGCAGATAACTCCCAGAGAGTGGGACTGAGACCCCAGTCAGTGTACAGATATCTCCCAGAGAGTGGGTCTGAGACCCCAGTCAGTGTACAGATATCTCCCAGAGACTGGGTCTGAGACCCCAGTCAGTGTACGGATATCTCCCAGAGAGTGGGTCTGAGACCCCAGTCAGTGTACAGATATCTCCAGAGAGTGGGTCTGAGACCCCAGTCAGTGTACGGATATCTCCCAGAGAATAGGTCTGAGACCCCGGTCAGTGTACGGATATCTCCCAGAGAGTGGGTCTGAGACCCCAGTCAGTATACGGATATCTCCCAGAGAATAGGTCTGAGACCCCAGTCAGTGTACAGATAACTCCCAGAGAGTGGGACTGAGACCCCAGTCAGTGTACGGATATCTCCCAGAGACTGGGTCTGAGACCCCGGTCAGTGTACGGATATCTCCCAGAGACTGGGACTGAGACCCCGGTCAGTATACGGATAGCTCCCAGAGACTGGGTCTGAGACCCCAGTCAGTGTACAGATATCTCCCAGAGAGTGGGTCTGAGACCCCAGTCAGTTTTCAGATATCTCCCAGAGAGTGGGTCTGAGACCCCGGTCAGTGTACGGATATCTCCCAGAGACTGGGTCTGAGACCCCGGTCAGTGTACGGATATCTCCCAGAGACTGGGACTGAGACCCCAGTCAGTGTACGGATATCTCCCAGAGAGTGGGTCTGAGACCCCGGTCAGTGTACAGATATCTCCCAGAGAGTGGGTCTGAGACCCCGGTCAGTATACGGATAGCTCCCAGAGACTGGGACTGAGACCCCGGTCAGTGTACGGATATCTCCCAGAGAGTGGGTCTGAGACCCCGGTCAGTATACGGATAGCTCCCAGAGACTGGGTCTGAGACCCCGGTCAGTATACAGATATCTCCCAGAGAGTGGGTCTGAGACCCCGGTCAGTATACGGATATCTCCCAGAGAGTGGGTCTGAGACCCCGGTCAGTATATGGATATCTCCCAGAGAGTGCGTCTGAGACCCCGGTCAGTATACAGATATCTCCCAGAGACTGGGACTGAGACCCCGGTCAGTATACGGATATCTCCCAGAGAGTGGGTCTGAGACCCCGGTCAGTATACGGATATCTCCCAGAGAGTGGGTCTGAGACCCCGGTCAGTATACAGATATCTCCCAGAGACTGGGACTGAGACCCCAGTCAGTGTACAGATATCTCCCAGAGAGTGGGTCTGAGACCCCGGTCAGTATACGGATATCTCCCAGAGAGTGGGTCTGAGACCCCGGTCAGTATACGGATATCTCCCAGAGAGTGGGTCTGAGACCCCGGTCAGTATACGGATATCTCCCAGAGACTGGGACTGAGACCCCAGTCAGTGTACGGATATCTCCCAGAGAGTGGGTCTGAGACTCCAGTTCGTGTACGGATATCTCCCAGAGACTGGAACTGAGACCCCAGTCAGTGTACGGATATCTCCCAGAGACTGGGTCTGAGACTCCAGTTCGTGTACGGATAGCTCCCAGAAAATAGGTCTGAGACCCCAGTCAGTATACAGCTATCTCCCAGAGAGTGGGTCTGAGACCCCAGTCAGTGTACGGATATCTCCCAGAGAGTGGGACTGAGACCCCAGTCAGTGTACGGATATCTCCCAGAGAGTGGGACTGAGACCCCAGTCAGTGTACAGATATCTCCCAGAGACTGGGTCTGAGACCCCAGTCAGTGTACGGATAGCTCCCAGAGAGTGGGACTGAGACCCCAGTCAGTGTACAGATATCTCCCAGAGAGTGGGTCTGAGACCCCAGTCAGTGTACGGATATCTCCCAGAGACTGGGTCTGAGACCCCGGTCAGTATACAGATATCTCCCAGAGAGTGGGTCTGAGACCCCGGTCAGTGTACGGATATCTCCCAGAGACTGGGTCTGAGACCCCGGTCAGTGTACGGATATCTCCCAGAGACTGGGACTGAGACCCCAGTCAGTGTACGGATATCTCCCAGAGACTAGGTCTGAGACCCCAGTCAGTGTACAGATATCTCCCAGAGAGTGGGTCTGAGACCCCGGTCAGTGTACGGATATCTCCCAGTGACTGGGTCTGAGACCCCGGTCAGTGTACAGATATCTCCCAGAGACTAGGTCTGAGACCCCAGTCAGTGTACAGATATCTCCCAGAGAGTGGGTCTGAGACCCCGGTCAGTGTACAGATATCTCCCAGAGAGTGGGTCTGAGACCCCAGTCAGTATACAGATATCTCGGAGACTGGGACTGAGACCCCAGTTACTGTACAGATATCTCCCAGAAAGTGGGACTGAGACCCCGGTCAGTGTACAGATATCTCCCAGAGAGTGGGCCTGAGACCCCAGTCAGTGTACGGATATCTCCCAGAGAGTGGGACTGAGACCCCAGTCAGTGTACGGATATCTCCCAGAGAGTGGGTCTGAGACCCCGGTCAGTGTACAGATATCTCCCAGAGAGTGGGTCTGAGACCCCAGTCAGTGTACAGATATCTCCCAGAGAGTGGGCCTGAGACCCCAGTCAGTGTACGGATATCTCCCAGAGAGTGGGACTGAGACCCCAGTCAGTGTACAGATATCTCCCAGAGAGTGGGACTGAGACCCCAGTCAGTGTACAGATATCTCCCAGAGAGTGGGTCTGAGACCCCAGTCAGTGTACAGATATCTCCCAGAGAGTGGGCCTGAGACCCCAGTCAGTGTACAGATATCTCCCAGAGAGTGGGACTGAGACCCCAGTCAGTGTACAGATATCTCCCAGAGAGTGGGTCTGAGACCCCAGTCAGTGTACAGATATCTCCCAGAGAGTGGGACTGAGACCCCGGTCAGTGTACGGATATCTCCCAGAGAGTGGGTCTGAGACCCCAGTCAGTGTACAGATATCTCCCAGAGAGTGGGTCTGAGACCCCAGTCAGTGTACGGATATCTCCCAGAGAGTGGGTCTGAGACCCCAGTCAGTGTACAGATATCTCCCAGAGAGTGGGTCTGAGACCCCAGTCAGTGTACAGATATCTCCCAGAGAGTGGGTCTGAGACCCCAGTCAGTGTACGGATATCTCCCAGAGAGTGGGTCTGAGACCCCAGTCAGTGTACAGATATCTCCCAGAGAGTGGGTCTGAGACCCCAGTCAGTGTACAGATATCTCCCAGAGAGTGGGTCTGAGACCCCAGTTAGTGTACGGATATCTCCCAGAGAGTGGGTCTGAGACCCCAGTCAGTGTACAGATATCTCCCAGAGAGTGGGTCTAAGACCCCAGTCAGTGTACGGATATCTCCCAGAGAGTGGGTCTGAGACCCCGGTCAGTGTACGGATATCTCCCAGAGAGTGGGTCTGAGACCCCAGTTCGTGTACGGATAGCTCCCAGAGACTGGGACTGAGACCCCAGTCAGTATACAGATATCTCCCAGAGAGTGGGACTGAGACCCCAGTCAGTGTACGGATATCTCCCAGAGAGTGGGTCTGAGACCCCAGTCAGTGTACAGATATCTCCCAGAGAATAGGTCTGAGACCCCAGTCAGTGTACGGATATCTCCCAGAGACTGGGACTGAGACCCCAGTCAGTGTACAGATATCTCCCAGAGACTGGGTCTGAGACCCTGGTCAGTATACGGATATCTCCCAGAGACTGGGTCTGAGACCCCGGTCAGTGTACGGATATCTCCCAGAGAGTGGGTCTGAGACCCCGGTCAGTGTACGGATATCTCCCAGAGAGTGGGTCTGAGACCCCAGTCAGTGTACGGATATCTCCCAGAGACTGGGTCTGAGACCCCAGTCAGTGTACGGATATCTCCCAGAGAGTGGGTCTGAGACCCCAGTCAGTGTACAGATATCTCCCAGAGACTGGGTCTGAGACCCCAGTCAGTGTACAGATATCTCCCAGAGACTGGGTCTGAGACCCCAGTCAGTGTACAGATATCTCCCAGAGACTGGGTCTGAGACCCTGGTCAGTGTACGGATAGCTCCCAGAGACTGGGTCTGAGACCCCGGTCAGTGTACGGATATCTCCCAGAGACTGGGTCTGAGACCCCAGTCAGTGTACGGATATCTCCCAGAAAATAGGTCTGAGACCCCAGTCAGTGTACAGCTATCTCCCAGAGAGTGGGACTGAGACCCCAGTCAGTGTACAGATATCTCCCAGAGAATAGGTCTGAGACCCCAGTCAGTGTACAGATAACTCCCAGAGAGTGGGACTGAGACCCCAGTCAGTGTACGGATATCTCCCAGAAAGTGGGACTGAGACCCCAGTCAGTGTGCAGATATCTCCCAGAGAGTGGGCCTGAGACCCCAGTCAGTGTACAGATAACTCCCAGAGAGTGGGTCTGAGACCCCAGTCAGTGTACAGATATCTCCCAGAGAGTGGGTCTGAGACCCCAGTCAGTGTACAGATAACTCCCAGAGAGTGGGTCTGAGACCCCAGTCAGTATACAGATATCTCCCATAGACTGGGACTGAGACCCCAGTCAGTGTACGGATATCTCCCAGAGAGTGGGTCTGAGACCCCGGTCAGTGTACGGATATCTCCCAGAGAGTGGGTCTGAGACCCCAGTCAGTGTACGGATATCTCCCAGAGAGTGGGTCTGAGACCCCAGTCAGTGTACGGATATCTCCCAGAGAATAGGTCTGAGACCCCAGTCAGTGTACGGATATCTCCCAGAGACTAGGTCTGAGACCCCAGTCAGTGTACGGATATCTCCCAGAGACTGGGTCTGAGACCCCGGTCAGTGTACGGATATCTCCCAGAGAGTGGGTCTGAGACCCCGGTCAGTATACAGATATCTCCCAGAGAGTGGGTCTGAGACCCCGGTCAGTATACGGATATCTCCCAGAGACTGGGTCTGAGACCCCGGTCAGTGTACGGATATCTCCCAGAGAGTGGGTCTGAGACCCCAGTCAGTGTACAGATATCTCCCAGAGAGTGGGTCTGAGACCCCAGTCAGTGTACGGATATCTCCCAGAGAGTGGGTCTGAGACCCCGGTCAGTATACAGATATCTCCCAGAGACTGGGACTGAGACCCCAGTCAGTGTACAGATATCTCCCAGAGAGTGGGTCTGAGACCCCAGTCAGTGTACGGATATCTCCCAGAGAGTGGGTCTGAGACCCCAGTCAGTGTACGGATATCTCCCAGAGACTGGGTCTGAGACCCCAGTCAGTGTACAGATATCTCCCAGAGAGTGGGTCTGAGACCCCAGTCAGTGTACGGATATCTCCCAGAGAGTGGGTCTGAGACCCCAGTCAGTGTACGGATATCTCCCAGAGACTGGGTCTGAGACCCCGGTCAGTATACAGATATCTCCCAGAGACTGGGACTGAGACCCCGGTCAGTATACGGATATCTCCCAGAGAGTGGGTCTGAGACCCTGGTCAGTATCCGGATATCTCCCAGAGACTGGGTCTGAGACCCCGGTCAGTATACAGATATCTCCCAGAGACTGGGACTGAGATCCCGGTAAGTGTACGGATATCTCCCAGAGAGTGGGTCTGAGACCCTGGTCAGTATCCGGATATCTCCCAGAGACTGGGTCTGAGACCCCGGTCAGTATACAGATATCTCCCAGAGACTGGGTCTGAGACCCCAGTCAGTGTACGGATATCTCCCAGAGACTGGGACTGAGATCCCGGTAAGTGTACGGATATCTCCCAGAGAGTGGGTCTGAGACCCTGGTCAGTATCCGGATATCTCCCAGAGACTGGGTCTGAGACCCCGGTCAGTATACAGATATCTCCCAGAGACTGGGTCTGAGACCCCAGTCAGTGTACGGATATCTCCCAGTGACTGGGTCTGAGACCCCGGTCAGTATACGGATATCTCCCAGAGAGTGGGTCTGAGACCCCAGTTAGTGTACGGATAGCTCCCAGTGACTGGGTCTGAGACCCCAGTCAGTGTACAGATATCTCCCAGAGACTGGGTCTGAGACCCCAGTTAGTGTACGGATATCTCCCAGAGACTGGGTCTGAGACCCTGGTCAGTGTACGGATAGCTCCCAGAGAGTGGGACTGAGACCCCAGTCAGTGTACGGATATCTCCCAGAGACTGGGTCTGAGACCCCGGTCAGTGTACGGATATCTCCCAGAGACTGGGTCTGAGACCCCAGTCAGTGTACGGATATCTCCCAGAAAATAGGTCTGAGACCCCAGTCAGTGTACGGATATCTCCCAGAGAGTGGGACTGAGACCCCAGTCAGTGTACAGCTATCTGCCAGAGAGTGGGTCTGAGACCCCAGTCAGTGTACAGATATCTCCCAGAGAATAGGTCTGAGACCCCAGTCAGTGTACAGATATCTCCCAGAGAGTGGGTCTGAGACCCCAGTCAGTGTACAGATATCTCCCAGAGACTGGGTCTGAGACCCCAGTCAGTGTACAGATATCTCCCAGAGAGTGGGTCTGAGACCCCGGTCAGTGTACGGATATCTCCCAGAGAGTGGGACTGAGACCCCGGTCAGTGTACAGATATCTCCCAGAGAGTGGGTCTGAGACCCCGGTCAGTGTACGGATATCTCCCAGAGACTGGGTCTGAGACCCCGGTCAGTGTACGGATATCTCCCTGAGACTGGGACTGAGACCCCAGTCAGTGTACAGATATCTACCAGAGAGTGGGTCTGAGACCCCAGTCAGTGTACAGATATCTCCCAGAGACTAGGTCTGAGACCCCAGTTAGTGTACGGATATCTCCCAGAGACTGGGTCTGAGACCCCGGTCAGTGTACGGATATCTCCCAGAGACTGGGTCTGAGACCCCGGTCAGTATACGGATATCTCCCAGAGAGTGGGACTGAGACCCCGGTCAGTGTACAGATATCTCCCAGAGAGTGGGACTGAGACCCCAGTCAGTGTACGGATATCTCCCAGAGAATAGGTCTGAGACCCCAGTCAGTGTACGGATATCTCCCAGTGACTGGGTCTGAGACCCCAGTCAGTGTACGGATATCTCCCAGAGACTGGGTCTGAGACCCCGGTCTGTGTACAGATATCTCCCAGAGACTGGGTCTGAGACCCCAGTCAGTGTACGGATATCTCCCAGAGAGTGGGTCTGAGACCCCAGTCAGTGTACGGATATCTCCCAGAGAGTGGGTCTGAGACCCCAGTCAGTGTACGGATATCTCCCAGAGAGTGGGACTGAGACCCCAGTCAGTGTACGGATATCTCCCAGAGACTGGGTCTGAGACCCCAGTCAGTGTACAGCTATCTCCCAGAGAGTGGGTCTGAGACCCCAGTCAGTGTACAGATATCTCCCAGAGAGTGGGTCTGAGACCCCAGTCAGTGTACGGATATCTCCCAGAGACTGGGTCTGAGACCCCAGTCAGTGTACAGATATCTCCCAGAGAGTGGGTCTGAGACCCCAGTCAGTGTACGGATATCTCCCAGAGAGTGGGTCTGAGACCCCGGTCAGTGTACGGATATCTCCCAGAGAGTGGGTCTGAGACCCCGGTCAGTGTACGGATATCTCCCAGAGAGTGGGTCTGAGACCCCAGTCAGTGTACAGATATCTCCCAGAGAGTGGGTCTGAGACCCCAGTCAGTGTACAGCTATCTCCCAGAGAGTGGGTCTGAGACCCCAGTCAGTGTACAGATATCTCCCAGAGAGTGGGTCTGAGACCCCAGTCAGTGTACAGATATCTCCCAGAGAGTGGGACTGAGACCCCGGTCAGTGTACAGATATCTCCCAGAGACTGGGTCTGAGACCCCAGTCAGTGTACGGATATCTCCCAGAGAGTGGGTCTGAGACCCCAGTCAGTGTACAGATATCTCCCAGAGAGTGGGTCTGAGACCCCAGTCAGTGTACAGATATCTCCCAGAGAGTGGGACTGAGACCCCGGTCAGTGTACAGATATCTCCCAGAGACTGGGTCTGAGACCCCAGTCAGTGTACGGATATCTCCCAGAGACTGGGTCTGAGACCCCAGTCAGTGTACGGATATCTCCCAGAGACTGGGTCTGAGACCCCAGTCAGTGTACGGATATCTCCCAGAGACTGGGACTGAGACCCCGGTCAGTGTACGGATATCTCCCAGAGACTGGGACTGAGACCCCGGTCAGTGTACAGATATCTCCCAGAGACTGGGTCTGAGACCCCGGTCAGTGTACGGATATCTCCCAGAGAGTGGGTCTGAGACCCCAGTCAGTGTACGGATATCTCCCAGAGAGTGGGTCTGAGACCCCAGTCAGTGTACGGATATCTCCCAGAGACTGGGACTGAGACCCCAGTCAGTGTACGGATATCTCCCAGAGAGTGGGTCTGAGACCCCAGTCAGTGTACGGATATCTCCCAGAGAGTGGGTCTGAGACCCCGGTCAGTATACGGATATCTCCCAGAGACTGGGACTGAGACCCCAGTCAGTGTACGGATATCTCCCAGAGAGTGGGTCTGAGACCCCGGTTAGTATACAGATATCTCCCAGAGAGTGGGTCTGAGACCCCGGTCAGTATACGGATATCTCCCAGAGACTGGGTCTGAGACCCCGGTCAGTGTACAGATATCTCCCAGAGAGTGGGTCTGAGACCCCGGTCAGTATACGGATATCTCCCAGAGACTGGGTCTGAGACCCCGGTCAGTGTACAGATATCTCCCAGAGAGTGGGTCTGAGACCCCGGTCAGTATACGGATATCTCCCAGAGACTGGGACTGAGACCCCGGTTAGTGTACGGATATCTCCCAGAGACTGGAACTGAGACCCCAGTCAGTATACGGATAGCTCCCAGAGACTGGGTCTGAGACCCCAGTCAGTGTACAGATATCTCCCAGAGAGTGGGACTGAGACCCCGGTCAGTGTACGGATATCTCCCAGAGACTGGGTCTGAGACCCCAGTCAGTGTACGGATATCTCCCAGAGACTGGGTCTGAGACCCCAGTCAGTATACAGATATCTCCCAGAGACTGGGTCTGAGACCCCAGTCAGTGTACGGATATCTCCCAGAGACTGGGACTGAGACCCCGGTCAGTGTACGGATATCTCCCAGAGACTGGAACTGAGACCCCAGTCAGTGTACGGATATCTCCCAGAGAGTGGGACTGAGACCCCAGTCAGTGTACGGATATCTCCCAGAGAATAGGTCTGAGACCCCAGTTAGTGTACGGATAGCTCCCAGCCCCAATGTCTGGCAGATCCCAATTGGTGATGGATTGGAATGCAGTTGCTGTTAATTTCACTCACTCTGTCCCTCGTGTCTCTAGTTGCTCCACAGGTGCATGTGTATACCTACGAACCCGCAAAGGAAGGTAAATCCAATGTTCTGCTGTGCCATGCCAAAGATTTCAGCCCACCCAACATCAAGTTGGAGCTGTTGGAGAATGGAAACAGCATCCCCAATGCCAACCAGTCTGACCTCTCCTTCGAGTCAGACTGGAGCTTCAAGCTCACCAGGTCTGTGGACTTCATCCCCCGAGCTGGAGTGAAGTATGCCTGCAGGGTGGAACACAACGGCGATGCGAAAGTGATTCAGCTGGGTGAGTAATCTGTCTGTTCATCATGTACAATGTGAATCAACGCACACAGCTCCCACTCTCGCTCTCCCTCTGTGGTACCAGCTCATCAGTTGCAAACTCCGTCCAACACACATAATCTGGCAAACACAGACTCCTCCTCAACCGAACATCTGACATCACCCCTCGATTAGATTCCAGCCTGTAACTCACTCCCAGGTATCCTTTATTCTGTATATAAACCCCCTGAACACCTCGATTATATAAACCATCTGTGCCCCTCAATTAGATTCCAGCCTGTAACTCACTCCCAGGTATCCTTTATTCTGTATATAAACTATCTGAACACCTTGGAAAATTAAATGTGTACTTATACCCTAGTATAAAGAGTGTGTTTAATTGCTGTAACCTGCACATGAACAGGTTACACTGATCAAGTTCCTGTGGCTCAGTGGTTTCACTAAACCTTCGAGCTTTGCGCACAGCAGGATCCCACAAACAATACTGTGATGTTGACCAGGTAATCTGTTTTGGGTGTTGGTTGTGGGATAAATATTGGCCAGGACACTGGAGAGAACACCCATGGCCTTCTTCAAAATAATGCTTTGGGATCTTTTACATCCACCTGAAAGGGCTGATGGGGCATCTTACTAATGTCTCACCCCAAAGACAGCACCTCCGACAAAGCAGCACTCCCTCAGCACTGCACTTGAGTGCCAGCCTCGGTTTTGTGCTCAAGTCTCTGGAGTGGGGTTTGGAATCCACAGCCATCTGACTCCGAGGCAAGAATGCCACCCACTGAGCCACGGCTCATGCCTAAAATAATGTGCTGTGATACAGTAACCCGTCGGCACTCTGGATAGAATCTCTGTACAGTGTTTCTGTAGGTGCTGAGCTATTTACCTAACATGAACCCAGGCAGGTTTCTTTCAGAAAATAACATTTTGCGATACAGTATGAGTAATTTGAGACAGGACGTGTAGTGAGTGGAGCGTGCTTGGGTGGAACAGGTGACTTTGGACCTCTGGTTCCCAAAGCTCTCACCACTGGGGGTTTCCTCGCCTCATCTGGTCACAGACTAATGTTTCTTTCTGCTTTCACCCACAGACAGCTTCTAGCCTGTCATGGCAGAGGTAAGCAGTGTCTCACAGCTCAGACCTGGTTACTGAAGGGATGTGTTCCAGCACGGCAATCAAATTCCACGCCTTTCTTTTCTCTTTGTTTTGCTGCCACTGGGTGCCACAGTGAGATTATTAAATGAATCGACTATGTCTGGGGAGCAAATCAGCTTTGGTTTAACCTATCTTCAAATGTAAACTTTTAAAACGAATAAATACATTGATCTGACCCCTTAAACTACTTGTGTGATGGGAAGTAAGTTTGCTTATGATTCTGTGATCTCTGTAATTTACGCCCTTGACGTCTTGCTCATTTCTGAGATGTTTTTAGATCTTGTCTTGTGAAGCGCTGACTCGTTTGATTTGAAATTTGCCTCCACAAGGACCGGGGTTACCCAGCAAATTAAAACAAACCAGTAAATGAGAACGAGCAAGGCCCAGTCAAACTCTCGGCCGAGAGGTTCAAATGTCACCTCATTCTCTGAGAGCTGGAGACCTCCATCCCTGAGGGGGGAGGGTATTCGAAGTTGGGACACTCGACTCAATCACTTGAATATTATATGTCAGTGTTTGGTTTAGTTTTGAAGCTTTTGTTCTCCTGAAATGTCAGCGGTATATGCACATCTTATGCACTGCTCGATGTGCACCCCACATAGCAGAGGTCACAACAACTTCCGCCTGTACCAGCCAGCTCAGACCTCACAGCCGGGGGGGGCGGGGGGTCTGATTATTGGACTTCTGTTCCGTTTGGAACACCTCGGGTCAGAACCCACCTGCCCTTTTCCCACTTGGCTTCCATTCCACCCTGCTGATTTACCCTGGGAAACCCTGCAGGGTGTGAGGGAAATCTCGGCCTAGTTCGGTGTTCTGAGCTGTTAGGGCCTTATACCTGCACTTGGCCTAATATGGAGATTAGCACCACCTACATTAGCTTTTACAAATGCCTGTTAAAAATCATAGGCCTAGAAATTGAGTAGCCTTAGCGCCGCATTTGAGGCGCTAGAGGGCCTAGCGCCGGAGTTATGGCCAGTTTAGAAATTCCCTGGGGCCCTAGAATCGGCGGTAGACCGGTTGCGCTGCGCCGGCACCGATGACGTCATCGGTGTGCGCAGCGTCCCGGTTGCCATGCCGACGGGCCCCAGCGCCGAAATTCAGTTGCGGCCGCCTCGCCCGTGGCAGCCGCAACTAAGACTCTGGCAACAGAGTCTTACATCAGTTAGCGCCTTAAGGTCGCGCGGCGGCCGGCCGCTTTCCCGCCGGCCGCCTGCCCGCACCTCCCTCCCCGGACTCCTCCACCCCGCCCCCCCCCCCCCCCCCGCGGAACAGATGCTTCCGGGCTGCGAGCCCGGCACTTCCCCGAGGTGCCGGGCTCATTTTTCTGATGAGTTTACCGGCCAGCGGGCGGGTGCAGGCAGCTCCTCCTTAAGTGAAGGAGGAGGCCTGCACTTCCCGAGCCTGCCGCACCGCATCGGGCGCCGGAATAGCGCCGCAAAGCGGCAGGTAGCGCCCATTTTCAGGCGCAAACACCCTTCAGTAGCGCCGGCAGCCACTTGGGCGCGGCGCTACTGAATTTTTGGCACGCGCAGGGGGACTTAGCGCCGTCGCTAACTTTCCGGCGCTAAAGCCCTGGCGCGGCGCCAACTGAATTTCTAGGCCATAGTCTACATGTGATTATTGTGTATTTTTGTAACTGGGAGTTGTTGAATTTAGAGGGTATAGTGCTGATAATGATTAGCTTCCAATTTCCTGTAATGCATGCATAGTTCTCTACTGTTCTTTGTATGCTCATTGGTGTGAATAAAAATATTCTTCCTTATCTTGTTGTTTTCTCATTTATGAACCATGTTTCATCCTGCAAACAAGGAACCGGCCCATTCAGTGTCTGCATTAGTGTCGGTAATCCCAGATTTGTATGTCCAAGTTAAAGGTAGTAGCCTCGAAAGGAAAGAGTGAAGCCTCCAGCTTCCCTCATTGAAGCAGTGACGACCCCTCCACTTGTTGAGAAGTTTTTAGGAGCGTTCAGCGGTCAATTTGTATATAAAACAAGCTGCAGCTAAACAATCTTGGCAAGAAATATGTCCAGCCAGTTATTTCCTGCTATTTTATTCTGACCTTTGGGTAAGGAGGAGCTCTGAAGACTGCAATGAGTGGGGTCAGGCAGCTGCCAATTTGGAGAAGCTTCCAATAAGATTAAAAGCCTGGGCCGTGGACCACATTCCCACAGGCAGTACTTGGACAGCAGCTAATGGTCAGAACCACACCCAGGGCCAAGTTCCAAACACATGGGCTAAAGTCCAACAGGCAGAAATATTACAACAACAAATTGAACTGCTTTTATGTATTATAAATGTTATTTTGTTTGTTAACGCTTCTGTGAAGTGCCTTTAATGTAGTAAAACATCCTAAGGTGCTTCATAGAAGCGTTATCAAACAAAATAACACTGAGCCACATAAGGCAATTTTAGGGCAGATATGAATAGGGGCAGGAATCGGCCATTTGGCCCTTCGAGCCTGCTCCGCCATTCAATAAGATCATGGCTGATCTTCGACCTCATCTCCACTTTCCTGCACTATCCCCACATCCCTTGGTTCCTTTAATATTCAAAAATCTTATTGACCTCTGTCTTGAATATACTCAATGACTGAGCCTCCACAGCCCTCTGGGGTAGAGAACTCCAAAGATTCACCACCCTCCGAGTGAAGACATTTCTACTCAGCTTAGTCCTAAATGGCTGACCCCTTATTCTGAGATTGTGACCTCTGGTTCTAGGCTCCCCAGCCAGGGGAAACACCCTCCCTGTATCTACCCTGTCAAGCCCTGTAAGTATTTTGTATGTTTCAATGAGATCACCTCTCATTCTTCTGAACTCTAGAGAATATAGGCCTAGTCTTATCAATCTCTCCTCCCAGGAACCAGTCTGGTGAACCTTCGGTGCACTCCCTCTATGGCAAGTATATCCTTCTTCAGATAATGAGAACAAAACTACACAATAATCCAGGCGTGGTCTCACCAGGGCCCTATATAAATGCAGTAAGATGTCTTTACTATTACACTCAAATCCTCTTGTAATAAAGGCCAACATCCCATTTGCTTTCCTAATTGCTTGCTGTACCTACATGTTAGCTTTCAGTGATCCGTGTACAAGGACACCCAGGTACCTCTGAACACCAACATTTCCCAATTCCTCACCATTTAAAAAATACTCTGCTATTCTAAATTTGAAATCACCGACTGTGACAGCACAAATGCGCACAGACGTTCGATCACACATTACTGGGAAACCCTGGGCAGTGACGATCGGTGTCATTGATCACATTATTGGGAGACCCTGGGCAGTGACGATTTGTGTCATTGATCACATCACTGGGAGACCCTGAGCAGTGATGATCAGTGTCATTGATCACATTACTGGGAGACCCTGGGCAGTGACGATCAGTGTCACTGATCACATCACTGGGAGACCCTGAGCAGTGATGATCAGTGTCATTGATCACATTACCGGGGGACCCTGGGCAGTGACGATCAGTGTCACTGATCACATGACTGGGAGACCATGGGCAGGGACGATCAGTGTCATTGATCACATTACTGGGAGACCATGGGCAGTGACGATCGGTGTCACAGATCACATTACTGGGAGACCCTGGGCAGTGACGATCAGTGTCACTGATCACTTTACTGGGAGATCCTGGGCAGTGACGATCGGTGTCACTGATCACATTACCGGGGGACCCTGGGCAGTGACGATCAGTGTCATTGATCACATTACTGGGACACCCTGGGCAGTGACGCTCGGTGTCATTGGTCACATTACTGGGAGACCCTGGGCAGTGACAATCAGCATCATTGATCACATTACTGGGAGACCCTGGGCAGTGACGATCGGTGTCACTGATCACATTACCGGGGGACCCTGGGCAGTGACGATCAGTGTCATTGATCACATTACAGGGAGACCCTGGGCAGTGACGATCAGTGTCATTGACCACATTACTGGGAGACCCTGGGCAGTGACGATCGGTGTCACTGATCACATTACCGGGGGACCCTGGGCAGTGACGATCAGTGTCATTGTTCACATTACTGGGAGACCCTGGGCAGTGACGCTCGGTGTCATTTGTCACATTACTGGGAGACCCTGGGCAGTGACGATCAGCATCATTGATCACATTACTGGGAGACCCTGGGCAGTGACGATCGGCGTCACTGATCACATTACTGGGAGACCCTGGTCATTGACGATCAGCATCATTGATCACATTACTGGGAGACCCTGGGCAGTGACGATCAGTGTCACTGATCACATTACTGGGAGACCCTGGGCAGTGACGATCAGCGTCACTGATCACATTACTGGGAGACCCTGGGCAGTGACGATCAGTTTCATTGGTCACATTATTGGGAGACCCTGGGCAGTGACGATCAGTGTCATTGATCACATTACTGGGAGAGCCTGGGTCGTGACGATCAGTGTCATTGATCACATTACTGGGAGAGCCTGGGCAGTGACGATCAGTGTCATTGATTACATTACTGGGAGACCCTGGGCAGTGACGATCAGTGTCATTGATCACATTACTGGGAGACCCTGGGCAGTGACGATCGGTGTCACTGATCACATTACTGGGAGACCCTGGGCAGTGACGATCAGCGTCATTGATCACATTACTGGGAGACCCTGGGCACTGACGCTCGGTGTCGGTGATCACATTACTGGGAGACCCTGGGCAGTGACGATCAGTGTCACTGATCACATTACTGGGAGACCCTGGGCAGTGACGATCAGTGTCATTGAACACATTACTGGGAGACCCTGGGCAGTGACGATCAGCCTCATTGATCACATTACTGGGAGATCCTGGGCAGTGACGCTCGGTGTCAGTGATCACATTACTGGGAGACCCTGGGCAGTGACGATCGGTGTCACTGATGACATTACCGGGAGACCCTGGGCAGTGACGATCAGTGTCATTGATCACATTACTGGGAGACCCTGGGCAGTGACGATCGGTGTCACTGATCACATTACTGGGAGACCCTTGGCAGTGACGATCAGTGTCATTGATCACAATACTGGGAGACCCTGGGTCATGACGATCGGTGTCACTGATCACATTACTGGGAGACACTGGGCAGTGACGATCAGTTTCATTGAACACATTACTGGGAGACCCTGGGCAGTGACGATCAGTGTCACTGATCACATTACCGGGAGACCCTGGGCAGTGACGATCAGTGTCATTGATCACATTACTGGGAGACCCTGGGCAGTGACGATCAGTGTCACTGATCACATTACTGGGAGACCCTGGGCAGTGACGATAGATGTCACTGAACGCATTATCGGGAAACCCTGGGCAGTGGCGATCGGTGTCACTGATCGCATTACTGGGATACCCTGGGCAGTGACGATCGGTGTCACTGATCACATTACTGGGATACCCTGGGCAGTGACGATGAATGTCATGGATCACATTACTGGGAGACCCTGGGCAGTGACGATCAATGTCACTGATCACATTACTGGGAGACCCTGGGCAGTGACGATCGGTGTCATTGATCACATTACTGGGAGACCCTGGGCAGTGATGATCAATGTCATTGATCACATTACTGGGAGACCCTGGGCAGTCACGATCAGTGTCACTGATCACATTACTGGGAGACCCTGGGCAGTGACGATCAGTGTCATTGATCACATTACTGGGAGACCCTGGGCAGTGACGATCAGTGTCATTGATCACATTACTGGGGACACTGGGCAATGACGATCAGTGTCATTGATCACATTACTGGGAGAGCCTGGGAAGTGAAGATAAGTTTCATTGATCACATTACTGGGAGACCCTGGGCAGTGATGGTCAGTGTCATTGATCACATTACTGGGAGACCCGAGGCAGAGATGATCGGTGTCATTTATCACATTACTGGGAGACCCTGGGCAGTGACGATCAGTGTCACTGATCACAATACTGGGTGATCCTGGGCAGTGATGATCAGTGTCACAGATCACATTACTGGGAGACCCTGGGCAGTGACGATCGGTGTCACTGACCACATTACGGGGAGACCCTGGGCAGTGACGATCAGTGTCACTGATCACATTACTGGGAGACCCTGGGCAGTGACGATCAGTGTCATTGGTCACATTACTGGGAGACCCTGGGTCGTGACGATCGGTGTCACTGATCACATTACTGGGAGACCCTGGGCAGTGACAATCAGTGTCATTGATCACATTACTGGGAGACCATGGGCAGGGACGATCAGTGTCATTGATCACATTACTGGGAGACCCTGGGCAGTGACGATCAGTGTCACTGATCACATTACTGGGAGACCCTGGGCAGTGACGATCAGTGTCATTGATCACATTACTGGGAGACCCTGGGCAGTGACGATCGGTGTCACAGATCACATTACTGGGAGACCCTGGGCAGTGATGATCAGTGTCACTGATCACTTTACTGGGAGATCCTGGGCAGTGACGATCAGTGTCATTGATCACATTACAGGGATACCCTGGGCAGTGACGATCGGTGTCACTGATCACATTACTGGGATACCCTGGGCAGTGACGATGAATGTCATGGATCACATTACTGGGAGACCCTGGGCAGTGACGATCAATGTCACTGATCACATTACTGGGAAACCCTGGGCAGTGACGATCGGTGTCATTGATCACATTACTGGGAGACCCTTGGCAGTGATGATCAATGTCATTGATCACATTACTGGGAGACCCTGGGCAGTCACGATCAGTGTCACTGATCACATTACTGGGAGACCCTGGGCAGTGATGATCAGTGTCATTGATCACATTACTGGGAGACCCTGGGCAGTGACGATCAGTGTCATTGATCACATTACTGGGGACACTGGGCAATGACGATCAGTGTCATTGATCACATTACTGGGAGAGCCTGGGAAGTGAAGATAAGTTTCATTGATCACATTACTGGGAGACCCTGGGCAGTGATGGTCAGTGTCATTGATCACATTACTGGGAGACCCTTGGCAGAGATGATCGGTGTCATTTATCACATTACTGGGAGACCCTGGGCAGTGACGATCAGTGTCACTGATCACAATACTGGGTGATCCTGGGCAGTGATGATCAGTGTCACTGATCACATTACTGGGAGACCCTGGGCAGTGACGATCGGTGTCACTGACCACATTACTGGGAGACCCTGGGCAGTGACGATCAGTGTCACTGATCACATTACTGGGAGACCCTGGGCAGTGACGATCAGTGTCATTGGTCACATTACTGGGAGACCCTGGGTTGTGACGATCGGTGTCATTGATCACATCACTGGGAGACCATGGGCAGGGACGATCAGTGTCATTGATCACATTACTGGGAGACCCTGGGCAGTGACGATCAGTGTCACTGATCACGTTACTGGGAGACCCTGGGCAGTGACGATCAGTGTCATTGATCACATTACTGGGAGATCCTGGGCAGTGACAATCGGTGTCACAGATCACATTACTGGGAGACCCTGGGCAGTGACGATCAGTGTCACTGATCACTTTACTGGGAGATCCTGGGCAGTGACGATCGGTGTCACTGATCATATTACCGGGGGACCCTGGGCAGTGACGATCAGTGTCATTGATCACATTACTGGGAGACCCTGGGCAGTGACGCTCGGTGTCATTGGTCACATTACTGGGAGACCCTGGGCAGTGACGATCAGCATCATTGATCACATTACTGGGAGACCCTGGGCAGTGACGATCAGTGTCATTGATCACATTACTGGGAGACCCTGGGCAGTGACGCTCGGTGTCACTAATCACATTACTGGGAGATCCTGGGCAGTGATGATCGGTGTCACTGATCACATTACCGGGGGACCCTGGGCAGTGACGATCAGTGTCATTGATCACATTACAGGGAGAGCCTGGGCAGTGACGATCAGTGCCATTGATTACATTACTGGGAGACCCTGGGCAGTGACGATCAGTGTCATTGATCACATTACTGGGAGACCCTGGGCAGTGACGATCGGTGTCACTGATCACATTACTGGGAGACCCTGGGCAGTGACGATTAGCGTCATTGATCACATTACTGGGAGACCCTGGGCAGTGACGCTCGGTGTCGGTGATCACATTACTGGGAGACCCTGGGCAGTGACGATCGGTGTCACTGATCACATTACTGGGAGACCCTGGGCAGTGATGATCAATGTCACTGATCACATTACTGGGAGACCCTGGGCAGTGACGATCAGTGTCATTGAACACATTACTGGGAGACCCTGGGCAGTGACGCTCGGTGTCACTAATCACATTACTGGGAGATCCTGGGCAGTGATGATCGGTGTCACTGATCACATTACCGGGGGACCCTGGGTCGTGACGATCAGTGTCATTGATCACATTACAGGGAGAGCCTGGGCAGTGACGATCAGTGCCATTGATTACATTACTGGGAGACCCTGGGCAGTGACGATCAGTGTCATTGATCACATTACTGGGAGACCCTGGGCAGTGACGATCGGTGTCACTGATCACATTACTGGGAGACCCTGGGCAGTGACGATCAGCGTCATTGATCACATTACTGGGAGACCCTGGGCAGTGACGCTCGGTGTCGGTGATCTCATTACTGGGAGACCCTGGGCAGTGACGATCGGTGTCACTGATCACATTACTGGGAGACCCTGGGCAGTGACGATCAGTGTCACTGATCACATTACTGGGAGACCCTGGGCAGTGACGATCAGTGTCATTGAACACATTACTGGGAGACCCTGGGCAGTGACGATCAGCCTCATTGATCACATTACTGGGAGATCCTGGGCAGTGACGCTCGGTGTCAGTGATCACATTACTGGGAGACCCTGGGCAGTGACGATCGGTGTCACTGATGACATTACCGGGAGACCCTGGGCAGTGACGATCAGTGTCATTGATCACATTACTGGGAGACCCTGGGCAGGGACGATCGGTGTCACTGATCACATTACTGGGAGACCCTTGGCAGTGACGATCAGTGTCATTGGTCACAATACTGGGAGACCCTGGGCAGTGACAATCAGTGTCACTGATCACATTACTGGGAGACCCTGGGCAGTGACGATCAGTGTCATTGGTCACATTACTGGGAGACCCTGGGTCGTGACGATCGGTGTCACTGATCACATTACTGGGAGACCCTGGGCAGTGACAATCAGTGTCATTGATCACATTACTGGGAGACCCTGGGCAGTCACGATCAGTGTCACTGATCACATTACTGGGAGACCCTGGGCAGTGATGATCAGTGTCATTGATCACATTACTGGGAGACCCTGGGCAGTGACGATCAGTGTCATTGATCACATTACTGGGGACACTGGGCAATGACGATCAGTGTCATTGATCACATTACTGGGAGAGCCTGGGAAGTGAAGATAAGTTTCATTGATCACATTACTGGGAGACCCTGGGCAGTGATGGTCAGTGTCATTGATCACATTACTGGGAGACCCTTGGCAGAGATGATCGGTGTCATTTATCACATTACTGGGAGACCCTGGGCAGTGACGATCAGTGTCACTGATCACAATACTGGGTGATCCTGGGCAGTGATGATCAGTGTCACTGATCACATTACTGGGAGACCCTGGGCAGTGACGATCGGTGTCACTGACCACATTACTGGGAGACCCTGGGCAGTGACGATCAGTGTCACTGATCACATTACTGGGAGACCCTGGGCAGTGACGATCAGTGTCATTGGTCACATTACTGGGAGACCCTGGGTTGTGACGATCGGTGTCATTGATCACATCACTGGGAGACCATGGGCAGGGACGATCAGTGTCATTGATCACATTACTGGGAGACCCTGGGCAGTGACGATCAGTGTCACTGATCACATTACTGGGAGACCCTGGGCAGTGACGATCAGTGTCATTGATCACATTACTGGGAGATCCTGGGCAGTGACAATCGGTGTCACAGATCACATTACTGGGAGACCCTGGGCAGTGACGATCAGTGTCACTGATCACTTTACTGGGAGATCCTGGGCAGTGACGATCGGTGTCACTGATCATATTACCGGGGGACCCTGGGCAGTGACGATCAGTGTCATTGATCACATTACTGGGAGACCCTGGGCAGTGACGCTCGGTGTCATTGGTCACATTACTGGGAGACCCTGGGCAGTGACGATCAGCATCATTGATCACATTACTGGGAGACCCTGGGCAGTGACGATCAGTGTCATTGATCACATTACTGGGAGACCCTGGGCAGTGACGCTCGGTGTCACTAATCACATTACTGGGAGATCCTGGGCAGTGATGATCGGTGTCACTGATCACATTACCGGGGGACCCTGGG
The DNA here is from genome assembly GCF_052327205.1 of Somniosus microcephalus. Classification (NCBI taxonomy): domain Eukaryota; kingdom Metazoa; phylum Chordata; class Chondrichthyes; order Squaliformes; family Somniosidae; genus Somniosus; species Somniosus microcephalus. Next base: position 80,984,429 of record NW_028225179.1, on the reverse strand, counting down.
CAGTGACGATCAGTGTCATTGATCACATTACAGGGAGAGCCTGGGCAGTGACGATCAGTGCCATTGATTACATTACTGGGAGACCCTGGGCAGTGACGATCAGTGTCATTGATCACATTACTGGGAGACCCTGGGCAGTGACGATCGGTGTCACTGATCACATTACTGGGAGACCCTGGGCAGTGACGATTAGCGTCATTGATCACATTACTGGGAGACCCTGGGCAGTGACGCTCGGTGTCGGTGATCACATTACTGGGAGACCCTGGGCAGTGACGATCGGTGTCACTGATCACATTACTGGGAGACCCTGGGCAGTGATGATCAGTGTCACTGATCACATTACTGGGAGACCCTGGGCAGTGACGATCAGTGTCATTGAACACATTACTGGGAGACCCTGGGCAGTGACGCTCGGTGTCACTAATCACATTACTGGGAGATCCTGGGCAGTGATGATCGGTGTCACTGATCACATTACCGGGGGACCCTGGGTCGTGACGATCAGTGTCATTGATCACATTACAGGGAGAGCCTGGGCAGTGACGATCAGTGCCATTGATTACATTACTGGGAGACCCTGGGCAGTGACGATCAGTGTCATTGATCACATTACTGGGAGACCCTGGGCAGTGACGATCGGTGTCACTGATCACATTACTGGGAGACCCTGGGCAGTGACGATCAGCGTCATTGATCACATTACTGGGAGACCCTGGGCAGTGACGCTCGGTGTCGGTGATCTCATTACTGGGAGACCCTGGGCAGTGACGATCGGTGTCACTGATCACATTACTGGGAGACCCTGGGCAGTGACGATCAGTGTAACTGATCACATTACTGGGAGACCCTGGGCAGTGACGATCAGTGTCATTGAACACATTACTGGGAGACCCTGGGCAGTGACGATCAGCCTCATTGATCACATTACTGGGAGATCCTGGGCAGTGACGCTCGGTGTCAGTGATCACATTACTGGGAGACCCTGGGCAGTGACGATCGGTGTCACTGATGACATTACCGGGAGACCCTGGGCAGTGACGATCAGTGTCATTGATCACATTACTGGGAGACCCTGGGCAGGGACGATCGGTGTCACTGATCACATTACTGGGAGACCCTTGGCAGTGACGATCAGTGTCATTGGTCACAATACTGGGAGACCCTGGGCAGTGACAATCAGTGTCATTGATCACAATACTGGGAGACCCTGGGTCATGACGATCGGTGTCACTGATCACATTACTGGGAGACACTGGGCAGTGACGATCAGTTTCATTGAACACATTACTGGGAGACCCTGGGCAGTGACGATCAGTGTCATTGATCATATTACTGGGAGACCCTGGGCAGTGACGATCAGTGTCACTGATCACATTACTGGGAGACCCTGGGCAGTGACGATAGATGTCACTGAACGCATTATCGGGAAACCCTGGGCAGTGGCGATCGGTGTCACTGATCGCATTACTGGGATACCCTGGGCAGTGACGATCGGTGTCACTGATCACATTACTGGGATACCCTGGGCAGTGACGATGAATGTCATGGATCACATTACTGGGAGACCCTGGGCAGTGACGATCAATGTCACTGATCTCATTACTGGGAGACCCTGGGCAGTGACGATCGGTGTCATTGATCACATTACTGGGAGACCCTGGGCAGTGATGATCAATGTCATTGATCACATTACTGGGAGACCCTGGGCAGTCATGATCAGTGTCATTGATCACATTACTGGGAGAGCCTGGGAAGTGAAGATAAGTTTCATTGATCACATTACTGGGAGACCCTGGGCAGTGATGGTCAGTGTCGTTGATCACATTACTGGGAGACCCTAGGCAGAGATGATCGGTGTCATTTATCACATTACTGGGAGACCCTGGGCAGTGACGATCAGTGTCACTGATCACAATACTGGGTGATCCTGGGCAGTGATGATCAGTGTCACAGATCACATTACTGGGAGACCCTGGGCAGTGACGATCGGTGTCACTGAGCACATTACTGGGAGACCCTGGGCAGTGACGATCAGTGTCACTGATCACATTACTGGGAGACCCTGGGCAGTGACGATCAGTGTCATTGGTCACATTACTGGGAGACCCTGGGTCGTGACGATCGGTGTCACTGATCACATTACTGGGAGACCCTGGGCAGTGACAATCAGTGTCATTGATCACATTACTGGGAGACCATGGGCAGGGACGATCAGTGTCATTGATCACATTACTGGGAGACCCTGGGCAGTGACGATCAGTGTCACTGATCACATTACTGGGAGACCCTGGGCAGTGACGATCAGTGTCATTGATCACATTACTGGGAGACCCTGGGCAGTGACGATCGGTGTCACAGATCACATTACTGGGAGACCCTGGGCAGTGACGATCAGTGTCACTGATCACTTTACTGGGAGATCCTGGGCAGTGACGATCGGTGTCACTGATCACATTACCGGGGGACCCTGGGCAGTGACGATCAGTGTCATTGATCACATTTACTGGGAGACCCTGGGCAGTGACGCTCGGTGTCACTAATCACATTACTGGGAGATCCTGGGCAGTGACGATCGGTGTCACTGATCACATTACCGGGGGACCCTGGGCAGTGACGATCAGTGTCATTGATCACATTACAGGGATACCCTGGGCAGTGACGATCGGTGTCACTGATCACATTACTGGGATACCCTGGGCAGTGACGATGAATGTCATGGATCACATTACTGGGAGACCCTGGGCAGTGACGATCAATGTCACTGATCACATTACTGGGAGACCCTGGGCAGTGACGATCGGTGTCATTGATCACATTACTGGGAGACCCTGGGCAGTGATGATCAATGTCATTGATCACATTACTGGGAGACCCTGGGCAGTCACGATCAGTGTCACTGATCACATTACTGGGAGACCCTGGGCAGTGACGATCAGTGTCATTGATCACATTACTGGGAGACCCTGGACAGTGACGATCAGTGTCATTGATCACATTACTGGGGACACTGGGCAATGACGATCAGTGTCATTGATCACATTACTGGGAGAGCCTGGGAAGTGAAGATAAGTTTCATTGATCACATTACTGGGAGACCCTGGGCAGTGATGGTCAGTGTCATTGATCACATTACTGGGAGACCCTAGGCAGAGATGATCGGTGTCATTTATCACATTACTGGGAGACCCTGGGCAGTGACGATCAGTGTCACTGATCACAATACTGGGTGATCCTGGGCAGTGATGATCAGTGTCACTGATCACATTACTGGGAGACCCTGGGCAGTGACGATCGGTGTCACTGACCACATTACTGGGAGACCCTGGGCAGTGACGATCAGTGTCACTGATCACATTACTGGGAGACCCTGGGCAGTGACGATCAGCGTCATTGATCACATTACTGGGAGACCCTGGGCAGTGACGCTCGGTGTCGGTGATCTCATTACTGGGAGACCCTGGGCAGTGACGATCGGTGTCACTGATCACATTACTGGGAGACCCTGGGCAGTGACGATCAGTGTCACTGATCACATTACTGGGAGACCCTGGGCAGTGACGATCAGTGTCATTGAACACATTACTGGGAGACCCTGGGCAGTGACGATCAGCCTCATTGATCACATTACTGGGAGATCCTGGGCAGTGACGCTCGGTGTCAGTGATCACATTACTGGGAGACCCTGGGCAGTGACGATCGGTGTCACTGATGACATTACCGGGAGACCCTGGGCAGTGACGATCAGTGTCATTGATCACATTACTGGGAGACCCTTGGCAGTGACGATCAGTGTCATTGGTCACAATACTGGGAGACCCTGGGCAGTGACAATCAGTGTCATTGATCACAATACTGGGAGACCCTGGGTCATGATGATCGGTGTCACTGATCACATTACTGGGAGACACTGGGCAGTGACGATCAGTTTCATTGAACACATTACTGGGAGACCCTGGGCAGTGACGATCAGTGTCACTGATCACATTACCGGGAGACCCTGGGCAGTGACGATCAGTGTCATTGATCATATTACTGGGAGACCCTGGGCAGTGACGATCAGTGTCACTGATCACATTACTGGGAGACCCTGGGCAGTGACGATAGATGTCACTGAACGCATTATCGGGAAACCCTGGGCAGTGGCGATCGGTGTCACTGATCGCATTACTGGGATACCCTGGGCAGTGACGATCGGTGTCACTGATCACATTACTGGGATACCCTGGGCAGTGACGATGAATGTCATGGATCACATTACTGGGAGACCCTGGGCAGTGACGATCAATGTCACTGATCTCATTACTGGGAGCCGCTGGGCAGTGACGATCGGTGTCATTGATCACATTACTGGGAGACCCTGGGCAGTGATGATCAATGTCATTGATCACATTACTGGGAGACCCTGGGCAGTCATGATCAGTGTCATTGATCACATTACTGGGAGAGCCTGGGAAGTGAAGATAAGTTTCATTGATCACATTACTGGGAGACCCTGGGCAGTGATGGTCAGTGTCGTTGATCACATTACTGGGAGACCCTAGGCAGAGATGATCGGTGTCATTTATCACATTACTGGGAGACCCTGGGCAGTGACAATCAGTGTCACTGATCACAATACTGGGTGATCCTGGGCAGTGATGATCAGTGTCACAGATCACATTACTGGGAGACCCTGGGCAGTGACGATCGGTGTCACTGAGCACATTACTGGGAGACCCTGGGCAGTGACGATCAGTGTCACTGACCACATTACTGGGAGACCCTGGGCAGTGACGATCAGTGTCATTGGTCACATTACTGGGAGACCCTGCGTCGTGACGATCGGTGTCACTGATCACATTACTGGGAGACCCTGGGCAGTGACGATCAGTGTCACTGACCACATTACTGCGAGACCCTGGGCAGTGACAATCAGTGTCATTGATCACATTACTGGGAGACCATGGGCAGGGACGATCAGTGTCATTGATCACATTACTGGGAGACCCTGGGCAGTGACGATCAGTGTCACTGATCACATTACTGGGAGACCCTGGGCAGTGACGATCAGTGTCATTGATCACATTACTGGGAGACCCTGGGCAGTGACGATCGGTGTCACAGATCACATTACTGGGAGACCCTGGGCAGTGACGATCAGTGTCACTGATCACTTTACTGGGAGATCCTGGGCAGTGACGATCGGTGTCACTGATCACATTACCGGGGGACCCTGGGCAGTGACGATCAGTGTCATTGATCACATTACTGGGAGACCCTGGGCAGTGACGCTCGGTGTCACTAATCACATTACTGGGAGATCCTGGGCAGTGACGATCGGTGTCACTGATCACATTACCGGGGGACCCTGGGCAGTGACGATCAGTGTCATTGATCACATTACAGGGATACCCTGGGCAGTGACGATCGGTGTCACTGATCACATTACTGGGATACCCTGGGCAGTGACGATGAATGTCATGGATCACATTACTGGGAGACCCTGGGCAGTGACGATCAATGTCACTGATCACATTACTGGGAGACCCTGGGCAGTGACGATCGGTGTCATTGATCACATTACTGGGAGACCCTGGGCAGTGATGATCAATGTCATTGATCACATTACTGGGAGACCCTGGGCAGTCACGATCAGTGTCACTGATCACATTACTGGGAGACCCTGGGCAGTGACGATCAGTGTCATTGATCACATTACTGGGAGACCCTGGACAGTGACGATCAGTGTCATTGATCACATTACTGGGGACACTGGGCAATGACGATCAGTGTCATTGATCACATTACTGGGAGAGCCTGGGAAGTGAAGATAAGTTTCATTGATCACATTACTGGGAGACCCTGGGCAGTGATGGTCAGTGTCATTGATCACATTACTGGGAGACCCTAGGCAGAGATGATCGGTGTCATTTATCACATTACTGGGAGACCCTGGGCAGTGACGATCAGTGTCACTGATCACAATACTGGGTGATCCTGGGCAGTGATGATCAGTGTCACTGATCACATTACTGGGAGACCCTGGGCAGTGACGATCGGTGTCACTGACCACATTACTGGGAGACCCTGGGCAGTGACGATCAGTGTCACTGATCACATTACTGGGAGACCCTGGGCAGTGACGATCAGTGTCATTGGTCACATTACTGGGAGACCCTGGGTCGTGACGATCGGTGTCACTGATCACATTACTGGGAGACCCTGGGCAGTGACAATCAGTGTCATTGATCACATCACTGGGAGACCATGGGCAGGGACGATCAGTGTCATTGATCACATTACTGGGAGACCCTGGGCAGTGACGATCAGTGTCACTGATCACATTACTGGGAGACCCTGGGCAGTGACGATCAGTGTCATTGATCACATTACTGGGAGACCCTGGGCAGTGACGATCGGTGTCACAGATCACATTACTGGGAGACCCTGGGCAGTGACGATCAGTGTCACTGATCACTTTACTGGGAGATCCTGGGCAGTGACGATCGGTGTCACTGATCACATTACCGGGGGACCCTGGGCAGTGACGATCAGTGTCATTGATCACATTACTGGGAGACCCTGGGCAGTGACGCTCGGTGTCATTGGTCACATTACTGGGAGACCCTGGGCAGTGACGATCAGCATCATTGATCACATTACTGGGAGACCCTGGGCAGTGACGATCAGTGTCATTGATCACATTACTGGGAGACCCTGGGCAGTGACGCTCGGTGTCACTAATCACATTACTGGGAGACCCTGGGCAGTGACGCTCGGTGTCATTTGTCACATTACTGGGAGACCCTGGGCAGTGACGATCAGCATCATTGATCACATTACTGGGAGACCCTGGGCAGTGATGATCAGCATCATTGATCACATTACTGGGAGACCCTGGGCAGTGACGATCAGCATCATTGATCACATTACTGGGAGACCCTGGGCAGTGACGATCAGTTTCATTGGTCACATTATTGGGAGACCCTGGGCAGTGACGATCAGTGTCATTGATCACATTACTGGGAGAGCCTGGGTCGTGACGATCAGTGTCATTGATCACATTACTGGGAGAGCCTGGGCAGTGACGATCAGTGCCATTGATTACATTACTGGGAGACCCTGGGCAGTGACGATCAGTGTCATTGATCACATTACTGGGAGACCCTGGGCAGTGACGATCGGTGTCACTGATCACATTACTGGGAAACCCTGGGCAGTGACGATCAGCGTCATTGATCACATTACTGGGAGACCCTGGGCAGTGACGCTCGGTGTCAGTGATCACATTACTGGGAGACCCTGGGCAGTGACGATCGGTGTCACTGATCACATTACTTGGAGACCCTGGGCAGTGACGATCAGTGTCACTAATCACATTACTGGGAGACTTTGGGCAGTGACGATCAGTGTCATTGAACACATTACTGGGAGACCCTGGGCAGTGACGATCAGCCTCATTGATCACATTACTGGGAGATCCTGGGCAGTGACGCTCGGTGTCAGTGATCACATTACTGGGAGACCCTGGGCAGTGACGATCGTTGTCACTGATGACATTACCTGGAGACCCTGGGCAGTGACGATCAGTGTCATTGATCACATTACTGGGAGACCCTGGGCAGTGACGATCGGTGTCACTGATCACATTACTGGGAGACCCTTGGCAGTGACGATCAGTGTCATTGGTCACAATACTGGGAGACCCTGGGCAGTGACAATCAGTGTCATTGATCACAATACTGGGAGACCCTGGGTCATGACGATCGGTGTCACTGATCACATTACTGGGAGACACTGGGCAGTGACGATCAGTTTCATTGAACACATTACTGGGAGACCCTGGGCAGTGACGATCAGTGTCACTGATCACATTACCGGGAGACCCTGGGCAGTGACGATCAGTGTCATTGATCACATTACTGGGAGACCCTGGGCAGTGACGATCAGTGTCACTGATCACATTACTGGGAGACCCTGGGCAGTGACGATAGATGTCACTGAACGCATTATCGGGAAACACTGGGCAGTGGCGATCGGTGTCACTGATCGCATTACTGGGATACCCTGGGCAGTGACGATCGGTGTCACTGATCACATTACTGGGATACCCTGGGCAGTGACGATGAATGTCATGGATCACATTACTGGGAGACCCTGGGCAGTGACGATCAATGTCACTGATCACATTACTGGGAGACCCTGGGCAGTGACGATCGGTGTCATTGATCACATTACTGGGAGACCCTGGGCAGTGATGATCAATGTCATTGATCACATTACTGGGAGACCCTGGGCAGTGACGATCAGTGTCACTGATCACATTACTGGGAGACCCTGGGCAGTGACGATCAGTGTCATTGATCACATTACTGGGAGACCCTGGGCAGTGACGATCAGTGTCATTGATCACATTACTGGGGACACTGGGCAATGACGATCAGTGTCATTGATCACATTACTGGGAGAGCCTGGGAAGTGAAGATAAGTTTCATTGATCACATTACTGGGAGACCTTGGGCAGTGATGGTCAGTGTCATTGATCACATTACTGGGAGACCCTAGGCAGAGATGATCGGTGTCATTTATCACATTACTGGGAGATCCTGGGCAGTGACGATCAGTGTCACTGATCACAATACTGGGTGATCCTGGGCAGTGATGATCAGTGTCACTGATCACATTACTGGGAGACCCTGGGCAGTGACGATCGGTGTCACTGACCACATTACTGGGAGACCCTGGGCAGTGACGATCAGTGTCACTGATCACATTACTGGGAGACCCTGGGCAGTGACGATCATTGTCATTGGTCACATTACTGGGAGACCCTGGGTCGTGACGATCAGTGTCACTGATCACATTACTGGGAGACCCTGGGCAGTGACAATCAGTGTCATTGATCACATTACTGGGAGACCCTGGGCAGTGACGATCGGTGTCACTGATCACATTACTGGGAGACCCTGGGCAGTGACGATCGGCGTCAGTGATCACATTACTGGGAGACCCTGGGCATTGACGATCAGTGTCAGTGATCACATTACTGGGAGACCCTGGGCATTGACGATCGGTGTCACTGATCACATTACTGGGAGACCCTGGGTATTGACGATCAGTGTCAGTGATCACATTACTGGGAAACCCTGGGCAGTGACGATCGGTGTCACTGATCACATTACCGGGAGAACCTGGGCCGTGACGATCAGTGTCACTGATCACATTACAGGGATACCCTGGGCAGTGACGATCGGTGTCACTGATCACATTACTGGGATACCCTGGGCAGTGACGATGAATGTCATGGATCACATTACTGGGAGACCCTGGGCAGTGACGATCAATGTCACTGATCACATTACTGGGAGACCCTGGGCAGTGACGATCGGTGTCATTGATCACATTACTGGGAGACCCTGGGCAGTGATGATCAATGTCATTGATCACATTACTGGGAGACCCTGGGCAGTCACGATCAGTGTCACTGATCACATTACTGGGAGACCCTGGGCAGTGACGATCAGTGTCATTGATCACATCACTGGGAGACCCTGGACAGTGACGATCAGTGTCATTGATCACATTACTGGGGACACTGGGCAATGACGATCAGTGTCATTGATCACATTACTGGGAGAGCCTGGGAAGTGAAGATAAGTTTCATTGATCACATTACTGGGAGACCCTGGGCAGTGATGGTCAGTGTCATTGATCACATTACTGGGAGACCCTAGGCAGAGATGATCGGTGTCATTTATCACATTACTGGGAGACCCTGGGCAGTGACGATCAGTGTCACTGATCACAATACTGGGTGATCCTGGGCAGTGATGATCAGTGTCACTGATCACATTACTGGGAGACCCTGGGCAGTGACGATCGGTGTCACTGACCACATTACTGGGAGACCCTGGGCAGTGACGATCAGTGTCACTGATCACATTACTGGGAGACCCTGGGCAGTGACGATCAGTGTCATTGGTCACATTACTTGGAGACCCTGGGTCGTGACGATCGGTGTCACTGATCACATTACTGGGAGACCCTGGGCAGTGACAATCAGTGTCATTGATCACATCACTGGGAGACCATGGGCAGGGACGATCAGTGTCATTGATCACATTACTGGGAGACCCTGGGCAGTGACGATCAGTGTCACTGATCACATTACTGGGAGACCCTGGGCAGTGACGATCAGTGTCATTGATCACATTACTGGGAGACCCTGGGCAGTGACGATCGGTGTCACAGATCACATTACTGGGAGACCCAGGGCAGTGACGATCAGTGTCACTGATCACTTTACTGGGAGATCCTGGGCAGTGACGATCGGTGTCACTGATCACATTACCGGGGGACCCTGGGCAGTGACGATCAGTGTCATTGATCACATTACTGGGAGACCCTGGGCAGTGACGCTCGGTGTCATTGGTCACATTACTGGGAGACCCTGGGCAGTGACGATCAGCATCATTGATCACATTACTGGGAGACCCTGGGCAGTGACGATCAGTGTCATTGATCACATTACTGGGAGACCCTGGGCAGTGACGCTCGGTGTCACTAATCACATTACTGGGAGATCCTGGGCAGTGATGATCGGTGTCACTGATCACATTACCGGGGGACCCTGGGCAGTGACGATCAGTGTCATTGATCACATTACAGGGAGACCCTGGGCAGTGACGATCAGTGTCATTGATCACATTACTGGGAGACCCTGGACAGTGACGATCGGTGTCACTGATCACATTACCGGGGGACCCTGGGCAGTGACGATCAGTGTCATTGATCACATTACTGGGAGACCCTGGGCAGTGACGCTCGGTGTCATTTGTCACATTACTGGGAGACCCTGGGCAGTGACGATCAGCATCATTGATCACATTACTGGGAGACCCTGGGCAGTGACGATCAGCATCATTGATCACATTACTGGGAGACCCTGGGCAGTGACGATCAGCATCATTGATCACATTACTGGGAGACCCTGGGCAGTGACGATCAGTTTCATTGGTCACATTATTGGGAGACCCTGGGCAGTGACGATCAGTGTCATTGATCACATTACTGGGAGAGCCTGGGTCGTGACGATCAGTGTCATTGATCACATTACTGGGAGAGCCTGGGCAGTGACGATCAGTGCCATTGATTACATTACTGGGAGACCCTGGGCAGTGACGATCAGTGTCATTGATCACATTACTGGGAGACCCTGGGCAGTGACGATCGGTGTCACTGATCACATTACTGGGAGACCCTGGGCAGTGACGATCAGCGTCATTGATCACATTACTGGGAGACCCTGGGCAGTGACGCTCGGTGTCAGTGATCACATTACTGGGAGACCCTGGGCAGTGACGATCGGTGTCACTGATCACATTACTTGGAGACCCTGGGCAGTGACGATCAGTGTCACTAATCACATTACTGGGAGACTTTGGGCAGTGACGATCAGTGTCATTGAACACATTACTGGGAGATCCTGGGCAGTGACGATCGTTGTCACTGATGACATTACCTGGAGACCCTGGGCAGTGACGATCAGTGTCATTGATCACATTACTGGGAGACCCTGGGCAGTGACGATCGGTGTCACTGATCACATTACTGGGAGACCCTTGGCAGTGACGATCAGTGTCATTGGTCACAATACTGGGAGACCCTGGGCAGTGACAATCAGTGTCATTGATCACAATACTGGGAGACCCTGGGTCATGATGATCGGTGTCACTGATCACATTACTGGGAGACACTGGGCAGTGATGATCAGTTTCATTGAACACATTACTGGGAGACCCTGGGCAGTGACGATCAGTGTCACTGATCACATTACCGGGAGACCCTGGGCAGTGACGATCAGTGTCATTGATCACATTACTGGGAGACCCTGGGCAGTGACGATCAGTGTCACTGATCACATTACTGGGAGACCCTGGGCAGTGACGATAGATGTCACTGAACGCATTATCGGGAAACACTGGGCAGTGGCGATCGGTGTCACTGATCGCATTACTGGGATACCCTGGGCAGTGACGATCGGTGTCACTGATCACATTACTGGGATACCCTGGGCAGTGACGATGAATGTCATGGATCACATTACTGGGAGACCCTGGGCAGTGACGATCAATGTCACTGATCACATTACTGGGAGACCCTGGGCAGTGACGATCGGTGTCATTGATCACATTACTGGGAGACCCTGGGCAGTGATGATCAATGTCATTGATCACATTACTGGGAGACCCTGGGCAGTGACGATCAGTGTCACTGATCACATTACTGGGAGACCCTGGGCAGTGACGATCAGTGTCATTGATCACATTACTGGGAGACCCTGGGCAGTGACGATCAGTGTCATTGATCACATTACTGGGGACACTGGGCAATGACGATCAGTGTCATTGATCACATTACTGGGAGAGCCTGGGAAGTGAAGATAAGTTTCATTGATCACATTACTGGGAGACCTTGGGCAGTGATGGTCAGTGTCATTGATCACATTACTGGGAGACCCTAGGCAGAGATGATCGGTGTCATTTATCACATTACTGGGAGATCCTGGGCAGTGACGATCAGTGTCACTGATCACAATACTGGGTGATCCTGGGCAGTGATGATCAGTGTCACTGATCACATTACTGGGAGACCCTGGGCAGTGACGATCGGTGTCACTGACCACATTACTGGGAGACCCTGGGCAGTGACGATCAGTGTCACTGATCACATTACTGGGAGACCCTGGGCAGTGACGATCATTGTCATTGGTCACATTACTGGGAGACCCTGGGTCGTGACGATCAGTGTCACTGATCACATTACTGGGAGACCCTGGGCAGTGACAATCAGTGTCATTGATCACATTACTGGGAGACCCTGGGCAGTGACGATCGGTGTCACTGATCACATTACTGGGAGACCCTGGGCAGTGACGATCGGCGTCAGTGATCACATTACTGGGAGACCCTGGGCATTGACGATCAGTGTCAGTGATCACATTACTGGGAGACCCTGGGCATTGACGATCGGTGTCACTGATCACATTACTGGGAGACCCTGGGTATTGACGATCAGTGTCAGTGATCACATTACTGGGAAACCCTGGGCAGTGACGATCGGTGTCACTGATCACATTACCGGGAGAACCTGGGCCGTGACGATCAGTGTCACTGATCACATTACTGGGAGACCCTGGGCAGTGACGGTCGGTGTCACTGATCACAGTACTGGGAGACTCTGGGCAGAGACGATCAGTGTCACTGATCACATTATTGGGAGACCCTGGGCAGTGACGATCAGTGTCACTGATCACATTATTGGTAGACCCTGGGCAGTGACGATCGGTGTCATTGATCACATTACTGGGAGACCCTGGGCAGTGACGATCGGTGTCATTGATCACATTACTGGGAGACCCTGGGCAGTGACGATCAGTGTCACTGATCACATTACCGGGAGACCCTGGGCAGTGACGATCAGTGCCATTGATCACATTACTGGGAGACCCTGGGCAGTGACGATCAGTGTCACTGATCACATTACTGGGAGACCCTGGGCAGTGACGATCGGTGTCACTGATCACATTACTGGGAGACCCTGGGCAGTGACGATCAGTGTCACTGATCACATTACTGGGAGACCCTGGGCAGTGACGATCAGTGTCACATATCACATTACTGGGAGACCCTGGGCAGTGATGATCAGTGTCATTGATCACATTACTGGGAGACCCTGGGCAGTGACGATCGGTGTCATTGATCACATTACTCGGAGACCCTGGGCAGTGCCGATCGGTGTCACTGATCACATTACTGGGAGACCCGGGGCAGTGACGATCGGTGTCATTGATCACATTACTCGGAGACCCTGGCCAGTGACGATCGGTGTCGCTGATCACATTACTGGGAGACCCTGGGCAGTGACGATCAGTGTCATTGATCACGTTACTGGGAGACCCTGGGCTGTGACGATCGGTGTCACTGATCACATTACTGGGAGACCCTGGGCAGTGATGCTCGGAGTCACTGATCACATTATTGGGAGACCCTGGGCAGTGACGATCAGCGTCACTGATCACATTACTGGGAGACCCTGGGCAGTGACGATAGGTGTCACTGATCACATTATCGGGAGACCCTGGGCAGTGACGATCGGTTTCACTGATCACATTACTGGGAGACCTTGGGCAGTGACGATCAGTGTCACTGATCACATTACTGGGAGACCCTGGGCAGTGACAATCAGTGTCATTGATCACATTACTGGGAGACCCTGGGCAGTGACGATCAATGTCACTGATCACATTACTGGGAGAACCTGGGCAGTGACGATCAATGTCACTGATCACATTACTGGGAGTCCCTGGGCAGTGACGATCGGTGTCATTGATCACGTTACTGGGAGACCCTTGGCAGTGATGATCAGTGTCATTGATCACATTACCTGGAGACCCTGGGCAGTGACGATCAGTGTCATTGATCACATTACTGGGAGACCCTGGGCAGTGACGATCAGTGTCATTGATCACATTACTGGGAGAGCCTAGGAAGTGAAGATAAGTTTCATTGATCACATTACTGGGAAACCCTGGGCAGTGATGGTCAGTGTCATTGATCACTTTACTGGGAGACCCTGGGCAGTGATGATCAGTGTCATTGATCACATTACTGGGAGACCCTGGGCAGTGACTATCAGTGTCACTGATCACATTACTGGGTGATCCTGGTCAGTGATGATCAGTGTCACTGATCACATTACTGGGAGACCCTGGGCAGTGACGATCGGTGTCACGGATCACATTACTGGGAGACCCTGGGCTGTGATGATCAGTGTCATTGATCACATTACTGGGAGACCCTGGGCAGTGACGATCAGTGTCACTGATCACATTACTGGGAGACCCTGGGCAGCGACGATCTGTGTCATTGGTCACATTACTGGGAGACCCTGGGTCGTGATGATCGGTGTCACTGATCACATTACTGGGAGACCCTGGGCAGTGACGATCAGTGTCATTGATCACATTACTGGGAGACCCTGGGCAGTGACGATCAGTGTCAGTGATCACATTACTGGGAGACCCTGGGCATTGACGATCATTGTCAGTGATCACTTTACTGGGAGACCCTGGGCAGTGACGATCGGTGTAATTGATCCCATTACTGGTAGACCCTGGGCAGCGACGATCGGTGTCACTGATCACATTACTGGGAGACCCTGGGCAGTGAAGATCGGTGTCATTGATCACATTACTGCGAGACCCTGGGCAGTGACGATCGATGTCATTGATCACATTACTGGGAGACCCTGGGCAGTGACGATCGGTGTCATTGATCACATTACTGGGAGACCCTGGGCAGTGACGATCGGTGTCATTGATCACATTACTGGGAGACCCTGGGCAGTGACGATCGGTGTCATTGATCACATTACTGGGAGACCCTGGGCAGTGACGATCAGTGTCATTGATCACTTTACTGAGAGACCCTGGGCAGTGACGATCAGTGTCATTGATCACATTACTGGGAGACCCTGGGCAGTGAAGATCCGTGTAATTGATCACATTACTGGGAGACCCTGGGCAGTGACGATCGGTGTCATTGATCACATTACTGGGAGACCCTGGGCAGTGACGATCAGTGTCATTGATCACATTACTGAGAGACCCTGGGCAGTGACGATCGGTGTCATTGATCACATTACTGGGAGACCCTGGGCAGTGAAGATCCGTGTAATTGATCACATTACTGGGAGACCCTGGGCAGTGACGATCGGTGTCATTGATCACATTACTGGGAGACCCTGGGCATTGACGATCAGTGTCACTGATCACATTACTGGGAGATCCTGGGCAGTGACGATCAGTGTCATTGATCACATTACTGGGAGACCCTGGGCAGTGACGATCAGTGTCACTGATCACATTACTGGGAGACCCTGGGCAGTGACGATCAGTGTCATTGATCACATTACTGGGGACTCCTCCTCAACTGAACATCTGACATCAACCCTTGATTAGATTCCAGCCTGTAACTCACTCCCAGGTATCCTTTATTCTGTATATAAACCCCCTGAACACCTCGATTATATAAACCATCTGTGCCCCTCGATTAGATTCCAGCCTGTAACTCACTCCCAGGTATCTATTATTCTGTATATAAACTATCTGAACCCCTTGGAAAATTAAATGTGTACTTATACCCTGGTATAAAGAGTATGTTTAATTGCTGTAACCTGCCCATGAACAGGTTACACTGATCAAGTTCCTGTGGCTCAGTGGTTTCACTAAACCTTCGAGCTTTGTGCACAGCAGGATCCCACAAACAATACTGTGATGTTGACCAGGTAATCTGTTTTGGGTGTTGGTTGTGGGATAAATATTGGCCAGGACACTGGAGAGAACACCCATGGCCTTCTTCAGAATAACGCTTTGGGATCTTTTACATCCACCTGAAAGGGCTGATGGGGCCTCTTACTAATGTCTCACCCCAAAGACAGCACCTCCGACAAAGCAGCACTCCCTCAGCACTGCACTTGAGTGCCAGCCTCGGTTTTGTGTTCAAGTCTCTGGAGTGGGGTTTGGAATCCACAGCCATCTGACTCCGAGGCAAGAATGCCACCCACTGAGCCACGGCTCACACCTAGAATAATGTGCTGTGATACAGTAACCCGTCGGCACTCTGGATAGAATCTCTGTACAGTGTTTCTGTAGGTGCTGAGCTATTTACCTAACATGAACCCAGGCAGGTTTCTTTCAGAAAATAACATTTTGGGATACAGTATGAGTAATTTGAGACAGGACGTGTAGTGAGTGGAGCGTGCTTGGGTGGAACAGGTGACTTTGGACCTCTGGTTCCCAAAGCTCTCACCACTGGGGGTTTCCTCGCCTCATCTGGTCACAGACTAATGTTTCTTTCTGCTTTCACCCACAGACAGCTTCTAGCCTGTCACGGCAGAGGTAAGCAGTGTCTCACAGCTCAGGCCTGGTTACTGAAGGGATGTGTTCCAGCACGGCAATCAAATTCCACGCCTTTCTTTTCTCTTTTTGTTTTGCTGCCACTGGGTGCCACAGTGAGATTATTGAATGAATCGACTACGCCTGGGGAGCAAATCAGCTTTGGTTTAACCTATCTTCAAATATAAACTTTTAAAACGAATAAATACATTGATCTGACCCCTTAAACTACTTGTGTGATGGGAAGTAAGTTTGCTTATGATTCTGTGATCTCTGTAATTTACGCCCTTGACGTCTGTGGTAAACCACTGTTAACCTGTACATGCCTGTGTGGTAAACCACTGTTAACCCTGTATAAGTCCAGGCATGTCTCCGCCCCTGGCTCCACCCCTAAGCCCGGGTATAAAGGTGACTCACCACCCTTCCCCCGGGAGCTCTTAGGATGGATTCACTAGCAGAGGCATGCTCTAGTTCTTAGTCAATAAAAGCCTACTTCAAGTCCATCTCGTAGCCTTTGGTATTGTTGATAGCGCATCAACGTCTTGCTCATTGCTGAGATGTTTTTAGATCTTGTCCAGTGAAATTGTGAAGCGCTGACTCGTTTGATTTGAAATTTGCCTCCACAAGGACCGGGGTTACCCAGCAAATTAAAACAAAAACAGGAAATGAGAACGAGAAAGGCCCAGTCAAACTCTCAGCCGAGAGGTTCAAATGTCACCTCATTCTCTGAGAGCTGGAGACCTCAATCCCTGAGGGGGGAGGGTATTTGAGTCGAGTGTCCCAGCTTCAATCACTTGAATATTATATGTCGGTGTTTGGTTTAGTTTTGAAGCTTCTGTTCTCCTGAAATGTCAGCGGTATATGCACATCTTATGCACTGCTCGATGTGCACCCCACACAGCAGAGGTCACAACAGCTTCCGCCTGTACCAGCCAGCTCAGACCTCACAGCCGGGGGGGGGGGGGGGGGCGGGGGGTCTGGTTATTGGACTTCTGTTCCGTTTGGAACACCTCGGGTCAGAATCTACCTACCCTTTTCCCACTTGGCTTCCATTCCACCCTGCTGATTTACCCTGGGAAACCCTGCAGTGTGTGAGGGAAATCTCACCCTAGTTCGGTGTTCTGAGCTGTTAGGGCCTTATACCTGCACTTGGCCTAATATGGAGATTAGCACCACCTACATTAGCTTTTACAAATGCCTTTTAAAAATCATAGTCTACATGTGATTGTTGTGTATTTTTGCAACTGGGAGTTGTTGAATTTAGAGGGTATAGTGCTGATAATAATGATTAGCTTCCAATTTCCTGTAATGCATGCATAGTTCTCTACTGTTCTTTGTATGCTCATTGGTGTGAATAAAAATATTCTTCCTTATCTTGTTGTTTTCTCATTTATGAACCATGTTTCATCCTGCAAACAAGGAACCGGCCCATTCAGTGTCTGCATTAGTGTCGGTAATCCCAGATTTGTCTGTCCAAGTTAAAGGTAGTAGCCTCGAAAGGAAAGAGTGAAGCCTCCAGCTTCCCTCATTGAAGCAGTGACGACCCCTCCACTTGTTGAGAAGTTTTTAGGAGCATTCAGCGGTCAATTTGTATATAAAACAAGCTGCAGCTAAACAATCTTGGCAAGAAATATGTCCAGCCAGTTATTTCCTGCTATTTTATTCTGACCTTTGGGTAAGGAGGAGCTCTGAAGACTGCAATGAGTGGGGTCAGGCAGCTGCCAATTTGGAGAAGCTTCCAATAAGATTAAAAGCCTGGGCCGTGGACCACATTCCCACAGGCAGTACTTGGACAGCAGCTAATGGTCAGAACCACACCCAGGGCCAAGTTCCAAACACATGGGCTAAAGTCCAACAGGCAGAAATATTACAACAACAAATTGAACTGCTTTTATGTATTATAAATGTTATTTTGTTTGTTAACGCTTCTGTGAAGTGCCTTTAATGTAGTAAAACATCCTAAGGTGCTTCATAGAAGCGTTATCAAACAAAATAACACTGAGCCACATAAGGCAATTTTAGGGCAGATATGAATAGGGGCAGGAATCGGCCATTTGGCCCTTCGAGCCTGCTCCGCCATTCAATAAGATCATGGCTGATCTTCGACCTCATCTCCACTTTCCTGCACTATCCCCACATCCCTTGGTTCCTTTAATATTCAAAAATCTTATTGACCTCTGTCTTGAATATACTCAATGACTGAGCCTCCACAGCCCTCTGGGGTAGAGAACTCCAAAGATTCACCACCCTCCGAGTGAAGACATTTCTACTCAGCTTAGTCCTAAATGGCTGACCCCTTATTCTGAGATTGTGACCTCTGGTTCTAGGCTCCCCAGCCAGGGGAAACACCCTCCCTGTATCTACCCTGTCAAGCCCTGTAAGTATTTTGTATGTTTCAATGAGATCACCTCTCATTCTTCTGAACTCTAGAGAATATAGGCCTAGTCTTATCAATCTCTCCTCCCAGGAACCAGTCTGGTGAACCTTCGGTGCACTCCCTCTATGGCAAGTATATCCTTCTTCAGATAATGAGAACAAAACTACACAATAATCCAGGTGTGGTCTCACCAGGGCCCTATATAAATGCAGTAAGATGTCTTTACTATTACACTCAAATCCTCTTGTAATAAAGGCCAACATCCCATTTGCTTTCCTAATTGCTTGCTGTACCTACATGTTAGCTTTCAGTGATCCGTGTACAAGGACACCCAGGTACCTCTGAACACCAACATTTCCCAATTCCTCACCATTTAAAAAATACTCTGCTATTCTAAATTTGAAATCACCGACTGTGACAGCACAAATGCGCACAGACGTTCGATCACACATTACTGGGAAACCCTGGGCAGCGACGATCGGTGTCATTGATCACGTTACTGGGAGACCCTGGGCAGTGACGATTTGTGTCATTGATCACATCACTGGGAGACCCTGAGCAGTGATGATCAGTGTCATTGATCACATTACTGGGAGACCCTGGGCAGTGACGATCAGTGTCGCTGATCACATTACCGGGAGACCCTGGACAGTGACGATCAGTGTCACTGATCACATTACTGGGAGACCCTGGGCAGTGACGATCAGTGTCATTGATCACATTACTGGGAGACCATGGGCAGTGACGATCAGTGTCACTGATCACATTACTGGGAGACCCTGGGCAGCGACGATCTGTGTCATTAGTCACATTACTGGGAGACCCTGGGTCGTGATGATCGGTGTCACTGATCACATTACTGGGAGACCCTGGGCAGTGACGATCTGTGTCATTGATCACATTACTGGGAGACCCTGGGCAGTGACGATCAGTGTCACTGATCACATTACCGGGAGACCCTGGGCAGTGACGATCAGTGTCATTGATCACATTATTGGGAGACCCTGGGCAGTGACGATCAGTGTCACTGATCACATTACTGGGAGTCCCTGGGCAGTGACGCTCGGTGTCAGTGATCACATTACTGGGAGACCCTGGGCAGTGACGATCAGTGTCATTGATCACATTATTGGGAGACCCTGGGCAGTGACGATCAGTGTCACTGATCACATTACTGGGAGTCCCTGGGCAGTGACGCTCGGTGTCAGTGATCACATTACAGGGAGACCCTGGGCATTGACGATCATTGTCAGTGATCACTTTACTGGGAGACCCTGGGCAGTGACGATCAGTGTCACTGATCACATTACTGGGAGACCCTGGGCAGTGACGATCAGTGTCACTGATCACATTACTGGGAGACCCTGGGCAGTGACGATCAGTGTCACTGATCACATTACTGGGAGACCCTGGGCAGTGACGATCAGTGTCACTGATCACATTACTGGGAGACCCTGGGCAGTGACGATCAGTGTCACTGATCACATTACTGGGAGACCCTGGGCAGTGACGATCGGTGTAATTGATCCCATTACTGGTAGACCCTGGGCAGCGACGATCGGTGTCACTGATCACATTACTGGGAGACCCTGGGCAGTGAAGATCGGTGTCATTGATCACATTACTGCGAGACCCTGGGCAGTGACGATCGATGTCATTGATCACATTACTGGGAGACCCTGGGCAGTGACGATCGGTGTCATTGATCACATTACTGGGAGACCCTGGGCAGTGACGATCGGTGTCATTGATCACATTACTGGGAGACCCTGGGCAGTGACGATCGGTGTCACTGATCACATTACTGGGAGACCCTGGGCAGTGACGATCAGTGTCATTGATCACATTACTGGGAGACCCTGGGCAGTGACGATCGGTGTCACAGATCACATTACTGGGAGACCCTGGGCAGTGACGATCGGTGTCACTGATCACATTACTGGGAGACCCTGGGCAGTGACGATCGGTGTCACTGATCACATTACTGGGAGACCCTGGGCAGTGACGATCAGCATCATTGATCACATTACTGGGAGACCCTGGGCAGTGACGATCAGTGTCATTGATCACATTACTGGGAGACCCTGGGCAGTGACGATCAGTGTCATTGATCACATTACTGGGAGACCCTGGGCAGTGACGATCGGTGTCACTGATCACATTACTGGGAGACCCTGGGCAGTGACGATCAGCGTCATTGATCACATTACTGGGAGACCCTGGGCAGTGACGCTCAGTGTCATTGATCAAATTACTGCGAGACCCTGGGCAGTGACGATCAGTGTCATTGATCACATTACTGGGAGACACTGGGCAGTGATGATCAGTGTCATTGATCACATTACTGGGAGACACTGGGCAGTGACGATCAGTGTCATTGATCACATTACTGGGATACCCTGGGCAGTGACGATCAGTGTCACTGATCACATTACCGGGAGACCCTGGGCAGTGACGATCAATGTCACTGATCACATTACTGGGAGACACTGGGCAGTGATGATCAGTGTCACTGATCACATTACTGGGAGATCCTGGGCAGTGACGATCAGTGTCATTGATCACATTACTGGGATACCCTGGGCAGTGACGATCAGTGTCACTGATCACATTACCGGGAGACCCTGGGCAGTGACGATCAGTGTCATTGATCACATTACTGGGAGACCCTGGGCAGTGACGATCAGTGTCATTGATCACATTACTGGGAGACCCTGGGCAGTGACGATCAGTGTCACTGATCACAATACTGGGAGACCCTGGGTCATGACGATCGGTGTCACTGATCACATTACTGGGAGACCCTGGGCAGTGACGATCAGTGTCACTGATCACATTACCGGGAGACCCTGGGCAGTGACGATCGGTGTCACTGATCACATTACTGGGAGACCCTGGGCAGCGATGATCTGTGTCATTAGTCACATTACTGGGAGACCCTGGGTCGTGATGATCGGTGTCACTGATCACATTACTGGGAGACCCTGGGCATTGAAGATCATTGTCAGTGATCACTTTACTGGGAGACCCTGGGCTGTGACGATCAGTGTCACTGATCACATTACTGGGAGACCCTGGGCAGTGATGATCGGTGTAATTGATCCCATTACTGGTAGACCCTGGGCAGCGACGATCGGTGTCACTGATCACATTACTGGGAGACCCTGGGCAGTGACGATCGGTGTCATTGATCCCATTACTGGGAGACCCTGGGCAGTGACGATCAGTGTCATTGATCACATTACTGGGAGACCCTGGGCAGTGACGATCAGTGTCATTGATCACATTACCGGGAGACCCTGGGCAGTGACGATCAGTGTCACTGATCACATTACTGGGAGACCCTGGGCAGTGACGATCAGTGTCATTGATCACATTACTGGGAGACCCTGGGCAGTGACGATCAGTGTCACTGGTCACATTACTGGGAGCCCCTGGGCCGTGACGATAGGTGTCACTGATCACATTACTGGGAGACCCTGGGCAGTGACGATAGGTGTCAGTGAACACATTACTGGGAGATCCTGGGCAGTGACGATAGGTGCCACTGAACACATTACCGGGAGACCCTGGGCAGCGACGATCAGTGTCATTGATCACATTACTGGGAGACCCTGGGCAGTGATGATCAGTGTCATTGATCACATTACTGGGAGACCCTGGGCAGTGACGATCGGTGTCACTGATCACATTACTGGGAGACCCTGGGCAGTGACGATCGGTGTCACTGATCACATTACTGGGAGACCCTGGGCAGTGACGATCGGTGTCACTGATCACATTACCGGGAGACCCTGAGCAGTGATGATCGGTGTCATTGATCACATTACTGGGAGACCCTGCACAGTGACGATCGGTGTCACTGATCACATTATTGGGAGACCCTGGGCAGTGACGATCAGTGTCACTGATCACATTACTGGGAGACCCTGGGCAGTGACGATCGGTGTCACTGATCACATTACTGGGAGACCCTGCGCAGTGACGATCGGTGTCAGTGATCACATTACTGGGAGACCCTGGGCAGTGACGATCGGTGTCACTGATCACATTACCGGGAGACCCTGGGCAGTGACGATCAGTGTCATAAGAACATAAGAACATAAGAAATAGGAGCAGGGGTAGGCCAATCGGCCCCTCGAGCCTGCTCCGCCATTCAATAAGATCATGGCTGATCTGATCCTAACCGCCAATCCACTATCACAGAACCATCTCCTGAATCTAACAGAATTAGACACACGAAACAGGAGCAGGATCAGGCTACACGGCCCCTGGGCCCGCTCCGAACCCACAGGGCCATGACCGATCTGCACCTAAACTCATGTCCAAATTCCTGCCCGCTCCCCGTAACCCTTAATTCCCTTTTCTTCTAGGAAACTGTCTATTTCTGTTTTAAATTTATGTAATGATGTAGCTTCGACAGCTTTTTGGGGCAGCATATTCCATGGACCTACCACCCTCTGAGTGAAGTAGTTCCTCCTCATCTCAGTTTTGAAAGAGCAGCCCCTTATTCTAAGACTATGCCCCCTAGTTCTAGTTTCACCCATCATCTGGAACATCTTCCCCGCATCCACCCGATCCAACCCCTTCACAATCTTATATGTTTCAATAAGATCGCCTCTCATTCTTCTGAACTCCAATGAGTAGAGTCCCAATCTACTCAACCTCTCCTCATATGTCCATCCCTTCATCCCCGGGATTAACCGAGTGAACCTTCTTTGTACTGACTCGAGTGCAAGTATGTCTTTTCTTAAGTATGGACACCAAAACTGTATGCAGTATTCCAGGTGCGGTCTCACCAATACCTTGTACAACTGAAGCAATACCTCCCTATTTTTATATTCTATCCCCCTAGCAATGAAAGCCAACATTCCATTGGCCTTCTTAATCACTTGCTGCACCTGCATACTAACCTTTTGAGTTTCGTGCACCAGGACCCCCAGATCCCTTTGTACTTCAGTACTTTCCAGTTTCTTGCCATTAAGATAATAACTTGCTCTACGATTTTTCCTGCCAAAGTGCATAACCTCACACTTTCCAGTATTGTATTCCATCTGCCAAGTCTCTGCCCACTTACTTAGCCTGTCTATGTCCCATTGCAGGTTTTTTATGTCCTCCTCTCTCACTACTTTCCCTCCCATCTTAGTATCATCTGCAAACTTTGATATGTTACACTCGGTCCCCTCCTCCAAATCGTTAATATAGATTGTAAAGAGTTGGGGACCCAGCACTGAACCTTGCGGAACACCACTGGTTACTGATTGCCAGTCTGAGAATGAACCATTTATCCCAACTCTCTGCCTTCTGTTAGATAGCCAATCCTCTATCCATGCCAGAATATTACCCCCAATCCCGTGATTTTTTATCTTAAGCAATAATCTTTTGTGTGGCACCTTGTCAAATGCCTTTTGGAAGTCTAAATACACTACGTCCACTGGTTCACCTTTATCCACCCTGTATGTTACTTCCTCAAAGAACTCCAGCAAATTTGTCAAACATGACTTCCCCTTCATAAAACCATGCTGACTTTGTCTTATTAAACTATGATTATCCAAATGTCCTGTTACTGTCTCCTTAATAATGGACTCCAAAATTTTACCTACCACAGATGTTAGGCTAACCGGTCTATAGTTTCCAGCCTTCTGTCTACTGCCCTTTTTAAATAAGGGTGTTACATTAGCAGTTTTCCAGTCTGCTGGGACCTTTGCTGAGTCCAGGGAGTTTTGGAAGATTATTACCAATGCATCCACAATCCCTACCGTCACTTCCCTCAAGACCCTTGGATGTAAGCCATCAGGTCCAGGCGATTTATCCGCCTTGAGTCCCATTATTTTACCGAGTACCACTTCCTTAGTGATTTTGATCGTGTTTATCTCCTCCCCCCCTATAGCCCCCTGCTTGTCCAGTGTTGGGATATTCTTGGTGTCCTCTACTGTAAAGACTGATACAAAATATTCATTCAGTGTTTTTGCCATCTCCATATTTCCCACCATTAATTTCCCGGTCTCATCCTCTAAGGGACCAACATTTACTTTAGCCACCCTTTTTCTTTTTATATAACTATAAAAACTCTTACTATCTGTTTTTATATTTTTTGCTAATTTACTTTCATAATCTATCTTCCCTTTCCTAATCAATCTTTTTGGTTTTTTTTGCTGTCTTTTAAAGTTTTCCCAATCCTCTATCCTCCCACTAGATTTGGCTACCTTATATGCCCTTGTTTTTAGTCGAATACTATCCTTAGTTTCTTTACTTAGCCACGGATGGCTGTCTTTTCTTTTACACCCTTTTCTTCTCAGTGGAATATACTTTTTTTGGAAGTTGTAAAATAACTCCTTAAATGTACACCACTGATCATGTATCGTCTTACCCTTTAATCTATTTTCCCAATCCACTTTGCTCAATTCTGCTCTCATACCTTCATAGTCTCCTTTATTCAAGCTTAGCATGCTTGTTTGAGATACAACCTCCTCACCCTCTAATTGAACATGGAATTCAACCATGTTATGGTCACTCATTCCAAGGGGATCCTTTACTAGGACATTTTTAATTAATCCTGTCTTGTTACACAGGACCAGATCTAAGGTTGCTTGCCCCCTGGTCGGTTCAGTTACATACTGCTCAAGAAACCCATCCCTAATACACTCCATGAACTCATCCTCAAGGCAGCCCTGCCCAATTTGATTTGTCCAGTTAATATGATAGTTAAAATCCCCCATAATTATAGATGTTCCCTTATTACAAGCCTCAACTATTTCCTGATTGATACTCCGTCCAACCGAGTTGCAACTGTTCGGAGGCCTATAGACTACGCCCACTAGTGTTTTTTTCCCCTTATTATTCCTTATCTCCACCCAAACTGTTTCATTATCCTGATCTTTTGACCCAATATCATTTCTCTGTATTACAGTGATTCCTTCCTTTATTAACATAGCCACCCCACCTCCCCTTCCTTCCTGCCTGTCCTTCCTGATCGTTAAATAACCTGGTATGTTTAATTCCCAGGCATTGTCACCCTGCAGCCATGTTTCTGTAATGGCCACAAGATCATACCCATATGTAACTATTTGTGCCATTAACTCATCTATTTTGTTACGAATGCTACGTGCATTCAGAAAGAGAACTTTCAAATGTGTTTTTTGACACTTAGTTCCTGCTTTTGCCCTTTTTATTACTTTACCTTTTACTCCATACCTTCTGCCCCTTCCTGACACGCTCTGGTTTTTCATTTCCCCACTGCTACCTAAGTCTATGACCTCCTCTGTTGTCACTTTTATTATTTGTTCTCTAGGAACCTCCCCCCCACTAGTTAGTTTAAAGCCCTCTCTACAGCCCTAGTTATATGATCCGCCAGGACCCGAGTCCCAGCACTGGCCAAGTGAAGCCCGTCCCAACGGAACAGCTCCCTCCTGCCCCAGTACTGGTGCCAGTGTCCCAGGAAGCAAAACCCATTTCTCCCACACCAGTCTTTGAACCACGCATTTAACTCTCTGATTTTATTTGTCCTAGCCAAATTCGCTCGTGGCTCAGGTAATAATCCAGAGATTATTACCCTTGAGGTTCTGTTTTTTAATTTGATCACATTACTGGGATACCCTGGGCAGTGACGATCGGTGTCACTGATCACATTACTGGGAGACCCTGGGCAGTGACGATCGGTGTCATTGATCACATTACTGGGAGACCCTGGGCAGTGACGATCGGTGTCATTGATCACATTACTGGGAGACCCTGGGCAGTGACGATCGGTGTCACTGATCACATTACCGGGAGACCCTGGGCAGTGATGATCAGTGTCATTGATCACATTACTGGGAGACCCTGGGCAGTGACGATCGGTGTCATTGATCACATTACTGGGAGACCCTGGGCAGTGATGATCAGTGTCATTTATCACATTACTGGGAGACCCTGGGCAGTGATGATCAGTGTCACATATCACATTACTGGGAGACCCTGGGCAGTGACGATCAGTGTCATTGATCACATTACTGGGAGACCCTGGGCAGTGACGATCGGTGTCATTGATCACATTACTGGGAGACCCTGGGCAGTGACGGTCAGTGTCATTGATCACATTACTGGGAGACCCTGGGCAGTGACGATCAGTGTCACTGATCACATTACTGGGAGACCCTGGGCAGTGACGATCGGTGTCCCTGATCACATTACTGGGAGACCCTGGGCAGTGACGATCAGTGTCATTGGTCACATTACTGGGAGACCCTGGGCAGTGACGATCGGTGTCATTGTAAGGGGTTTTAGATTGCAGAGGTTTCTCTCTCTACAGGCCTCTCTCTCTTGCACAGTAAAACCTTGAGTGGTTCGACCCACTCGCCCCTTAGATTCTGTAATCTGGACTTTGGGGCAGGAACTACAATGTAGAGAAATCTCGTATAGACCAAGTTTGATGAAACGAAATGACATTTTATTGCATATGGTAACACAAATCAAATGCAAGCAAATAAGAGAGTACATGGGAGGGAAAAACACAAACAAATTATAACGACCCAATGCTAACTAAGGCAAATACAGGCATATTATACTCTACAGACATCATCATGAAATAGGGAAACACACGGAACATCGAGGGATAACAACTCATGTTAATTATACCCTTAAATATCCACCCCCTTAAACCTATCTAGATCTGATTATGAAGGGCCAGAAATATGCTCACCAATCCAACTAGGAAGTGCAAGGTTTTGAACCAGGTCTGCATTTGATCCTTTCAGGCGTCCCGTCTCCACGTGGATCGTGGAGCCCCAGCGAGCTGCGCCACACCTCTGTCCTGAGGTGGGGGTCGGGGGCGGCTGTTCGACCTCGGCTTCTTCTGTCGTTTATTTTTGTCTCTTCACCCGACCCGGAGCGGGTCGATGGCCCCTCGTTTCGTCAACGGCCCGGGGTTGGTCGATGATCTCCCGATGTTTTACCCCGGGGCGGGACGCCGGCTCGAACAACCTTCTTGATGGCGGCTTAGTCTTCTTCTTCCTCTCCATCGATGGAGAGGAGTCACGCTGATCTTCTCCCCAAGCGGCTCCTCTTTTCCCCAGCTCAAAAGCTGGCCAGGCCTGCAAGCTGGAAAGCTGACAATAACCCCCTTCCTGCCCGTGTGTTCTCTCAATTATACTTCTTTCCAGAAGCTCTTATCTCGCGCCAAATCAGGTTAGTCTTTGTTTAACTTTTGGCGGCTTGTTGCACAACGGGGTAGTTATTATATTTTAAACTTGTGATGAAATATGTCATTCATCAGACTCTGTATTTAACTACATATATTGTATTGCCTGCTCCTGTGTTTTTACCTTGTATTGTATATATTGCACCGCCCCCTTTCTCCCCATTGGGTGTGTCGGCTCCGCCCATACCTGGCCCGACTTAAGACAAGCCCAGGCTTGTCTTGCAGCAGAACAGCAGAATGCTAGGTGAAGACACAGGCATCTTTCTTTGCTAATAAAAGCCTTGTTTTATCCAGTTAACTTTGAGCCTTGAAGTTATTGAGGCGCATCAATTTTATTAGCAAACTTTCAACGATGGATCAACTTTTGAAACCGGAACACTTGGATTTGGACCCGCATGCTTCGGATGCATCGGCACAGTTTGGACACTGCTTCCAGTGCTTGGAATTCTTTATGGCCAACTCCGAAGCCATCACAGCCTCTAGAGCCACCGGAGATGTGAAACTCAGGATCCTGCAGAATCGGGTAAGCCACCGGGTTTTTCCACTCATACAAGACGCCGCCACCTACCTGGATGCCTGCAACATTCTAAAGGCCCACTATCAGCGGCCTACCAACGAGGTGTACGCCAGGCATCTGCTTGCTACCTGCACACAGCGACCCGGAGAGTCACTAGAGGACTTTCTAGTCACCCTAAAAGTGCTTGGCAAAGACTGCAAATGCAAAGACGTGAAAGCCACGGTATACACAGACGAGCTTATTCGGGATGCCTTTATCGCAGGCCTTAGCTCTAATTACATCCGGCAGAGACTGCTAGAGAAAACGGGCCTAGATCTGACACAGGCTGTGGATACAGCGCGATCGCTGGATGTGGCTCAGAAGAACTCTGACTCCTACTCTTCAGGCCGCGCGGCCCACGCCGCCTCGTACGCACCAAGGGCGCCGCCATGTTGGAAGACATCTTCCCCGCCCGGTAGCCCAACACCGTCGGGGCCCTGCTCTCCCCCCAGAAGCTCTACGACCGCCGCGACGCATCGGGGCCCCAAATGCTACTTCTGCGGGCAGCCGAAGCACACCAGGAACCTGTGCCCGGCGAAAGGCACCACCTGCTTTAAGTGCGGTAAGAAGGGGCACTTTGGGAAAGTGTGCAGAGGGAACCCCGCAGGCAAACCCGCCACCGCCGCGTGCGCGCCGTGGGAGCGGCCATCTTGGACGCCATCTCGTCCGACCTCGTGGGGTCCGCCATCTCGCGAGCAGACATCATGGACGCCATCTTACCCGGCCTCGTGTGGCCCACCATCTTGTCCCGATCAGGGCCCTACAGTGGCGTCGATCGCAGTGGACCAGTCCAGACCGCACCCACTATCCAAATCGATGGTGGACATCGAGGTAAGCGGGTGCAAGGTTAAATGTTTAATTGACAGTGGGAGCATGGAGAGCTTCATTCACCCTGGTCTGGTACAACGACTCTCTCTAACTATAGTCCCTACTCAGGGCATGATCTCTATGGCCGACAAAACCCAGATATCGACTATTGCGGGTTACTGCGCGGTACGATTGTCCGTTAAAGGCACTGTATATAATAATTTTAAACTGTTAATTATGAAGGATTTATGTGTGAGCGTGATCTTGGGCCTGGATTTTCAGTGCCACCACCAAAGCATCACGCTCAATTTCGGTGGGACCCAGCCGCCCCTCACAGTGTGCGGTCTGGCTACCCTGAAGGTAAAGCCGCCTTCGCTATTCGCGAACCTTACCTCTAACTGCCGGCCAATAGCGACCAAAAGCAGGAGGTACAGCTGGGAGGACAGGCGGTTTATCGCGACCGAGGTAGACAGGCTCCTGAGGGAGCGCATTATTGAACGCAGCAACAGCCCGTGGCACGCCCAAGTGGTGGTGGTGAGGGGTAGCGAGAAGAAGCGGATGGTGATTGACTAAAGTCAAACAGTCAACATCTATACCCAACTAGACGCCTACCCGCTACCCCGCTTATCCGAGATGGTGAACCAAATTGCCCAATACCGGGTGTTCTCCACTATCGACCTCAAGTCAGCGTACCACCAGCTCCCTATCAGACCAGAGGACCGTTTGTACACCGCCTTCGAGGCAAACGGACGCCTCTACCAGTTCCTCAGAGTCCCCTTTGGGGTGACGAATGGGGTCTCGGTCTTTCAGAGGGAGATGGACCACATGGTCGATGACCACCACTTGCAGGCAACCTTCCCCTATCTCGACAACGTCACCATCTGCAGCCACAACGAACAGGACCACGACTCAAACCTCGCGAGGTTTCTGAAAACCGCACAAAAACTCAACCTCACTTACAGCGAGGACAAGTGCGTTTTCAACACCACGCGCCTCTGCATACTAGGCAGCGTGGTGGAGAATGGGGAAATCGGACCAGACCCGACCGATTGCGCCCCCTACGGGAGCTGCCCCTGCCCAACACTCCCGAAGCCCTGAAAAGGTGCCTGGGGTTATTCTCGTATTATGCCCAATGGGTCCCTAACTACTCCGATAAAGCCCGCCCCCTCTTGAAAGCATCCTCTTTCCTGCTCTCTGCTGAGGCCCATGCTGCCTTCAAAAGCATTAAGCAGGATATTGAGCGGGCCACGCTACAGGCAGTGGACGAGAACACTCCCTTTCAAGTGGAAAGTGATGCGTCTGACTTTGCCTTGGCGGCCACCCTCAACCAGGCGGGGCGGCCCGTAGCTTTCTTCTCGAGGACCCTCCAGGGGCCCGAGATCAGACACTCCTCCGTGGAAAAGGAGGCCCAAGCCATCGTGGAGGCAGTGCGCCACTGGCGGCACTACCTAGCCGGCAAACGCTTCACCCTACTTACCGACCAGCGGTCGGTAGCGTTTATGTTCAATAATAAACAGAGGGGGAAGATTAAAAATGATAAGATTCTTAGGTGGCGGATCGAGCTCTCCACCTTCGAGTACGACATCATAAACCGGCCGGGGGCCCTTACCGAATCCCCCGACGCCCTCTCACGAGGGATGTGTGTCAACGCCACCGGGGATCGGCTACAGACCCTCCACAACGACCTCTGCCACCCAGGGGTCACACGGCTGTTCCACTTCATAAAGTCCCGCAACTTACCCTACTCGATTGAGGAAGTTCGGTCTCTGACCAGGAACTGCCGCACTTGCGCTGAGTGCAAGCCTCGGTTCTACCGCCCTGATAGAGCCCACCTAATCAAAGCTACACGGCCCTTTGAGCGGCTTAGCTTAGATTTCAAGGGTCCCCTCCCATCCGTCAACCGCAATGTTTACTTCCTGAATATTGTGGACGAATACTCCCGTTTCCCATTCGCCTTCCCCTGCCCAGACATGACCAGCGCCACGGTCATTAAATGCCTCAACAGCCTGTTCTGCCTGTTTGGTATGCCAAGCTATATCCACACGGATAGGGGGGCGTCCTTCATGAGTGAAGAGCTACGCCAGTACATGCTGTCCAAGGGGATTGCCACGAGCCGTACCACCAGCTACAACCCCTGGGGTAACGGTCAGGTGGAGCGAGAGAACGGGACAGTATGGAGGGCAGTCACTCTAACTCTAAGGACCAAGGGCCTCCCTATCTCCCGCTGGCAGGAAGTCCTCCCAGATGTGCTCCACTCAATACGGTCACTATTGTGTACCGCCACTAATGACACGCCTCATGAGCTAATGTTTGTGTTTCCCCGGAAATCAACCTCAGGCGTATCCATACCGTCATGGCTCTCCACCCCAGGTCCGGTACTTTTGCGGAAGCATGTGAGGGGCCACAAGACGGACCCTCTCGTGGAGCCAGTGCACCTGCTCCACGCCAACCCACAATATGCGTATGTCCGGCACGCCGACGGACGGGAGGACACTGTGTCCATAAAAGACCTCGCCCCAGCCGGTAACAACAGCAACAACGACAACGACTACAACAACAACAGCAATGACTACAACAACAACAGCAACAACGACAACAACCACAACAACTATTACCCACCCACTCCACCCACTATTCTTTCATCACCCCCGGAAGAACACCAGCCAACGGTACCCCCACCACCTACTCCTTCAACAACCCCGGTGGCGCCCCCGGCAGAGACCCAGGAGGTCACCTGGGACACCCAGCCGGCACCGCAACCGTTACGTCGGTCACAGAGGACTATCACACCCCCGGACAGACTAAATCTGTAGAAGGGGTGAATGTGATGAAATATGTCATTCATCAGACTCTGTATTTAACTGCATATATTGTATTGCCTGCTCCTGTGTTTTTACCTTGTATTGTATATAGTGCACCGCCCCCTTTCTCCCCATTGGGTGTGTCGGCTCCGCCCATACCTGGCCCTACTTAAGACAAGCCCAGGCTTGTCTTGCAGCAGAACAGCAGAATGCTAGGTGAAGACACAGGCATCTTTCTTTCCTAATAAAAGCCTTGTTTTATCCAGTTAACTTTGAGCCTTGAAGTTATTGAGGCGCATCAAAACTGTTCTTGGATGGCCGGTAACGGGCCATCTCTGGTCTGGAATGACCTTCATTGTTTTTATGTCCTGGTGATGTCTTTAACGGGTCCTTGATGCTCTTCTCATGAATATGAAACTGTTCCCTTTTGTCTGGGTCAACATTTAGATGGCCTTTATCTACAGGCCGATCTTGACTGGATCTGCATACAATTTTTATGTATATGTGGGTGTCTGGTTTCGTTCTCCCAGAAACGGCTTCCAGAACTTACTTTGGGCTGAATCCACAAAGCTGTCTGAGGATTTGCAGGAACCATTTTAAAGTGTCCCAATAAGTTGATCACGGGGTCTGGTGGCCATTTTGTATGCCCCTTTTTCTGGGCTTCTTTTAAAATAGTCTTTAAAATCATGGCCTCTTCTGCCATTCGAACCTTTATCATATAACGTACAATTTTGCGAATCCTACACTATTGATCACATTACTGGGAGACACTGGGCAGTGACGATCAGTGTCATTGATCACATTACTGGGAGACCTTGGGCAGTGATGATCAGTGTCATTGATCACATTACTGGGAGACCCGAGGCAGTGAAGATCAGTGTCATTGATCACATTACTGGGAGACCTTGGGCAGTGATGATCAGTGTCATTGATCACATTACTGGGAGACCCTGGACAGTGACGATCAGTGTCTTTGATCACATTACTGGGCGGCCCTGGTCAGTGATGATCAGTGTCATTGATCACATTACTGGGAGACCCTGGGCAGTGACGCTTGGTGTCAATGAGCACATTACCGGGAGACCCTGGGCAGTGACAATCAGTGTCATTGATCATATTACTGGGAGACCCTGGGCAGTGACGATCGGTGTCATTGATCACATTACTGGGAGACCCTGGGCAGTGATGATCAGTGTCATTGATCACATTACTGGGAGACCCTGGGCAGTGATGATCGGTGTCACTGATCACATTACTGGGAGACCCTGGGCAGTGACGATTGGTGTCATTGATCACATTACTGGGAGACCCTGGGCAGTGACGGTCGGTGTCACTGATCACATTACTGGGAGACCCTGGGCAGTGACGATCAGTGTCACTTATCACATTACTGGGAGACCCTGGGCAGTGACGATCAGTGTCACTGATCACATTACTGGGAGACCCTGGGCAGTGATGATCGGTGTCACTGATCACATTACTGGGAGACCCTGGGCAGTGATGATCAGTGTCATTGATCACATTACTGGGAGACACTGGGCAGTGATGATCAGTGTCACTGATCACATTACTGGGAGACCCTGGGCAGTGACGATCAGTGTCACTGATCACATTACTGGGAGACCCTGGGCAGTGACGATCATTGTCACTGGTCACATTACTGGGAGACCCTGGGCAGTGACGATCATTGTCATTGGTCACATTACTGGGAGACCCTAGGCAGTGACGATCATTGTCATTGGTCACATTACTGGGAGACCCTGGGCAGTGACGATCAGTGTCAATGAGTACATTACTGGGAGACCCTGGGCAGTGATGGTCAGTGTCACTGATCACATTACTGGGAGACACTGGGCAGTGACAATCAGTGTCATTGATCACATTACTGGGGGACCCTGGGCAGTGATGATCGGTGTCATTGATCACATTACTGGGAGACCCTGGGCAGTGACGATCAGTGTCACTGATCACATTACTGGGAGACCCTGGGCAGTGACGATCGGTGTCACCGATCACATTACTGGGAGTCCCTGGGCAGTGACGATCGGTGTCACTGATCACATTACTGGGGGACACTGGGCAGTGACGATCAGTGTCATAGATCCCATTACTGGGAGACCCTGGGCAGTGACGATCGGTGTCACTGATCACATTACTGGGAGACGCTGGGCAGTGACGATCGGTGTCACTGATCACATTATCAGGAGACCCTGGGCAGTGATGATCAGTGTCATTGATCACATTACTGGGAAACCTTGGCAGTGACGAACGGTGTCACTGATCAAATTACTGGGAGACCCTGGGCAGTGACGATCAGTGTCACTGATTACATTACTGGTAGACCCTGGGCAGTGAAGATCGGTGTCAGTGATCACATTACTGGGAGACCCTGGGCAGTGATGATCAGTGTCATTGATCACATTACTGGGAGACCCTGGGCAGTGATGATCATTGTCACTGGTCACATTACTGGGAGACCCTGGGCAGTGACGATCATTGTCATTGGTCACATTACTGGGAGACCCTAGGCAGTGACGATCATTGTCATTGGTCACATTACTGGGAGACCCTGGGCAGTGACGATCATTGTCATTGGTCACATTACTGGGAGAACCGAGGCAGTGACGATCATCGTCATTGGTCACATTACTGGGAGACCCTGGGCAGTGAAGATCGGTGTCAGTGATCACATTACTGGGAGACCCTGAGCAGTGATGATCGGTGTCACAGATCACATTACTGGGAGACCCTGGGCAGTGATGATCAGTGTCATTGATCACATTACTGGGAGACCCTGGGCAGTGACGAGCGGTGTCACTGATCACATTACCGGGGGACCCTGGGCAGTGACGATCGGTGTCACTGATCACATTTCTGGGAGACCCTGGGCAGTGACGATCAGTGTCATTGATGACATTACTGGGAGACCCTGGGCAGTGACGATCAGTGTCACTGATCAGATTACTGGGAGACCCGAGGCAGTGAAGATCAGTGTCATTGATCACATTACTGGGAGACCTTGGGCAGTGATGATCAGTGTCATTGATCACATTACTGGGAGACCCTGGACAGTGACGATCAGTGTCTTTGATCACATTACTGGGCGGCCCTGGTCAGTGATGATCAGTGTCATTGATCACATTACTGGGAGACCCTGGGCAGTGACGCTTGGTGTCAATGAGCACATTACCGGGAGACCCTGGGCAGTGACAATCAGTGTCATTGATCATATTACTGGGAGACCCTGGGCAGTGACGATCGGTGTCATTGATCACATTACTGGGAGACCCTGGGCAGTGATGATCAGTGTCATTGATCACATTACTGGGAGACCCTGGGCAGTGATGATCGGTGTCACTGATCACATTACTGGGAGACCCTGGGCAGTGATGATCGGTGTCATTGATCACATTACTGGGAGACCCTGGGCAGTGACGGTCGGTGTCACTGATCACATTACTGGGAGACCCTGGGCAGTGACGGTCGGTGTCACTGATCACATTACTGGGAGACCCTGGGCAGTGACGATCAGTGTCACTGATCACATTACTGGGGGAACCTGGGCAGTGACGATCGGTGTCACTGATCACATTACTGGGAGACCCTGGGCAGTGATGATCAGTGTCATTGATCACATTACTGGGAGACCCTGGGCAGTGACGATCAGTGTCACTGATCACATTACTGGGAGACCCTGGGCAGTGACGATCAGTGTCACTGATCACATTACTGGGAGACCCTGGGCAGTGATGATCATTGTCACTGGTCACATTACTGGGAGACCCTGGGCAGTGACGATCATTGTCATTGGTCACATTACTGGGAGACCCTAGGCAGTGACGATCATTGTCATTGGTCACATTACTGGGAGACCCTGGGCAGTGATGATCAGTGTCAATGAGTACATTACTGGGAGACCCTGGGCAGTGACGGTCAGTGTCACTGATCACATTACTGGGAGACACTGGGCAGTGACAATCAGTGTCATTGATCACATTACTGGGGGACCCTGGGCAGTGATGATCGG
This sequence comes from Somniosus microcephalus, assembly GCF_052327205.1. Taxonomy (NCBI): domain Eukaryota; kingdom Metazoa; phylum Chordata; class Chondrichthyes; order Squaliformes; family Somniosidae; genus Somniosus; species Somniosus microcephalus. The sequence continues at coordinate 80,947,744 of NW_028225179.1, read as the reverse complement.
TGTCATTGATCACATTACTGGGAGACCCTGGGCAGTGACGATCAGTGTCACTGATCACATTACTGGGAGACCCTGGGCAGTGATGATCAGTGTCACTGATCACATTACTGGGAGACCCTGGGCAGTGACGATCGGTGTCACCGATCACATTACTGGGAGTCCCTGGGCAGTGACGATCGGTGTCACTGATCACATTACTGGGGGACCCTGGGCAGTGACGATCAGTGTCATAGATCCCATTACTGGGAGACCCTGGGCAGTGACGATCGGTGTCACTGATCACATTACTGGGAGACGCTGGGCAGTGACGATCGGTGTCACTGATCACATTATCAGGAGACCCTGGGCAGTGATGATCAGTGTCATTGATCCCATTACTGGGAGACCCTGGGCAGTGACGATCAGTGTCACTGATCACATTACTGGGAGACCCTGGGCAAAGACGATCAGTGTCATTGATCACATTACTGGGAAACCTTGGCAGTGACGAACGGTGTCACTGATCAAATTACTGGGAGACCCTGGGCAGTGACGATCAGTGTCACTGATTACATTACTGGTAGACCCTGGGCAGTGAAGATCGGTGTCAGTGATCACATTACTGGGAGACCCTGAGCAGTGATGATCGGTGTCACAGATCACATTACTGGGAGACCCTGGGCAGTGATGATCAGTGTCATTGATCACATTACTGGGAGACCCTGGGCAGTGATGATCATTGTCACTGGTCACATTACTGGGAGACCCTGGGCAGTGACGATCATTGTCATTGGTCACATTACTGGGAGACCCTAGGCAGTGACGATCATTGTCATTGGTCACATTACTGGGAGACCCTGGGCAGTGACGATCATTGTCATTGGTCACATTACTGGGAGAACCTAGGCAGTGACGATCATTGTCATTGGTCACATTACTGGGAGACCCTGGGCAGTGACGATCAGTGTCAATGAGTACATTACTGGGAGACCCTGGGCAGTGACGATCAGTGTCACTGATCACATTACTGGGAGACCCTGGGCAGTGATGATCAGTGTCACTGATCACATTACTGGGAGACCCTGGGCAGTGACGATCGGTGTCACCGATCACATTACTGGGAGTCCCTGGGCAGTGACGATCGGTGTCACTGATCACATTACTGGGGGACCCTGGGCAGTGACGATCAGTGTCATTGATCCCATTACTGGGAGACCCTGGGCAGTGACGATTGGTGTCACTGATCACATTACTGGGAGACGCTGGGCAGTGACGATCGGTGTCACTGATCACATTATCAGGAGACCCTGGGCAGTGATGATCAGTGTCATTGATCCCATTACTGGGAGACCCCGGGCAGTGACGATCAGTGTCACTGATCACATTACTGGGAGACCCTGGGCAAAGACGATCAGTGTCATTGATCACATTACTGGGAAACCTTGGCAGTGACGAACGGTGTCACTGATCAAATTACTGGGAGACCCTGGGCAGTGACGATCAGTGTCACTGATTACATTACTGGTAGACCCTGGGCAGTGAAGATCGGTGTCAGTGATCACATTACTGGGAGACCCTGAGCAGTGATGATCGGTGTCACAGATCACATTACTGGGAGACCCTGGGCAGTGATGATCAGTGTCATTGATCACATTACTGGGAGACCCTGGGCAGTGATGATCAGTGTCACTGATCACATTTCTGGGAGACCCTGGGCAGTGACGATCAGTGTCATTGATGACATTACTGGGAGACCCTGGGCAGTGACGATCAGTGTCACTGATCAGATTACTGGGAGACCCTGGGCAGTGACGATAGATGTCACTGATCACATTATCGGGAGACCCTGGGCAGTGACGATCGGTGTCACTGATCACATTATCGGGAGACCCTGGGCAGCGACGATCAGTGTCACTGATCACATTACTGGGCGACCCTGGGCAGTGATGATCGGTGTCATTGATCACATTACTGGGAGACCCTGGGCAGTGGTGATTTGTGTCATTGATCACATGACTGGGAGACCCTGGGCAGTGATGATCAGTGTCATTGATCACATGACTGGGAGACCCTGGGCAGTGATGATCAGTGTCACTGATCACATTACTGGGAGACCCTGGGCAGTGATGATCGGTGTCACTGATCACATTACTGGGAGACCCTGGGCAGTGACGATCAGTGTCATTGATCACATTACTGGGAGACCCTGGGCAGTGACGATCAGTGTCATTGATCACATTACTGGGAGACACGGGGCAGTGACGATCAGTGTCACTGATCACTTTACTGGGAGACCCTGGGTAATGACGATCAGTGTCACTGATCACATTACTGGGAGACCCTGGGCCGTGACGATCAGTGTCATTGATCACATTACTGGGAGACCCTGGGCAGTGACAATCGGTGTCACTGATCACATTAATGGGAGACCCTGGGCAGTGACGATCAATGTCATTGATCACATTACTGGGAGACCCTGGGCAGTGACGATCAGTGTCAGTGAACACATTACTGGGAGACCCTGGGCAGTGACGATCAGTGTCATTGATCACATTACTGGGAGACCCTGGGCAGTGATGATCAGTGTCATTGATCACATTACTGGGAGACCCTGGGCAGTGATGATCAATGTCACTGATCACATTACTGGGAGACCCTGGGCAGTGACGATCAGTGTCACTGATCGCATTAATGGGAGACCCTGGGCAGTGACGATCAGTGTCATTGATCACATTACTGGGAGACTCTGGGCAGCGATGATCAGTGTCATTGATCACATTACTGGGAGACCCTGGGCAGTGACGATCGGTGTCATTAAGCACATTACTGGGAGACCCTGGGCAGTGACGATCAGTGTCACTGATCACATTACTGGGAGACTCTGGGCAGTGATGATCAGTGTCATTGATCACATTACTGGGAGACCCTGGGCAGTTATGATCAGTGTCATTGATCACATTACTGGGAGACCCTGGGCAGTGACGATCATTGTCATTAATCACATTACTGGGAGACCCTGGGCAGTGACGATTGGTATCACTGATCACATTACTGGGAGACCCTGGGCAGTGACGATCAGTGTCACTGATCACATTACTGGGAGACCCTGGGCAGTGACGATCGGTGTCACTGATCACATTACTGGGAGACCCTGGGCAGTGACGATCAGTGTCACTGATCACTTTACTGGGAGACCCTGGGCAGTGACGATCGTTGTCATTGATCACACCTGACTGGGAGTGAGATCACAGGTTAGACACTGTACAGTAAGATGACAGTCTTTCCACCATCTACAAGGCACAAGTAAGGAGTGTGATGGAATACTCTCCACTCACCTGGATGAGTGCAGCTCCAACAACACCCAAGAAACTCGGCACCTTCCTGGACAAAGCAGCCCGTTTGATTGGCACCACATCCACCACCTTAAACATTCATTCCCTCCACCGCCGGCGTACTGTGTCTACAGTGTGTACCATCTACAATATGCACAGCAGCAACTCGGCAAAGCTTTTTAACAGCACCTCCCAAACCCGCGACCTCTTCCACCTAGAAGGACAAAGGCAGTAAGCGCATGGGAGCACCACCACCTTCAAGTTCCCCTCCAAGTCACACACCATCCTGACTTGGAAATATATCGCCATTCCTTCATCGTCGCTGGGTTAAAATCCTGCAATTCCCTACCTAACAGCACTGTGGGAGTACCTTCACCAGACGGAGTGCAGTGGTTCAAGAAGGTGGCTCATCACCACCTTCTCAAGGTGATGGGCTAGTGATAGGCCATAAATGCTGGCCTTGCCAGCGTCACTCACCTCCCAGGAACGAGAAATTAAAAGGTCTGGGAGTGAGATCACAGGTTAAGCAGTGTACAGTATAACTACAGTCTGGGAGTGAGATCACAGGTTAAACAGTGTACAGTATAACTACAGTCTGGGAGTGAGATCACAGGTTAAACTTTGTACAGTAAAACTACAGTCTGGGAGTGCGATTACAGGTTAAACAGTGTACAGTATAACTACAGTCTGGGGTGAGATCACAGGTTAAACAGTGTACAGTATAACTACTGTCTGGGGGTGAGATCGCAGGGTGAAACAGTTTACAGTCTAACTACACAAAAGCAAAATACTACGGATGCTGGAAATTTGAAATCTGCCTGGCCTGCTGAGTATTTCCAGCATTTTCTGATTCTTTACAGTATAACTACAGTCTGGAAGTGAGCTCACAGGGTGAAACTGTGTACAGTATAACTACAGTCTGGCAGTGAGCTCACAGGGTGAAACTGTTTACAGTATAACTGCAGTCTGGCAGTGAGCTCACAGGGTGAAACTGTTTACAGTATAACTACAGTCTGGCAGTGAGCTCACAGGGTGAAACTGTGTACAGTATAACTACAGTCTGGCAGTGAGATTACAGGGTGAAACTGTGTACAGTCTTACTGCAGTCTGGCAGTGAGATCACAGGGTGAAACTGTTTACAGTATAACTACAGTCTGGCAGTGAGCTTACAGGGTGAAACTGTGTACAGTATAACTACAGTCTGGCAGTGAGCTCACAGGGTGAAACTGTTTACAGTATAACTACAGTCTGGCAGTGAGCTCACAGGGTGAAACTGTTTACAGTATAACTATAGTCTGGCAGTGAGCTCACAGGGTGAAACTGTTTACAGTATAACTGCAGTCTGGCAGTGAGCTCACAGGGTGAAACTGTGTACAGTATAACTGCAGTCTGGCAGTGAGCTCACAGGGTGAAACTGTGTACAGTATAACTACAGTCTGGCAGTGAGCTCACAGGGTGAAACTGTTTATAGTCTAACTACAGTCTGTGAGTTTGCTCCTGTTGATAACATCTGTCAAAGTGCGAAGCAGAGATCAGATTGTAAAGTTGGTGACCATGTTGTGTACAGGTTATCTGCCGAGTCTGGGATTGGGACACTATACTGCAGACAGGACAGTGTCTGTGTCACGTTTGCAGCCATCCTGATGTTTTCAGTTGATCTCGTGTTTAACTGCCTGCTCCACTCCTCCCCTGCCTCAGTGATATTTGTGTTCTTTTTATTTGTTTCTTGCTCAGTTATCTGCTACGGTGAATCCCTGGGACTTTCCACAGCAGCATTGAGTGACCTGTGTACTGCTGGGGAGGGAAGAGCCTTGCTGTCTCTGGGAATTACCGACAGGTTCAACCACGGGACCAGCTCATCACCAGATACTGAGACCTCTCCTCAGCTCCTGTCCTCCTACTTGTCAAATCTGCCATCATCACCCCGCTTCCTTAAAAAACCCACCCTTGACCCCTCTGTCCTTGCAAACTTCTGCCCCATCTCCAACCTCCCTTTCCTCTCCCAAGTCCTTGAATGTGTTGCCGTCTCCCGAATCCATGCCCATCTTTTCTGCAACTCCACGTTTGAACCTCTCCAATCAGGTTTCCGCCCATGACACAGTACTGAAACGGCCCTTATCAAAGTCACAAATGACAATCTATGTGACTGTGACCATGGTAACCTGCCCCTCCTCAATTTCTTGACCTGTCTGCAGACTTTAACATGGTTGACCACATCATCCTCCTCTAATAGTATAGCTCAAGGCCTGGGCCTTTACTGTCATAGTGTGGGACTGAGGGTCTGGGCCTACACTGTCATACGGTGGGACTGAGGGTCTGGGCCTTTACTGTCATACTGTGGAACTGAGAGCCTGGGCCTTTACTGTCATAATGTGGGATGGAGGGCCTGGGCATTTACTGTCATACTGTGGGACAGAGAGCCTGGGCATTTACTCTGATACTGTGGGACTGAGGGTCTGGGCCTACACTGTCATACGGTGGGACTGAGGGTCTGGGCCTTTACTGTCATACTGTGAAACTGAGGGCCTGGGCGTTTACTGTCGTACTGTGGGACTGAGAGCCTGGGTCTTTACTCTCATACTGTGGGACAGACAGCCTAGGCCTTTAAAGTCATACTGTGGAACTGAGAGCCTGGGTCTTTACTGTCATACTGTGGGACTGAGAGCCTGGGCCTTTACTGTCATACTGTGGGACTGAGGGCCTGGGCCTTTACTCTCATACTGTGGGACAGAGAGCCTGGGCATTTACTCTGATACTGTGGGACTGAGGGTCTGGGCCTACACTGTCATACGGTGGGACTGAGGGTCTGGGCCTTTACTGTCATACTGTGAAACTGAGGGCCTGGGCGTTTACTGTCGTACTGTTGTAGGGGGTTTCTCTTGCTCTTTCTGGTCTCCTGCCAGGCTTCGTGCAATAATTACCCTTGAGTGGTTCGACCCACTCCCCCCTACGGTTCTAGACCTTGGACTTAGGTGCAGAGAACAGTAGTGCAGAGAAAGAACTCAATAGACCAGGTTGAATAGCACGAAATGGATGCTTTTATTTTTAAACAGTTTGAAGCATTACAAAATACATATCATAGGCACAGATTAAAGTTACTACAATCATGCACAAATTTATGAACTTGACTCTATGGAAATGGGGAACACACGGCACATCGAAAAAGGGGAAACACATTACGATTTCCCTTAACTCCCTCCCCTATACCTAAACTAAGTTTCGACCTGGGGAACTTGGGATCATGCTCACCACTCTCGAAATCGCGAGAAAGGGGGGTTCGCAGCCTTTTTTGGCACCGCTTTCCGTCGTCACGTGGATTTGGAAACTTCTGGCGCAGTCGATATTCTCTCCTCCCTCGAGGCGGTGGGGTAGACCCAGCCTCGATGAGCGCTCGTTAAGGTTGAGATCCACCAAGTCAATTTGGGTTCATGGAGCAGACCCAGATGCAGGCTATGCACCTGGGAGAATCTTGTGGCATCGATCGCCGGTTCTCCAGAGGGTTTCTTCTCCGTCGGCCTGGGTCGTCGATGATCTCCCGACCCCAGTACCCGGGCCACCCTCGTCGTCTTCTCGTCGTGGCCGAGCCTTGTTTGGCTGAACACCGACCACGTTGTCCTTTTACCGAAACCGTCCGTCTTTAAAAAGACGAAAACGTTTTCATCGATCTGCCGAAGTGGAAGAGGCGCCGATCCGGGCACCGTCCGCCCTTCGTTCGTTCCTCGTAGAAGAAAGTTCTTGAAGAAAATGGAAGCCTGAAGTCGCCCAACAAGAAAGCCGTGGCAGTGAAGAAGAAGTTGTTCAAGTAACCCGGAGTCCGAAGTTTTTTAGATGGACTTTCAATCCATAGTTATACTCTTTTGGGACAGTCTTATCTCCCGCCAAATCATAGTCCTGTCTTTGTATTAATTTTGGCGGGCAGAAATCTCTGCAGGGGCGCTTTGTCTTGTAACGGAGCCGGTGATAACTTAAACTGGCCTTCCTGGCCGATAATGTCTTTCAATGTCTTTTGCATTGTCACCGTGGCTCGGTTCGCATATTGATCGGTCCGGACATTTTCCTTGATGGCTGCTAAACGGTTTTTCCTTTGTACGATAAATGGGTATAAGTGTTTTTACATTGTCCGCCCATATCTTGATGGGCCCCATCCTGTACTTATAATCCATTGAATATGTATGCTGTTGCTCTGAGTTTCGGTTCCCAGAGATTGGCTTTCGTGGGCTCACTGTCTTCAATCCACAAGCCTGTCTGGCTTGCAGTAACAGATATAAAATGGTTCATAAACTGATCACGGGGCCTGGCGGCCATTTTGTATGCCCTTTTATCAAAGGTTTTTCTGTGCAAGCTTACTTTGGTCAATAAACAGTCTTAATTTTATCCAGTTTTCTTGCGTGATTTTTGCTGAAAATTGCGAATCTTACAGGCCCCCCTGTGATACTGATAGCTTGCTTAAAGTATCAATAATCCTTGATGAGCAAATTTTCCCTGATTCCCCACATCCAAACATTCCTGGCACTTAACTATCTATGCCCCTCACGACACATGCAGTTCCCATTTCCGGAGAAAAATGAAAATGACCTCATGCACATTTGGAATCATAGACAGCAAATCTTAAACTATAACACCTTCACCTGTCAGATGGGCAGGGGTTGATACCCTTTTGCGCCATCTGCATGCATCTTTTATTAATCCAAAAAAACTTAAGAACAACTAATAACATGACAATACTTATTTCCTTATAACCCAAAACAATCAAAAAAAAAAAAAAAAAATTTTTTTTTTTTTTTAAATGGAGGGACGCTTAATCTTATACTAGCAGCTTAGAGTGGGGTATCTGCTTCCCCCATCTGCACATAGCGTTCTCTCCATTCTCCTGTGTTCTCGTGCCTCTGGAGGCGTTTGCCTCTTTTGCAATGCACGAAGAGCAAAAATATCACAATCAAAACCTGACATACTACTAGGATATGGGATGCTATTCTAATCCAGGCGGGGACCTCTATGTTGGTGAACAAGTCCCACCATGGTGGGATGGTTATATCCAATATGTCTTTTCCTATCTCTAAAGTCTTCTGCTCCAGTGTATAGAAATGTTTCTGCGAAACTATAACGGCTTTTAAAACCTTGGTGAGGTGTTCGGGAAGAGGGGGAATGACATAACCAAAATGCGCGACAAATCGTTGTAAGTCTGTGAAATTCTCTTTGATAGTGATGTGTACGGTGGAGGGCGCAGGAATGGGAACAATTCGTTGTTGTGCCACTTGAACCTCGGCCCTGGGTTTGAAACAGAAACTGCTATCACCGACCGAACACCACTCGTGTTGTCCATATCGGTACTGAGGCGCTGCAGTGGTGACGCAGTATGTCCCACCCCCGATATATGCTACCTGTGGGGGCACATGGTCCTCTGCCATTGCCTCCATGGTGCAATTCACCGGCTTCGCGCTAGCGGTTCTGAACCCGCACTGTGGTTTCAAAAAGGCATT